>NC_069501.1:74467020-74779520 GCF_027579735.1 Bombina bombina | reverse complement strand
AATTATGGGGTCGATTCCAGTCTATCAACGATTTGCTCCCAAAATGGATTTTAGTTTTCCGACTGAATTGGTCATTGAATTTTTTGGGTAATCACAATGGAAAATTGATTTGTTTGTTAAGAACCTGTTCTCGAAACATAAATTGTGAGGTCACTATAAAATGACTGATACAATAGAACATTCACACCTCTTAAGGTTACAGTAATGGTCTATTTATGTTACCCAGTTGTTCACTGTGCAAAGGGAAATACTCATTTACATGTGTGACAACAACCTATTGTAATCCAAATCCATTTTCAACACTCATTAACCATATGAATGTCATACAACTCTTGGAATGATGGGAATACTTCAATAGCCACTTCAGGACCCAAACATCTACAAATGTATTTTTCATTTTTTGTCACTAACAGTACTAACATCTTCAAAACCTTGTTTTAAAATGAGATTATGCAATGGCAGCTTTCATAGACACTTATTGTAATCTGATTCCATCAGCACCACTGTTAAAGTACCTGAATGCATCTTGTATGCTAGCATAATGGGCAGACTATGCACCATATCGCTATATGGTCACTTTTAAACTTTGACAAGTATAATTATTTCTATTGCTTCCATTCTGGTGTGATCTGAAAACAAGATGGAGGCTACGGGTTTCTATTGAAAGGACTTATATTTTGCTATACTGGATTTTAACATAACTGAAACTGAAAAGCGTGAATCCGCTGCAACATTGTATCTACATAGGAGACCCGTAAGCGAGAAAGCAACTTCGTCACCAGGGGGTGTTATAGGGGGTGCATGTCCATGCATGCTAAGACCAAACATGGTCCCAAGACTGTGTGTCTCAAAATGCTTGCGCCTAAATTATTAAACTCACAGTTACTAAAGTGCATTCCAATTCACAAGCACAGTAATGTAGGCACAAGCACTTTGAAACACTCTTGTGACTATAAAAAAACAATACTTGTCAAAGTTTAAAAGTGATCGTAAAGCAATAGAAAAATGATGCACAGTCTGTCCAGCATGCCAACATACAAGATGCATTCAGATGGTTTAACAGTCGTTTGGATGTAAACAAATTACAATTGGTTCCTATGAAACCCACAATTGTGCAATCCCGTTTTAAAAAATTGTTTTGAAGATGCTAGTACTATTAATGACAATCATGATAGTGCGAGTGTGACTTAAAATCAATTATTAAAATGGAAAATTAAAACACACCATTTGTAGATATTGGAGTTCTGATATGACTTTTCCTGCAGATTCCCTAACCTGTACAGGCTATCACGTACTCAACACATATACATACTGTATGTATATATATATCTATACATATGTAAATGTGTGCCCTGTCCATTGCATACCGCCTCTGCAATAAATGGAGCTTTAATCAATTAATACCATGTATGTCAATAGACCTCTACAATGTATCCTGTGTTTTAGAGTGTTTTACACATGTAACAGACTGTTTGTAAATAACCGTTAAATAGTTGCAAAGATGCCCAAAATGCCCTTTTGAGGGTTTATCAAGTGTCTAGAGGTGTTGAATTTGAAAAGTCTTAACTGGCTTTGAAAATGTGTTGAAAATGGATTGTGAAATAGGACTTTTAGAAAGGGTCCCAAAACATGTTTTCAAGTGTGGGAAAGAGATGAAAAATGCACTATTGCTATTGTGTTGATTTGAAAAGTAGCCTTCTTGGCCATAAAAAGAACCAAAAAGTCAGCAGCCGATAAATTGTGTGAGGTTTATATAGATAGGAAAAATAAATTAACAAAGTGCTGTATTGGATCTTTCCAATAATGACTAAATGCCAGCAATTTTATGTAACTTTGTTATTCATTCTGACGACCTAATTAGTAAAAGAGCCATTCTACCGAACATTAAATCTGCTAAAAGTAAATTTTTTGTGTGCGTTGGGTTGCACTCTTATAAAATGAAGGTAAACTGTTTTCGCTTGCGTGTTAACACGACGCACGTAAAAAGTCGTACTTACAATATTACGTGTGCAATAAACTATTCCCCATAGAAGTCAAGGGAACAAAAAAAAAAAAATTATTATGCTTACAAGATAAATTCCTTTCCCTCCGGATAGGGAGATCCACGGCTTCATTCCTTACTGTTGGGAAATACAACACCTGGCCACCAGGAGGAGCCAAAAACACCCCAGCCAAAGGTTTACATATCCCTCACACTTCCTCATTACCCCAGTCATTCTGCAGAGGGAACAAGGAAAAGTAGGAGAAACATTAGGGTATAAATGGTGCCAGAAGAATAAAACAAATACAGTAATAGGGGACTGCCCATAAACAATAAAAAATGTGCGGGGGCCGTGGACTCTCCCTATCCGGAAGGAAAGGAATTTATCTGGTAAGCATAAATTATGTTTTTCTTCCTAAGATAGGGAGAGTCCACGGCTTCATTCCTTACTGTTGGGGAAATTATCCAAAAGCTCCAGAGGACACTGAATGAATAACAGGAGGGAACAAAAAGGAAGAGGCGGACAATATTCTGAGGACACCACAAGCTGCAAAACTTTTCTCCTGAATGCTGCTTCAGCCGAAGCAAAAATATCAAACTTGTAAAATTTGGAAAAAGTATGTTAGAAGGACCAGGTTGCCGCCTTACAAATCTGATCCAGAGGCCTCGTTCTTAAAGGCCCAAGAAAAAGCCACTGCTCTAGTGGAATGAGCCGTTATCCTCTCAGAAGGACGATGTTCTGCTGTCTTGTAAGCTAAGCGGATGACACTCCCAAAAAGATAGGAAAGTCGAAGTAGCCTTCTGCCCCTTACGCTTCCCCAAACAGACAACAAAGAGGAAGATTGTTTAAACTCCTTAGTAGCCTGAAGATAGAACTTCAAGGTGTGAACCACATCCAAATTGTGAAGTAAGCGTTCCTTCGATGAAGAAGGATTAGGACTCAAGGAAGGAATCACAATCTCCTGATTGATGTTGTAATCTGACACAACCTTAGGAAAAAAAACTAATTTAGTATGTAAAACTGCCTTATCTGCATGAAAAATCAGATAAGGGGACTCACATTTCAAAGCAGAGATCTCAAAAACTAAACTCAGAAATAAAAAGAGAACCTTCCAAGATAACAATTTAATGTCAACGGAATGCAGAGGCTCAAACTAAACCTGTTGCAAAACCCGAAGAACAAGATTTAGGCTCCAAGGAGGAACCCTAGATCTAAACACAGCTCTAATCCTAATCAGAGCCTTAACAAAGGACTGCACGTCTGGAAGTTCAGCCAGTCTCTTGTGCAATAAAACCGACAGGGCCAAAATCTGTCCCCTCAGGGAACTAGCAGAAAGGACCTTCTCCAGCCCATCCTGGAGAAAAGATAAGATCCTGGCATCTGTGGGCCTTCGTCCACTCCAGAATCTGAGATACTTCCTCTATCGCCAAGGAACTTCTCATTCCCTCCTGATGCTTGATGTAAGCCACTAAGATTATATTGTCTGATTGGAATCTGATAAAACTGGGAGGAACCCAGAAGTGGCCAAGCCTTCAAGGCCTTGAAGACTGCCCGTAGTTCCAAAATATTGATTGGGAGGGAGGACTTCTCCTGAGTCCACAACCCTTGTGCCTTCCTGGCACAACAAACAGCTCCCCATCTAGATAGACGCGTCTGTAGTCACAATCTCCCAGGATGGTCTTAAGAAGCATGTCCCTTGGGACAGATGATCTGGACAGAGCCACCAAGAGAGCGATTCTCTCGACCGGCTGTCTAATACAATCTGTTGAGACAGATCTAAATGATCGCCGTTCCACTGCCTCAGCATGCACAGTTGTAAAGGTCTGAGATGGAACCTGGCAAAAGGAATAATGTCCATGCAGGACACCATGAGACCAATCACCTTCATACACTAAGCCACAGAGGGACTCAAGGAGGTCCGGAGGGCAAGACTTGCCGAAGTTAGTTTGCAAAGTCTCTGGTCTATTAGGAATATCCTCATGGATATGGAATCTATTATAGTATCCAGGAATTCCACTCTGGTACTTAGGATAAGAGAACTCTTTTCCAAGTTTATCTTCCATCCATGTGATCAAGGAAGACTGAGAAGGGACTCTGAGAATTAATTCGCAAGACAAAAGGATGGTGCTTGCCACAGAATATCATCCGATTATGGGGCTAATGCAATACCCTGAGTTCTGGCAACGGATAGAAAAGCCCCCAGAACTTTCTTAAAGATTCTTGGAGCAGTAGCTAGACCAAACGGAAGGGCAATGAACTGGAAGTGCTGGTCCAGGAATGCAAACCTGAGGAACTGAAAGTGTCTTCAGGTCTATAGTGGTCATAAACTGGCCTTCCTGAATTAAAGGAAGGATGGACCTTATCGTCTCCATCTTGAAGAAAGGGACAATGAGAAATTAGTTTAGGCACTTTAGGTCCAGAATTGGGCGGAAAGTTCCCTCCTTCTTTGGGACCAAGAAAATGTTTGAATAAAACCCCAAACCTCTTTCTTCGATAGGCACCGGGACAACAACTCCTGAGGATAGATCCCACACGCACCCTAGAAAGGCATCCCTCTTTTCTGGTCTGCTAGACAGTTTCGAGAAGGAATCTGTCCCTTGGCAGATGAGATTTGAAGCCTATCTTGTATCCCTGAGATACCACCTCCAGGACCCACGGATCCTGAACGTCCTTGAACCAGGTGTCTGAAAAAAGAGACAGTCTGCCCCTACATGATCCAATCCCGGATCAGGGGCCACCCCTTCATGCCGATTTGTTTTCGGAGGACTTCTTATTCTGCTTGAATTTATTCCAGGACTGAGTCGGTTTCCAAATACTCTTGGGTTGCTCGGGCTTGGAGGAGGATTGTTGTCGTTGGGATTTGTCAGAACGAAAAAAACGAAAATTAGAAGATTGTCATCCCTTAGACTTGTTGTTCTTATCTTGCGGTAGGAAGGCACCCTTGCATCCAGTTACCGTAGAAATAATGGAGTCCAGGCCTGGACCAAATAAAATCTTTGCCTTGAAGGAAGAAAAAACATAATTTATGCTTACCTGATAAATTTATTTCTCTTGTGGTGTATCCAGTCCACGGATCATCCATTACTTGTGGGATATTCTCCTTCCCAACAGGAAGTTGCAAGAGAGCTGCTATATAGCTCCTCCCCTCACTGCCATATCCAGTCATTCGACCGAAACAAGCCGAGAAAGGAGAAACCATAGGGTGCAGTGGTGACTGTAGTTTAATTAAAATTTAGACCTGCCTGAAAAGGACAAGGCGGGCCGTGGACTGGATACACCACAAGAGAAATAAATTTATCAGGTAAGCATAAATTATGTTTTCTCTTGTTAAGTGTATCCAGTCCACGGATCATCCATTACTTGTGGGATACCAATACCAAAGCTAAAGTACACGGATGATGGGAGGGACAAGGCAGGAACTTAAACGGAAGGAACCACTGTCTGTAGAACCTTTCTCCCAAAAATAGCCTCCGAAGAAGCAAAAGTATCAAATTTGGAAAATTTGGAAAAAGTATGAAGGGAAGACCAAATTGCAGCCTTGCAAATCTGTTCAACAGAGGCCTCATTTTTAAAGGCCCAGGTGGAAGCCACAGCTCTAGTAGAATGAGCTGTTATCCTTTCAGGAGGCTAAACGGATTATACTCCGAAGCCAAAAAGAAAGAGAGGTTGCCGAGGCCTTCTGACCTCTCCTCTGTCCAGAGTAAACAACAAACAGGTTAGATGTTTGGCGAAAATCTTTAGTAGCCTGTAAGTAAAACTTCAAGGCACGGACTACGTCTAGATTATGCAAAAGACGTTCCTTCTTTGAAGAAGAATTAGGACATAATGATGGAACAACAATCTCTTGATTGATATTCTTGTTAGAAACCACCTTAGGTAAAAACCCAGGTTTTGTACGCAGAATAACTTTATCTGAATGAAAGATCAGATAAGGAGAATAACAATGTAAGGCAGATAACTCCAAGACTCTTCGAGCCATCAGAAAAAGAACTTTCCATGAAAGAAGTTTGATATCAATAGAATGAAGGGGTTCAAACGGAACCCCTTGAAGAACTTTAAGAACCAAGTTTAAGCTCCATGGAGGAGCAACAGGTTTAAACACAGGCTTAATTCTAACTAAAGCCTGACAAAATGCCTAAACGTCTGGAACTTCTGCCAGACGCTTGTGTAAAAGAATAGACAGAGCAAAAATCTGTCCCTTTAAAGAACTAGCTGATAATCCTTTGTCCAAACCCTCTTGGAGGAAGGACAATATCCTAGGAATCCTAACCCTACTCCATGAGTAATTCTTGGATTCACCCCAATGAAGATACTTACGCCATATGTTGTGGTAAATTTTTTTGGTGACAGGCTTTCGTGCCTGTATTAAGGTATCAATTACTGACTCGGAGTAGCCACGCTTTGATAGGATCAAGCGGTCAATCTCCATGCAGTCAGTCTCAGAGAAAGTAGATTCGGATGATTGAAAGGACCTTGTATTAGAAGGTCTTGTCTCAGAGGCAGAGTCCATGGTGGAAAGGATGACATGTCCACTAGGTCTGCATACCAGGTCCTGCGTGGCCACGCAGGCGCTATCAATATCACCGATGCTCTTTCCTGTTTGATTTTGGCAATCAGACGAGGGAGCAGAGGAAACGGTGGAAACACATAAGCCAGGTTGAAGAACCAAGGTGCTGCTAGAGAATCTATCAGTGCCGCTTCTGGGTCCCTGGACCTGGATCCGTAACAAGGAAGCTTGGCGTTCTGGCGAGACGCCATGAGATCCAATTATGGTTTGCCCCAACGGAGAACCAATTGAGCAAACACCTCCGGATGGAGTTCCCATTCCCCTGGATGAAAAGTCGGACAACTTAGAAAATCAGCCTCCCAGTTCTCTACACCTGGGATATGGATCGCTGACAGGTGGCAAGAGTGAGTCTCTGCCCAGCGAATTATCTTGGAGACTTCTGACATCGCTAGGGAACTCCTGGTTCCCCCTTGATGGTTGATGTAAGCCACAGTCGTGATGTTGTCCGACTGAAATCTGATGAACCTCAGTGTTGCTAGCTGAGGCCAAGCCAGAAGAGCATTGAATATTGCTCTTAACTCCAGACTATTTATTGGGAGGAGTTTCTCCTCCTGAGTCCATGAACCCTGAGCCTTCAGGGAGTTCCAGACTGCACCCCAACCTAGAAGGCTGGCATCTGTTGTTACAATTGTCCAATCTGGTCTGCGAAAGGTCATACCCTTGGACAGATGGGCCCGAGATAACCACCAGAGAAGAGAATCTCTGGTTTCCTGATCCAGATTTAGTAGAGGGGACAAATCTGTGTAATCCCCATTCCACTGACTGAGCATGCATAATTGCAGCGGTCTGAGATGCAGGCGCGCGAATGGCACTATGTCCATCGCCGCTACCATTAAGCCGATTACTTCCATGCACTGAGCCACCGTGGGGTGCGGAATGGAGTGAAGAACACGGCAAGCATTTAGAAGTTTTGATAACCTGGACTCCGTCAGGTAAATTTTCATTTCTACAGAATCTATTAGAGTCCCTAGGAAGGAAACCCTCGTGAGAGGAGATAGAGAACTCTTTTCTTTGTTCACTTTCCACCCATGCGACCTCAGGAATGCCAGAACTATCTCTGTATGAGATTTGGCAATTTGAAAGCTTGATGCCTGTATCAGGATATCGTCCAGGTAAGGAGCCACCGCTATGCCTTGTGGTCTTAGGACCGCCAGAAGTGAGCCCAGAACCTTTGTAAAAATTCTTGGGGCTGTAGCCAACCCGAATGGAAGAGCTACAAATTGGTAATGCCTGTCTAGAAAGGCAAACCTCAGGAACTGATGATGATTCTTGTGAATCAGAATGTGAAGCTAGGCATCCTTTAAGTCCACTGTGGTCATGTACTGACCCTCTTGGATCATGGGTAAAATGGTTCGAATAGTTTCCATCTTGAATGACGGAACTCTGAGGAATTTGTTTAGGATCTTTAAATCCAAAATTGGTCTGAAGGTTCCCTCTTTTTTGGGAACCACAAACAGATTTGAATAAAACCCTTGTCCTTGTTCCGTCCGCGGAACTGGATGGATCACACCCATTACAAGGAGATCTTGTACGCAGCTTAGGAATGCCTCTTTCTTTATCTGGTTTGCAGATAATCTTGAAAGGTGAAATCTCCCTTGTGGAGGAGAAGCTTTGAAGTCCAGAAGATATCCCTGAGATATGATCTCCAACGCCCAGGGATCCTGAACATCTCTTGCCCATGCCTGGGCGAAGAGAGAGAGTCTGCCCCCTACTAGATCCGTTGTCGGATAGGGGGCCGCTCCTTCATGCTGTCTTAGAGGCAGCAGCAGGCTTTCTGGCCTGCTTGCCCTTGTTCCAGGACTGGTTAGGTTTCCAGGCCTGTTTGGATTGAGCAAAAGTTCTCTCTTGTTTTGAAGCAGAGGAAGTTGATGCTGCACCTGCCTTGAAATTTCGAAAGGCACGAAAATTAGACCGTTTGGCCTTTGATTTGGAAATGTCCTGAGGAAGGGTATGACCCTTACCTCCAGTAATGTCAGCAATACTTTCTTTCAAACCAGGCCCGAATAAGGTCTGCCCCTTGAAAGGAATGTTGAGTAATTTAGACTTTGAAGTCACATCAGCTGACCAGGATTTGAGCCATAGCGCCCTACGTGCCTGGATGGCGAATCCGGAATTCTTAGCCGTTAGTTTAGTCAAATGAACAATGGCATCAGAAACAAATGAGTTAGCTAGCTTAAGAGTTCTAAGCTTGTCAACAATTTCAGTCAATGGAGCTGTATGGATGGCCTCTTCCAGGGCCTCAAACCAGAATGCCGCCGCAGCAGTGACAGGCGCAATTCATGCAAGGGGCTGTAAAATAAAACCTTGTTGAATAAACATTTTCTTAAGGTAACCCTCTAATTTTTTATCCATTGGATCTGAAAAAGCACAACTGTCCTCAACCGGGATAGTGGTACGCTTTGCTAAAGTAGAAACTGCTCCCTCCACCTTAGGGACAGTCTGCCATAAGTCCCGTGTAGTGGCATCTATTGGAAACATTTTTCTAAATATAGGAGGTGGGGAAAAGGGCACACCGGGCCTATCCCACTCCTTACTAATAATTTCTGTAAGCCTTTTAGGTATTGGAAAAACATCAGTACTCACCGGCACTGCATAGTATTTATCCAGCCTACACAATTACTCTGGCACTGCAATTGTGTCACAGTCATTCAGAGCAGCTAATACCTCCCTAAGCAATACACGGAGGTTCTCAAGTTTAAATTTAAAATTAGAAATCTCTGAATCAGGTCTCCCCGATTCAGAGACGTCACCCACAGACTGAAGCTCTCAGTCCTCAGGTTCTGCATATTGTGACGCAGTATCAGACATGGCTCTTACAGCATCTACACGATCTGTATCTCGTCTAACTCCAGAGCTATCGCGCTTGCCTCTCAATTCAGGCAATCTGGATAATACCTCTGACAGGGTATTATTCATGATTGCAGCCATATCCTGCAAAGTAATCGCTATGGGCGTCCCTGATGTACTTGGCGCCATATTAGCGTGCGTCCCTTGAGCGGGAGGCGAAGGGTCCGACACGTGGGGAGAGTTAGTCGGCATAACTTCCCCCTCGACAGACCCCTCTGGTGACAATTCTTTTATAGATAAAGACTGATCTTTACTGTTTAAGGTGAAATTAATACATTTAGTACACATTCTCCTATGGGGCTCCACCATGGCTTTTAAACATAATGAACAAGTATCCTCTGTTTCAGACATGTTTGTACAGACTAGCAATGAGACTAGCAAGCTCGGAAAACACTTTAAAGCAAGTTAACAAGCAATATAAAAAAACGTTACTGTGCCTTTAAGAGAAACAAATTTTGACAAAATTTGAAATAACAGTGAAAAAAGGCAGTTACACTAACAAAATTTTTACAGTGTATGTAACAAGTCAGCAGAGCATTGCACCCACTTGCAAATGGATGATTAACCCCTTAATAACAAAAACAGAATAATAAATGACAAAAACGTTTTTTAAACACAGTCACAACAACTGCCACAGTCTACTGTGATTGTTACCCTCCTCAAACACGACTTTGAAGCCTTTTGAGCCCTTCAGAGATGTCCTGTATCATGCAGAGGGAAGCTGAATGTCTGTGTCAGTATTTTTATCTGCACAGAAAAGCACTAAAATAGGCCCTTCCCACTCATATTGCAACAGTGGAAAGCTTCAGGAAAAAATCAAGCCAGCCATGTGGAAAAAAACTAGGCCCCAATAAGTTTTGTCACCAAACATATATAAAAACGATTAACATGCCAGGAAACGTTTTATATTACACTTTTATAAGAGTATGTATTTCTGTTAATAAGCCTGATACCAGTCGCTATCACTGCATTTAAGGCTTAACTTACATTAATCCGGTATCAGCAGCATTTTTCTAGCAAATTCCATCCCTAGAAATATGTTAACTGCACATACCTTATTGCAGGAAAACCTGCACGCCATTCCCCCTCTGATTCTTCTTCTAATGCTGCCTGAGATGAAACAGTACACTCCGGTACCATTTAAAAATAACAAACTTTTGATTGAAGTTAAAAAACTAACTATAATACACCACTCTCCTCTTACTACGTCAATCTTTGTTGAGAGTTGCAAGAGAATGGGTATGGCAGTGAGGGGAGGAGCTATATAGCAGCTCTGCTGTGGGTGATCCTCTTGCAACTTCCTGTTGGGAAGGAGAATATCCCACAAGTAATGGATGATCCGTGGACTGGACACACTTAACAAGAGAAAAAGAAGTCTGGACTCTCATTTAGGCGAATAATTTGCATGTTCGCAACACAGATAAAAGAATTAGCAATTCTCAGAGATTTAATTCTGTCTTGAATATCCTCGAGGGGAGACCCCACCTCAATGAGTTCCGACAAAGAATCACGCCAGTAAGTAGCCACTCCGATAACCATGGCAACCGCAGACGCCGGTTGAAACAAAAATCCTGTATGTTGAAACATCTTTAACAGAAAGGTTTCCATTTTCTTATCCATCGACTCTCTGAACGAAGAACTATCCTTAAGAGGTATAGTAGTACGTTTAGCACGCGTAGAGATAGCACCATCCACCTTAGGAATGGAGCCCCACAAATCCAGTTGAGAGTCCAGGAACAACTTTTTAAAAGTAGACGAAGGGGAAAAGGAATAACCAATTCTTCCCCATTCGTTTTTAATAATGTTCGCCATCTTAACCGGCACAGGAAAAGTCAAAGGAACTTTCCTGTCTTCGTAAACTCTGTCTAAATTAGGTATCATAGGTTCTTCAGGCAGCGCGGCCTCTGGAACCTCTAACGTAGACAGAACCTCCTTTAATAAAAACGCAAGTGCTCAATTTTAAATCTTAAGGATGGTTCATCCGCAGCAGGAGGCTTAGATGCTAAGGTCTCCGACCCAGAAAGTTCACCCTCTGAAGCTACATCATCGGATAACTGGGACATAATAGCTAAATCCGATAAATATTTAGATGACTCAGGGTCAAGTGAGCTATGTTTAACCTTTTTCATGCGTTTTTTAGAACAAGGTAATGCACTGAAGGCCGCAGACACCGTCGTTTGTAACTGCGCGGCAAAGTCCGCAGGAAAAAGGCCCCCTCCGGATGGAGGATTAGATGTGCTACGGGGAACTGCATGTGGAGTAGATAATGTAGCAAGGGTAGTAATCTCACGGGACGTCAAGTCCTGAGAGGTAGATGGCTCAGAGGGACTAAGAGCCTTAGCAGGCTTCTTAGACTTTATAACGGTGTTAAGGCATGTGGAACATAATTGAGTGGGCGGGAAAACCATGGCCTCCTCACAATATAAACAGGTATGATTTAATACAGGAGTACCTTCTAACATGTCAGAGTCCTCCAAAGCTCAGGTTATACCCATAGGAGGACACAAATAAAAACGTTTTTTATTATAGAAAACTGTAACTATATACTCCCAATGGCTGGGGCACTCACAACCTCCTAGACCCAGACAGTTAACAGAGTAAAAACGCTCCTCAGGTTCAAGTCACCCGGAATGGAGGAAATTAACATAGACCCACATGGAGTGTAAGACAACTCTTCCCTGTTATTACAATTACAGCAAGTAATAGGAGCTGTGCAACACTTACAAAAACGAAAGTGAAACTTAAAAACATAATTTATGTAAGAACTTACCTGATAAATTCATTTCTTTCATATTAGCAAGAGTCCATGAGCTAGTGACGTATGGGATATACATTCCTACCAGGAGGGGCAAAGTTTCCCAAACCTCAAAATGCCTACAAATACACCCCTCACCACACCCACAAATCAGTTTAACGAATAGCCAAGAAGTGGGGTGATAAGAAAAAAGTGCGAAAGCATATAAAATAAGGAATTGGAATAATTGTGCTTTATACAAAAAAATCATAACCACCACAAAAAAGGGTGGGCCTCATGGACTCTTGCTAATATGAAAGAAATGAATTTATCAGGTAAGTTCTTACATAAATTATGTTTTCTTTCATGTAATTAGCAAGAGTCCATGAGCTAGTGACGTATGGGATAATGACTACCCAAGATGTGGATCTTTCCACGCAAGAGTCACTAGAGAGGGAGGGATAAAATAAAGACAGCCAATTCCTGCTGAAAATAATCCACACCCAAAATAAAGTTTAATGAAAAACATAAACAGAAGATTCAAACTGAAACCGCTGCCTGAAGAACTTTTCTACCAAAAACTGCTTCAGAAGAAGAAAATACATCAAAATGGTAGAATTTAATAAAAGTATGCAAAGAGGACCAAGTTTCTGCTTTGCAAATCTGATCAACCGAAGCTTCATTCCTAAACGCCCAGGAAGTAGAAACTGACCTAGTAGAATGAGCTGTAATCCTTTGAGGCGGAGTTTTACCCGACTCAACATAGGCATGATGAATTAAAGATTTCAACCAAGATGCCAAAGAAATGGCAGAAGCTTTCTGGCCTTTTCTAGAACCGGAAAAGATAACAAATAGACTAGAAGTCTTTCGGAAAGACTTAGTAGCTTCAACATAATATTTCAAAGCTCTAACAACATCCAAAGAATGCAACAATTTCTCCTTAGAATTCTTAGGATTAGGACATAATGAGGGAACCACAATTTCTCTACTAATGTTGTTGGAATTCACAACCTTAGGTAAAAATTCAAAAGAAGTTCGCAACACCGCCTTATCCTGATGAAAAATCAGAAAAGGAGACTCACAAGAAAGAGCAGATAATTCAGAGACTCTTCTGGCAGAAGAGATCGCCAAAAGGAACAAAACTTTCCAAGAAAGTAATTTAATGTCCAATGAATGCATGGGTTCAAAAGGAGGAGCTTGAAGAGCCCCCAGAACCAAATTCAAACTCCAAGGAGGAGAAATTGACTTAATGACAGGTTTTATACGAACCAAAGCTTGTACAAAACAATGAATATCAGGAAGATTAGCAATCTTTCTGTGAAAAAGAACAGAAAGAGCAGAGATTTGTCCTTTCAAAGAACTTGCGGACAAACCTTTATCTAAACCATCCTGAAGAAACTGTAAAATTCTCGGAATTCTAAAAGAATGCCAAGAAAAATGATGAGAAAGACACCAAGAAATATAAGTCTTCCAGACTCTATAATATATCTCTCTAGATACAGATTTACGAGCCTGTAACATAGTATTAATCACAGAGTCAGAGAAACCTCTTTGACCAAGAATCAAGCGTTCAATCTCCATACCTTTAAATTTAAGGATTTGAGATCCTGATGGAAAAAAGGACCTTGCGACAGAAGGTCTGGTCTTAACGGAAGAGTCCACGGATGGCAAGAGGCCATCCGGACAAGATCCGCATACCAAAACCTGTGAGGCCATGCCGGAGCTACCAGCAGAACAAATGAGCATTCCTTCAGAATCTTGGAGATTACTCTTGGAAGAAGAACTAGAGGCGGAAAGATATAGGCAGGATGATACTTCCAAGGAAGTGATAATGCATCCACTGCCTCTGCCTGAGGATCCCGGGATCTGGACAGATACCTGGGAAGTTTCTTGTTTAGATGAGACGCCATCAGATCTATTTCTGGAAGTTCCCACATTTGAACAATCTGAAGAAATACCTCTGGGTGAAGAGATCATTCGCCCGGATGCAACGTTTGGCGACTGAGATAATCCGCTTCCCAATTGTCTATACCTGGGATATGAACCGCAGAGATTAGACAGGAGCTGGATTCCGCCCAAACCAGAATTCGAGATACTTCTTTCATAGCCAGAGGACTGTGAGTCCCTCCTTGATGATTGATGTATGCCACAGTTGTGACATTGTCTGTCTGAAAACAAATGAACGATTCTCTCTTCAGAAGAGGCCAAGACTGAAGAGCTCTGAAAATTGCACAGAGTTCCAAAATATTGATCGGTAATCTCACCTCCTGAGATTCCCAAACTCCTTGTGCCGTCAGAGATCCCCACACAGCTCCCCAACCTGTAAGACTTGCATCTGTTGAAATTACAGTCCAGGTCGGAAGAACAAAAGAAGCCCCCTGAATTAAACGATTAGAGAGTGTCGTATCTTTGTGTAATCCCTGCACCATTGATTCAGCATACAGAGCTGAAGAGGTCGCATGTGAAAACGAGCAAAGGGGATCGAGCAAAGGGGATCGCGTCCGATGCAGCAGTCATAAGACCTAGAATTTCCATGCATAAGGCTACCGAAGGGAATGATTGTGACTGAAGGTTTCGACAAGCTGAAATCAATTTTAGACGTCTCTCATCTGTCAAAGACAGAGTCATGGACACTGAATCTATCTGGAAACCCAGAAAGGTTACCCTTGTCTGAGGAATCAATGAACTTTTTAGTGAATTGATCCCCCAACCATGATCTTGAAGAAACAACACAAGTCGATTCGTATGAGATTCTGCTAAATGCGAAGACTGAGCAAGTACCAAGATATCGTCCAAATAAGGAAATACCACAATACCCTGTTCTCTGATTACAGACAGAAGGGCACCGAGAACCTTTGTAAAAATTCTTGGAGCTGTAGCTAGGCCAAACGACAGAGCCACAAACTGGTAATGCTTGTCCAGGAAAGAGAATCTCAGGAACTGATAATGATCTGGATGAATCGGAATATGCAGATATGCATCCTGTAAATCTATTGTGGATATATAATGCCCTTGCTGAACAAAAGGCAAGATAGTCCTTACAGTTACCATTTTGAACGTTGGTATCCTTACATAACGATTCAATATTTTTAGATCCAGAACTGGTCTGAAGGAATTCTCCTTCTTTGGTACAATGAAGAGATTCGAATAAAACCCCAGCCCCTGTTCCAGAACTGGAACTGGCATAATTACTCCAGCCAACTCTAGATCTGAAACACATTTCAGAAATGCTTGAGCTTTCACTGGATTTACTGGGACACGGGAAAGAAAAAATCTCTTTGCAGGAGGTCTTATCTTGAAACCAATTCTGTACCCTTCTGAAACATTGTTCTGAATCCAAAGATTGTGAACAGAATTGATCCAAATTTCTTTGAAAAAACGTAACCTGCCCCCTACCAGCTGAGCTGGAATGAGGGCCGCACCTTCATGTGGACTTAGAAGCTGGCTTTGCTTTTCTAGAAGGCTTGGCTTTATTCCAGACTGGAGATGGTTTCCAAACTGAAACTGCTCCTGAGGATGAAGGATCAGGCTTTTGTTCTTTGTTGAAACGAAAGGAACGAAAACGATTATTAGCCCTGTTTTTACCCTTAGATTTTTTATCCTGTGGTAAAAAAGTTCCTTTCCCACCAGTAACAGTTGAGATAATAGAATCCAACTGAGAACCAAATAATTTGTTACCCTGGAAAGAAATGGAAAGTAGAGTCGATTTAGAAGACATATCAGCATTCCAAGTTTTAAGCCATAAAGCTCTTCTAGCTAAAATAGCTAGAGACATAAACCTGACATCAACTCTGATAATATCAAAAATGGCATCACAGATAAAATTATTAGCATGTTGAAGAAGAATAATAATATTATGAGAATCATGATCTGTTACTTGTTGCGCTAAAGTTTCCAACCAAAAAGTTGTAGCTGCAGCAACATCAGCCAATGATATAGCAGGTCTAAGAAGATTACCTGAACACAGATAAGCTTTTCTTAGAAAGGATTCAATTTTCCTATCTAAAGGATCCTTAAACGAAGTACCATCTGACGTAGGAATAGTAGTACGTTTAGCAAGGGTAGAAATAGCCCCATCAACTTTAGGGATTTTGTCCCAAAATTCTAATCTGTCAGACGGCACAGGATATAATTGCTTAAAACGTTTAGAAGGAGTAAATGAATTACCCAAATTATTCCATTCTCTGGAAATTACTTCAGAAATAGCACCAGGAACAGGAAAAACTTCTGGAATAACCACAGGAGATTTAAAGACCTTATCTAAACGTTTAGATTTAGTATCAAGAGGACCAGAATCCTCAATTTCTAAAGCAATTAGTACTTCTTTAAGTAAAGAACGAATAAATTCCATTTTAAATAAATATGAAGATTTATCAGCATCAACCTCTGAGACAGAATCCTCTGAACCAGAAGAGCCATTGGAATCAGAATGATGATGTTCATTTAAAAATTCATCTGTATGAAGAGAAGTTTTAAAAGATTTTTTATGTTTACTAGAAGGAGGAATAACAGACATAGCCTTCTTGATGGATTCAGAAACAAAATCTCTTATGTTATCAGGAACACTCTGAACATTAGATGTTGATGGAACTGCAACAGGTAATGGTACATTACTAAAGGAAATATTATCTGCATTAACAAGTTTGTCATGACAATTAATACAAACAACAGCTGGAGGAACAGCTACCAAAAGTTTACAGCAGATACACTTAGCTTTGGTAGTTCCAGCACCAGACAGCGATTTTCCTGAAGTATCTTCTGACTCAGATGCAACGTGAGACATCTTGCAATATGTAAGAGAAAAAACAACATATAAAGCAAAATTGATCAAATTCCTTAAATGACAGTTTCAGGAATGGGAAAAAATGCCAAGGAACAAGCTTCTAGCAACCAGAAGCAAAGAAAAATGAGACTTAAATAATGTGGAGACAAAAGCGACGCCCATATTTTTTTAGCGCCAAATAAGACACCCCCATTATTTGGCGCCTAAATGCTTTTGGCGCCAAAAATGACGCCACGTCCGGAACGCCAACATTTTTGGCGCAAAAGAACGTAAAAAATGACGCAACTTCCGGCGACACGTATGACGCCGGAAACAGAAAAGATTTTTTGCGCCAAAAAAGTCCGCGCCAAGAATGACGCAATAAAATGGAGCATTTTCAGCCCCCGCGAGCCTAACAGCCCACAGGGAAAAAAAGTCAAATTTTTAAGGTAAGAAAAATGATTGATTCAAATGCATTATCCCAAATATGAAACTGACTGTCTGAAAATAAGGAATGTTGAACATCCTGAGTCAAGGCAAATAAATGTTTGAATACATATATTTAGAACTTTATTAAAAAAGTGCCCAACCATAGCTTAGATTGTCACAAAAAAATAAGACTTACTTACCCCAGGACACTCATCTACATGTTTGTAGAAAGCCAAACCAGTACTGAAACGAAAATCAGCAGAGGAAATGGTATATATATATAAGAGTATATCGTCGATCTGAAAAGGGAGGTAAGAGATGAATCTCTACGACCGATAACAGAGAACCTATGAAATAGACCCCGTAGAAGGAGATCATTGAATTCAAACAGGCAATACTCTCCTCACATCCCTCTGACATTCACTGCACGCTGAGAGGAAAACCGGGCTCCAACCTGCTGCGGAGCGCATATCAACGTAGAATCTAGCACAAACTTACTTCACCACCTCCATAGGAGGCAAAGTTTGTAAA
Organism: Bombina bombina; assembly: GCF_027579735.1. Lineage (NCBI taxonomy): Eukaryota > Metazoa > Chordata > Amphibia > Anura > Bombinatoridae > Bombina > Bombina bombina. The sequence continues at coordinate 74,761,668 of NC_069501.1, read as the reverse complement.
AACTGATTTGTGGGTGTGGTGAGGGGTGTATTTATAGGCATTTTGAGGTTTGGGAAACTTTGCCCCTCCTAGTAGGAATGTATATCCCATACGTCACTAGCTCATGGACTCTTGCTAATTACATGAAAGAAAGAGAGCCAGTATAAGTCAGGAGCATGTGGACATTTTGGCATTTCAATGCAAAGTTTCTGAAAGAGTGAATAACAGAATGTGATAAACAGTGATTGTTTACCTCTTTCTAGTTCTACCTCTTTTGAAACCTTTCATGGTCTTGTTTCGCTTGATTTAAAAAAAAAATTCTACTGCTTAAAAATTGGACAAACAGTTGTGTTAATGTAAAGTTGTAGTCTGAAGTTTATATTTGAAACACTCAGTATGTGGATTGTATTTTAAATATAGAAAAAAATGTTTTTTGCTTATCCGATTAGTCGATTAATTGAAAAAATAATCAATCGATTATGAAAATAGTTAGTTGCAGTCCTAGTGTGTACATATATATGTATGTGTTTATATATGTATATGTCTGTAAATACATAAATACATATGCATATATATATATATATATATATATATATACGCACGCACACACATATATATATATACTGTGTATATATATATATATATATATATATATATATATATATATATATATATATATATATATATACATACACACACACACATATATATATATATATACATACACACACACATACAGTACATACAAACATATATACACATATATATATATATATATATATATATATATATATATATATATATATATATATATATATATATATACTGTGACAGAAAGCAAGGCCTGGTTATAAATGGAAGATATTTAAGACCAAGCATTGTACATGCTATTTCTCCTTTCAGTTAAAACCCCAGGGAGAAAGAGTGTGTTGTCCAGCAGCTAATCACAGGTGTGGCTAATTAGAAGTTGTGAGGGTTTAAATAGCAGCCTCATTTAGGCCTTGAGAGAGATATACAGCTACAGAAGCTGGTGTGTGTGTTTGTTACACTGTGTAAAAGACTTTTGTTCCTGTGAACTGTAAAAGGACATTATTTTTACAAAGCACTTGTGGAATGCTGTGAAGTGCTGGGACACATTTAAAAGCACTTAACTTTGCTGCAGAGGAAGGATTTCCCTCTTTTGAAAATGAACTGCCTGTTTGTTATTGCTGTGAAAAATAAAGCCTTTTAAACTACAGTGGATTGTCCTGTGCTGCATTTGTGCCCTAGAAGACCGTGGTTAAAAGTGTTCCTGTCACACTTGGTGGAGAATATGGGCAACCACGTTGTATGTCTGTGGGCATAATAATCTGCAAGCAACATGGAGGAAGTCATTAAAGCTTTGATCCATTCTAATGCTATACAGCAGGAGACTAACAGAAAAGCTGCTGAAAATAGTGCAGCACTGCAACAGTTGGTCTTGGCCCAGTCAGAGAGTGCTATGCTGCTGGCTAAATCACAGAAGGAGAACACTGAATTGTTGATACAACAGATGGCTGCTGTGCAAGCTGAGACATTCAGGAAGACCCGGGAGGAGCAGCAAAGTGCTACACAGACTCTGCAACGAGAGGTTCAAGCCATATCAGAAAGACTGAACTCTGAATATGTTGGTGGCAGCCAAGGTTCCAGAGTAATAAGGGCTAGTCATTATCTTCAAAAAATGACAGCAGCTGATGATGTTGAGGCGTATCTTTTGGCATTTGAACGCACAGCAGAAAGAGAAAAATGGCCGACAGTTGAGTGGGCGAGTATACTTGCGCCATTTCTTAGTGGTGAACCTCAGAAGGCCTACTTTGATTTAGAGCCAGCACAAGCCGGTGACTATGAGAAATTGAAAGCAGAAATCCTTGCACGCCTGGGGGTGACTTCGGCAGTCCGTGCACAAAGATTCCATTCCTGGATGTTTTCATCTCATAATGCTGCAAGATCCCAGATGTTCGACCTTATACACCTTGCCAGGAAGTGGCTGCAACCAGAGGTTAATTCGGCTACCAAAATAGTGGAACTACTGGTGATGGACCAGTTTCAGCGTGGATTACCTGCTTCCCTGCGGCGGTGGGTTAATCAAGGTGATCCTCAAACAGCGGATCAGTTGATTGTATTGGTCGAAAGATTTATAGCTTCAGGAGAAGTTTTGCAACAATCTTCAATGGATCAGCCCCACAATCCCAAGTCCCAGAGCTCTACAAGAACTGGTAAGACTGTTCAGGGGATAAAGGGGATAAGAGAGCAGCAGGTGTATAGGCAAAACACCAGAGACATTTCCCCAGGAATTAAGGAAACATTTAAATATAACCAACCTGTAAGATGTTTTAAATGTAATGAGGTTGGGCATATTGCTAGAGACTGTGATAAAGATGAATTTATGGACTGTAATGTTGCACATTCACTATTGTCTAATAGCAACAGCTCTGTTAATAATGATTCCCATTGGTGTACTGTGATGGTTAATGGTAAAGTGTCTAGGGCTTTGCTTGATTCAGGAAGTATGGTCACACTAGTGGCTAAATCTTTAGTACCAGATGCAATATTAGATTATGGGGAAAAAATGGGAATTATCTGTGTTCATGGAGATAAACGGGAATATCCTACAGCTGAGGTGGGGATTGAGACTCAGTGTGGTAAATTAAAATATTGTGTTGGTGTAGTACCAAATTTAGCCCATGAGGTGGTGATAGGGAGAGATTTTCCAAAATTTCTGGAGTTATGGGAATCTCCAGAAATATGTCAAACTTCTGATATTTATGTATTTCCTTTCTCTGAAACTGATTTTGAGGGGGGTTCCATTGAAAAGGAGAAAAATAAGATTTATTGCCCTATGCCTGTATTAGTAGGTGATCAACCTTCTCAGAGTAATGAAGTACCAAGTACTAGCTCGGAAAATATTGATGATTTGATAGATCTGGTTGGTGGCCCTGGTAATTTTAAAAAAGCCCAATGGGAGGATCCAACATTGGTAGAGGCAAGAAATAATATCAGGGTTATGAATGATGTTGTGACACAGCCAGGAAATGTATTACCCTATCCTTATTTTGAAGCAGTTAATGATTTGGTATATCGTGTAGAGAAGAAAGGAACAGACATTGTTAAACAACTTTTGGTGCCCCAGGCTTTTAGGAACACTGTTTTAAATCTTGCACATAACCACATTCTAGGAGGGCATTTGGGAGTTGAGAAAACCAAAGAGAGAGTTCTTAGAAGGTTTTATTGGCCAGGGATATTTGTAGCCATCAAGGATTATTGTGTTTCATGCCCTAAGTGTCAACTTACAGCTCCTGCTAAAGATTTTCGTAACCCTTTAGTGCCCTTGCCTATAATTGATGTGCCTTTTGAAAGAATTGCTATGGACTTGGTGGGTCCGTTGGTTAAATCTGCTAGAGGACATCAGTATATACTGGTAATCCTTGATTATGCTACACGCTATCCTGAGGCAGTTCCCCTTCGTAACAGCTCTGCAAAGTCCATAGCAAAAGAACTCATGCTAATGTTTAGCAGGGTCGGGATACCTAAGGAAATTTTGACAGACCAAGGAACTCCATTTATGTCCAGGGTTACAAAAGAATTGTGTAAGTTGTTTGGCATAAAACAACTAAGGACCTCAGTATATCACCCTCAGACTGATGGTTTAGTAGAAAGGTTTAACAAAACTCTCAAAAGTATGCTAAGAAAGGTAATTGACACAGATGGGAGAAATTGGGACCTTCTGTTACCCTATTTAATGTTCTCTATCAGGGAGGTTCCCCAGGCTTCTACAGGTTTTTCCCCATTTGAACTGTTATATGGGCGGCATCCCAGGGGATTACTATATATAGTTAAAGAGACTTGGGAGCAAGAGACAACACCTTATCGAAGTATTATTGAACATATTTCCCAAATGCAGGATCGTATGGAAGCTGTCATGCCCATTGTAAGGGAACATATGGGAAAAGCACAGGAAGCACAAAAGTACAGCTACAACCGTAATGCTAGAGCCAGAGTGTTTCAACCTAAGGATAGGGTGTTAGTTCTGGTCCCTACAGTTGAAAATAAATTCTTGGCTACTTGGCAGGGCCCATATGAGATAATTGAGTGGGTGATGTTAATTACAAAGTAAGTCAGCCAGGGAGAAGGAAACCTGAGCAAATATATCATATAAATCTGTTAAAACCTTGGAAAGATAGGGAAGTTTTAGTTGCCTTAAAACCTACAGAACTCCCTGTCACTGAACCAGAGGTAAATATCTGTACATCAGAAGCGAGAGGTCAAGGATTTTATTAGAAGAAACAAAGAGGTATTTTCTGTGGTACCGGGAAAAACTAATGTTATTAAGCATGACATAATAACAGAACCAGGGAAGAAGGTCTGCCTTAAACCCTATAGGGTCCCTGAGGCTCGTAGAAAGGCTATTAAACTGGAGGTAGAAAAAATGTTAAAGCTTGGGGTAATTGAGGAATCACAAAGTGAATGGAACAGTCCAATCGTGCTTGTTCCAAAGCCGGATGGTTCATTAAGGTTCTGTAATGACTTTCGTAAGCTTAATTGTGTTTCCAAATTTGACACCTACCCAATGCCTAGAGTAGATGAGTTAATAGAAAGGCTAGGAAAAGCACGTTATCTCACTACAATTGATTTAACGAAAGGGTATTGGCAGGTGCCTCTCACTAGTCAAGCAAAGGAAAAGACAGCTTTTTCAACCCCAGAGGGCTTATTTCAGTATACGGTGTTGCCATTTGGTTTACATGGGGCCCCAGCAACATTCCAGAGGATGATGGATAGAATTCTGAAACCCCATGTTCGTTATGCGGCAGCATATTTGGATGATGTTATAATTTATAGTACAGATTGGGAATCCCATCTTCCAAAAGTTCAAGCAGTACTTGATGCAATACGGTCCGCTGGGTTAACTGCCAATCCTGCAAAATGTACTGTTGGTTTACAGGAAGCTAAGTACTTGGGTTATACTATTGGTAGAGGATTAGTTAAACCTCAGACAACAAAAATAGAGGCCATACAGAACTGGCCACAGCCTCTAACTAAAAAACAAGTAAGAGCATTTATTGGGATAACTAGTTATTATAGAAGGTTTATCCCGAATTTCGCTACAATTGCGGCACCCTTGACGGATCTCACAAAAGCAAGGGCCCCAATTATGATAAAATGGTCCCCAGAAGCAGAACAAGCTTTTAAGCAGTTGAAAGATGCCCTTTGTGCCCATCCAGTTTTGGTAACCCCCAATTTCGCTAAAGATTTTATTGTACAGACAGATGCCTCTGATGTTGGTTTAGGAGCAGTTCTCTCGCAGGAGTGTCAGGGAGAAGAGCATCCTGTCCTTTTCCTAAGCAGAAAACTTATTTCACAGGAAAAGAACTATTCTATAGTGGAGAAAGAATGCCTTGCCATTAAGTGGGCTTTAGAGACCCTTAGGTACTATCTGTTGGGAAGAAAATTTAAATTAATAACAGATCATGCTCCTCTCACGTGGATGAGTCAGAATAAGGAAACAAATTCAAGGGTTACTAGGTGGTTTCTTAGCTTGCAACCCTTCAATTTTACTGTTGAGCACAGGGCCGGTCTTTTGCAGGGCAATGCTGATGGTTTGTCTCGGGTACATTCATTGATGTCCATGGTCGCTCAACCCACTGGGTGTGAGCTGGGGGGGAGGATATGTGACAGAAAGCACGGCCTGGTTATAAATGGAAGATATTTAAGACCAAGCATTGTACATGCTATTTCTCCTTTCAGTTAAAACCCCAGGGAGAAAGAGTGTGTATTTGATTATCCCAGACAGCTGTGAAGCTGTCCAGCAGCTAATCACAGGTGTGGCTAATTAGAAGTTGTGAGGGTTTAAATAGCAGCCTCACTTAGGCCTTGAGAGAGAGATATACAGCTACAGAAGCTGGTGTGTGTGTGTTTGTTACACTGTGTAAAAGACTTTTGTTCCTGTGAACTGTAAAAGGACATTATTTTTACAAAGCACTTGTGGAATGCTGTGAAGTGCTGGGACACATTTAAAAGCACTTAACTTTGCTGCAGAGGAAGGATTTCCCTCTTTTGAAAATGAACTGCCTGTTTGTTATTGCTGTGAAAAATAAAGCCTTTTAATCTACAGTGGATTGTCCTGTGCTGCATTTGTGCCCTAGAAGACCGTGGTTAAAAGTGTTCCTGTCACAATACACACACACATATATATATATATATATATATACATACACACACACATACATATATATATATATATATATATATGCACATACATATATATATATATATATATATACATACACACTGTAAATACATTATATACATACATACATACACTTACCTACCACTTTATTAGTTACACCTTGCTAGTACCGGGTTGGATCCCCTTTTGCCTTCAGAACTGCCTTAATTCATTGTGGAATAGATTCAACAAGGTGTTGGAAACATTCCTCAGAGATTTTGGTCCATATTGACATGATAGCATCATGCAGCTGCTGCAGATTTGTCGGCTGCACATCGATGATGCAAATCTCCTGTTCCACCACATCCCAAAGGTGCTCTACTGGATTGAGATCTGGTGACTCTGGAGGCCATTGGAGTACAGTGAACTCATTGTCATGTTCAAGAAACCAGTTTGAGATTATTTGAGCTTTGTGAAATGGTGAATTATCCTGCTGGAACTAGTCATCAGAAGATGGATACACTGTAGTCATACAGAGGTGGACATGATCATAAACAAAACTCCGGTAGGCTGTGACTTTAAACGATGCTCAATTGGTACTAAAAAATATCCCCCACACCATTAGACAACCACCACCAGCCTGAACCGTTGATACAAGGCAGGATAGATCCATGCTTTCATGTTATTTATGCCAAATTCTGACCCTACCATCTGAATGTTGTAGCTGGAATCGAGACTCATCAGACCAGGCAACGGTTTTCCAAACTTCTATTGTGCAATTTTTGTAAGCCTGTGCGAATTGTAGCCTCAGTTTCCTGTTTTTAGCTGACAGGAGTGGCACCCGATGTGATCTTCTGCTGCTGTAGCCCATCTGCTTCAAGGTTCGACGTGTTGTGTGTTCAGAGATGGTATTCTGCATACCCTGGTTGTAACGAGTGGTTATTTGAGTTACTGTTGCCTTTCTATAATCTCAATCCAGTCTGTCCATTCTCCTCTGACCTTTGACATCAACATGGCATTTTCGCTCACTGGATATTTTCTCTTTTTCAGACTATTCTCTGTAAACCCAAGGTATGGTTGTCTATGAAAATCCCAGAGGATCAGCGTTTTTTTAAATACTCAGACCAGCCGTCTAGCACCAACAGCCATGCCACGTTCAAAGCCACTTAAATCCCCTTTCTACCCCATTCTGATGCTTGGTTTGAACTTCAGCAAGTCGTCTTCACCACGTCTAGATGCCTAAATGCACTGAGTTGCTGCCATGTAATTGGCTGATTAGCAATTTGTGTTACCAACCAGTTGAACAGGTGTACCTAATAAAGTGGCTGATGAGTGTTTACACACACATATAAACATACATACATATATGTTAAAGCCCTTTGCCTGCCTTTTTTTCCCCTAACACCTGAGATCTCATATCTTTGAACACTTTTTTGTGCAAATATTTTTTTTATTACTTTTTATCAGATGGTGTTATTATGAGTGTAACTTTACTTAATGTATTTTTGATGTGTTTTGTGAAATTTTTTTGTTTTGCAAAATAGCTAATGAGCTATGAGCGCGTGCTAACCTGACGAGTTAACTTTAATTGCGCTCATGTGTTTAATATCAACTTGTAATACAAGTGAAAAACCCTACACGCAAACACCCATGATAAACCCCTTATCACTCGCTCATAACTGCTAGCGCTCCACTCGTAATCTGGCCCTATATGTATAAATATGCATGAAAATTAACTCTGAAATACTTATTATTAAGCAAAGTGTCCTGCACATTAAAGAGACAGTCTACTAGAAAAATGTTATTGTTTAAAAAGATAGACAATCCCTTTATTACGCATTCCCTAGTTTTGCATAACCAACACTGTTATATTAAAGGGACAGTGTACACCAATTGTCATATAACTGCATGTAATAGACACTACTATAAAGAAGAATATGAACAGATACTGATATAAAAATTCAGTATAATTTTTTTTTAAACTTTCTTAGAAGCTCCCAGTTTAGCTTTGTTAATGAGGTTAGGCTGCGACACCCACTGAAAGTGGCTTGGAAAGCAAGGAGAGCAAACAATACCCCCTCGCCCCTTCCCTGCACATGAAAAGACAGATTACACAAACAAGAGCCAGCAGGAGTCTGTAAATGAGTGTATACATCTGACACTTTGGGGCTTGGTTAAGAGTCTGAAAATCAGCACAATGTTATTTTTAAAAAAAAAAAAAAAACTATACATTTTTACAAAAACACTCCCAAATGGGCTATATAAATGAATCATCTAAAAACATTTATGCAAAGACAAATCTACAATGTCACTTTAATACACTTTTTACCCCTGTAATTACCTTGTATCTAAGCCTCTGCAGACTGACCCCTTATCTCAGTTCTTTTGACAGATTTGCATTTTAGCCAATCAGTGCTGAAACACAAATAACTCCACGAGAGTGAGCACAATGTTATCTTTAATGACAGACAAGAACTAGCATTCTCTACCTGTCAAAAACTTTCAAAATGCACTGAGATAATAGGTGGTCTTTAATGGCTTAGAAATCAGTTTATGAGCCTACCAAGTTTATGAGCTTTTAACAAAGAATGAAAAGAGAACAAAGCAAATGTGATGGTAAATAGGAAAGCTGTTTAAACCTGCATGCCCTATCAAAACCTTGAAAGTTTTTTTTAATTGACTGTCCCTTTAATCTAACTGCAAATTTAAAATGTAGAATTCAAAACATTAATAAAACTACCTAGATCAATAAAAAAAGCATATGTTGCCTGCGCCAGCTCTCTAACACTACACTTCACTATGGAATATAATGGTAAAAATACTTCTTAAGGTCATGAAAGGAACAAAAGTGAGTGCTCTCATTTTGTTCATTGTATATTTGATGATATTGTAACTATGACCCAGTCTCAGCGTACCTATCCTGGTACCTAAAATATTTCTTAGATGTTATTTTTTTTTTTTTTAAATGACAAATGTCAGTGTCTTCATGCTATTAGCGTGTACACCATGTGGCTATATTTCATGTATTTGCCAATTCAATGCTAAAAACTCAGTCCTGTTACTCATATAGGGCTAGTTTAAGAGTGGAGCGCCATTTATCACTCCTGCGCTAGAAGTTATTTGCGCAAGTTGGGTGGCGTGCGAATCACAAGTTGAAAAAAAAAAAAGTTTTTGCTTGTGTGCTTACCTGACTCGCACAAAAAGCTGATCTTCAAATATTGTGACCGTCAAATGTATTGTATTCCCCAATAGACTTCAATAGAGTGTGAAAATTGAAAAAAATTAAACACCTTTACTCGCGCAGAAACCTGATTGCATTTTCTCAGACGCGCTAACCAGACAAATATGAATATTTCACATTCCAATCTTCTTCACTTAGAAGACTATGTTCTATTTATTCTTAAATAAATATTTCTATAAATATCTGATGGTATTTTGATAAAATATATATCAAATATGTCGACCAGTGACCAAGGTGGCTGCTTTTAAATTATAGCTGAACGGAGGAGCTGTCAAAACCGCTGTTTATCACTCCTTTATTCCACACACCAAGTCTCTCCAGTGATGTGGTGAAAATGAATACTTGTGGAGCTGATTTGAGCAATTTTTGTATTTGATTTCAGCCCAGCAGACCGGAAACAATGAGGTATGCAGCAGAGGCCTGGTAACGGCCTGGACCTTCATCTACTCCCCATTTTCCCGATGAGTCAGTCTAACCAGCTATTTGTGCTAAAGAACGACACTGTATGAAACATCATAACACACTTGAATTGAGCTGCACTAATCTTTGGATTATGTAGGAATTTTACAGAGCCCTCCAAACCCGATCGCAGAAACTATAGATATAGAGGGAGATGTTCCAACGACCCTCTTGGAGCTAGATGTAGGCACTCCTGAGCGCCTAATTATTGTGCAATAACAATCATGGCAGATTCCTGCACCAGAGCGCATAGTCTATACCTGGATAAGCACACACAAGGAGTATTACCCTGGCAGCCCACTTCATGCCCAGGAGGTTGCGGAAGGCCTTCTGAACATGGAAAGAGAGTCCTCATACTGTCAAGAAGGGAATTCAGTAGTATGTATTGCTAGCCAAGTGACTATTGGAATCGAGGAATGCCTAATGGATACTGCCATGCATGCTGTCTCTCCCAGCTCCCATCAGAACCTACCAAGAGTGTTTCCTGACCAGCACAACTTGAAAGGCCAGAGGGAAGAGTTGATGGAATAACTAGACACGGAGCTGATTATTCTAGCAATCAAACTTGCTACTCCTCATTATCTATAAAGATAATTATTTGCAGGTTTGCAGTTGATCCATTAGAGAGCGGATTAGAGACAATTAAACAGGTTTACCTGCCCAAATCCTTGTGTACACAGTTTGACAAACCTGACTATAGTGTTAAGACTTCTTGTATGCTACATCCCCTTAGCAGCAGCAGTCCTATGGGAGTGGGTTAAGGAGTAAATTTGATGCAGAAACAAGTAGTTAGGTAATGCCTACATGATCTATGTGGAAGATGTCCCTAATACTGCAGTATACCTTTTGAGACTGTTCATCTTTATAACCTTATTAGAGTCCTGTCTACAAACCAGCATGTACTTTTTACCCTCTAACTAGTTAATTTTATCTTCATATTACTATTGAGATATACTTTTGGATATTCTAAACTACTGGTAGATATAAACGTTTAACCTTATATATAATACACAGAGTTTCACTACAAGGATGATACGTTATTCTTTGCATTGTTCTGATTAGAACACTTTTTTTTTTTAATTTTTAAAGAGCTTTATTTAAAATTAAAAAAATTCTGTGACATACAAAGAGGTGATATGATAGCAACTTTCAAGTACATTAAAGGGTTTAGTAAAACTGAGGCTGTGGGTATTTTACATAAAATGGAAAATTCAAGAACAAGGGGTCATGAGCTCAAGCTAAAGGGTAGTAGATTCAGAAGTAATTTGAGGAAGCACTTCTTTACAGAAAGAGTGATTGATTTATGGAATAAACTTCCTCAAGAGGTAGTAGCAACAAACACTGTGGGGGACTTTAAAAATGCATGGGACAAGCATAGGGCTATCCTACGAACTAGATAAGTTTATACTGTTAGGTAAGGTCGGGCAGACTTGCTGGGCCTATGGCTCTTATCTGCCGTCAATATCTATGTTTCTATGTTTCTATACAGCAGTATAAACATAAATGTCATGAGATGCAGGACACAGCATAAAAGGTACAACGATATTTTAATGCAGAGCATAGAAGTATACAACTTGCACCAAACATCTGACTTAGTAACTGCCACATAGACAATAACGGCCCCACACCCCGCTCCCATCCGGTGACCTCCCCTCCCACTCATAACATCTTCCCCCCTTTTCAAAGGATAAAGCATACATTTTTTTTCGAATACATCAAGTAACAAGGTATACAACAAAGAACAAGTTAAAGAGAATATATATATATATATATATATATATATATATATATATATATATATATATATATATATATATATATATATATATATATATATATATATCAATATGAAATACAATCCTGACTTGAACATCGGGGTGGACTACCCTAGTCCAGTGACCTTGGGATTATTCTGCCCATACTTCTGGTCACTGCTCTAACAAGTTAATCCCGATATCGGGAGGGAAGTTTCAACACCCTTCCATTTGATGTAATTTTACACAAACTGTCCTCTGATGCAGAAGAAGGTGATTGAGAGTCTGCTGGAATCAAATAAGTATCCCCACTGTGATCTTGCTGAGGGGAAGGCATCCCTCTTAAAACAGGGGATCCCACCGGCGGTGGTACTGAGACATCCAGTACCAAACTTTCAGGTACTGGCTGAAGATGTTTTCGATTCTGACGTGTGATTGTCCCTTCATCAGTAAGGACTACATAAGACCTTGGTTCTGGAGAGCGTCCAATTACCGTAGCAGGCGTCTTCCATTTCTTCTCATCATCCAGTTTAACTATGACACTTTGCCCCACATTCAGCTCCTGCAAGGGCCTTACAGAGTGTTTCCTGTCGTAGAAGAATCGATAACCCCTTTTAGCCTCTTCATCCCTCCTAAGGACCTTGTCCCGAGGAACAGAGCTAGATGGCTGGAAGACACCCACAGAGGGTAAAGTGGTGTGAATCTGACGTCCTAGCATCAGCTGTGCCGGGATAAAACCCGTGGCTTGAATGGGGGTCGCCCTATAGGCCCTATAGGACAAGAGGGCTAGGTACGGCTCAGATTGCTTCAAAATAAGCTTTGTTGTTAGAACTGCCCTTTCAGCTTCCATTAGCCTGAGGGTAATGTGAACTCGACGTAGTATGGACAAAATCATAATCTCTGCTGAAAGAACTGAAATCCGTGGAAGCAAACTGCATTCCGTTATCACTCACCAATTCCATTGGTATGCCCCACCGGGCGAAAAAGCTCTTGAGACGAGTGACAACGGCTTGACTTGTGATCTCATTCAAGGGTGCAATCTCCAAATACCTGGAATAGTAGTCAATCACGACTAGGTACTTTTTCCCGTGCAGTTCGCACAAATCAGCAGCTATTTTCTGCCATGGGCCTGCAGGCAGGGGAGTAGAAATCAAGGGCTCCCTTCTCTGAGTAGGCACATTTCTACACATTGCTTGCAATGTCGGAACTGATCCCAGGCCACCATACTGCCGTAGCTGCCCTTTCTCTGCACTTTGTAATGCCCAAGTGCCCATTATGAATCCTGCTTAACATCTCCTGCTGTATGCTAACAGGAATAACAATGCGGTCCTGGAACAGCACCAACCCATCCAGCTCCATGAGCTGCTACCTTTCTGACTGGTAAGAACTTAAAGACATCTAGGCTGCCCGGCTCTCGGGCCAACCTTATTTTATGTACTTAATAACTTCTTGAAGATCAGTATCTAATTATGTCTCCTTTCTTATTTGCTCTAGCTTCCCTGACGAAATGGATTTGGATGCCAGAACTGAATCTACATACACTTTCACATCTGATTACGTTGAAGATTCTTCAGCAGCAGTCAGCGGGAGCCTGGAAAGTGTATCTGCCACTACCAGTTGTTTCCCTGGCACATGCACTGCCTGAACGTTGAACCTGAGCAGCCTCATCAGAAGTTTCTGGCATCTTAGGGGTGTTTTGTCAATATCATAGGAGTTGATTAGAGGGACTACCGGTTTATGGTCAGTCTCCAGACTAAATTTCTCTAAACCTACTAGATAATGCTGGAAGCGCTCACAGGTCCAAACTGCAGCCAGGCACTCTTTCTCAATTTGGGCGTATTTCGACTCAGCAGCCGTCAGTGTACGGGAACAGTAGGCAATGGGCTGTAGTTTGTTCTCATTCAATTGCAGGAGGGCGGCCCCTAACCCATAACTGCTTGCATCAGCACTGACCACAGTCTTTTTAGAAGGGTCGTAGAACCCCAACACTGGGGCAGACCCCAGCAGGGACTTGACCTGCACAAAAGATTCTTCCTGTGAAGGTCCCCAGACCCAAGCAACATCTTTCTTTAACAACTCTGTAATATGGTGTAGTATTGTGGATAAATCTGAAAGGAACCTGCCCACATAATTCACAAGGCCCATTATTTGTCTCAGCTCATGTACATCGGAAGGACTTTTCATCTGTTCAATAGCAAGGATTTTGTCAGGGTCCGGCTTGATGCCATCCCCATTGATAATATGCCCTAAGTAGCATAACTCAGCCTTCCTAAAATGGCATTTCTCCTTATTTAATTTCAGCCGGACTCTCTAATGGTCTGCAGCACACAGCTCAATCGCTGATCATCTTTTTCCAATGAAGACCCATACACTAAGATGTCGTCCATGACGACTGCGGTGCCCTCGTGGTCCCTTAGGAGAGAACTCCTCTCTCTTTGAAAGATTTCAGGAGCAGAGGATATCCCGAAGGGGAGTCTGCAGAAGCAAAACCGACCTACTGGTGGAATGAAGGTAGTCAGTTTGCGGCAGAGGTATCTGCCAGAAGTCGCTGGAAGCATCCAGTGTAGAGAAGAACTTCGCCCCAGCCAAATTCGGAGCTATGTCTTCAAGTGTCGGCAACACATATCTCTCTCCACCACCTCATTCAGCCTTTTCAAGCCTACGCAGATGCGTACCTTCCCGTTTTTCTTCGCAACAGGCACAATGGGGGCACACCAGTCAGTTGCTTCAACAACCGCTTCAATAACTCCCATATTCTTCATACGCAGAAGTTCCTTCTCCACTTGAGGCATGAGCGGGAACGGAATTCTACGTGGAGTGGTAATGCTGTATGGGACTACGTCACTTTTAAGTGATATTCGGACTGGTTTGCAGTAGGCCCAATTCACCAAACATATCTTCTGACATCTCATTCACTCTGGTGACTAGGCCCAAACCACAGGCTGCTTTTCTGCTCAGTAGGTTGTTAACACACTGACCTCTAATCACATTCACCCACATGGTGAATTTCCTCTGCTTGTACTCGCAGCTGAGGCTGTCGAGGCAGTTTTATGAATGCTGCAAGGGACCAATCTTCATCTGAACAAGGCCGTTCAACAACAGACCCTAACAAAGGACACTTCTTGATCCACCTGCATCTCCTTAATATACTCAGTTTTACACACCACTTGAAAATGGCCCATTCGGTTACATTTTCTACATCTTTTGTCTTTAGCAGGGCATATGACACTCTGATCATGGGCACAGTTGCACCGTGTGCAGCGAGCATGCTGTGCCCATCCGCTTCTGGGCCTATCTGTTGCCCTTGGTCTACCGCTCACACTGTGCCTTTCACTAGCAGCTCTCCTTAACTGCTGCACTTCATCCACAATACTCTCAGACCTCAGATCAGCACTTTGCTTTTTCACCGGTTCACTCTGGCGGGCCATCCTAATAGCCCCATCTAACGTTAAATCAGGCTCTAACTGCAGCTTCAGGGAGACTTCAGCATCTGCAATTCCTATGACTATTCTGTCTCTGATTTGCTCCTCTTTAGCAACACCAAACTCACAGAATTCAGCTAGTTCATACAGGCTGCGCACAAATGACTCCACAGATTCTCCCACACGCTGAGCACGTTTGTGAAAACAAGCCCTCTCATGAATCACATTTCTTTTGGGCACAAAGTGGGCACTAAGTTTGTTCATAACTATTTCAAAGTCAAATTCTTCCCCTTCTTGGAAAGTAAAGGCATTGAACACTGGCTCCACATCTATCCCCATTGAGTATAAAAGAGAATTAACTTGTACTTCCCCACTCTCCTTGTCCAGCCTGGAAGCAATCCTGAAGCACTGAAACCGCTGACGCAATGTGGGCCAAGCTGCAGGCTGAGAGAAATCAAAAGGTTCAGGTGGGGTAAACTTCGACATCGTCATCAATCAGGAAACAGAAGTGCAGGCAAGAAACGCATCCGGTAACGTCACCTCCCACTCTCATCACTATAAAATTGGGTGTACAATATTTACCCGTACAGAAGAATTGTGAACAGTCAACTACCTTAATAAAGAGTCCATCCTTACAGATAAACATTGATGTAGCTGTATTTTGCTGTTTGTATGTACTAGATATAATCGTTTGTTATTTAAATCCCAACATTATAAATTTTTCCGTTGTCCTGTAACCTTAGCATAAAGAGTTACAGACTCGTCAATGCAAGTCTGTCTCTTCGGGTGGAAGAAAGAATCTTGTAATAAGCATTAGTATTAACTCTGACCAAATTTGTAAGAACATTTTCTATATGGTGAGAACTGTAAATTTTAACCTTTAACAATAAACTGGTGTACACCGTTCTCTGCCGTGTCCTAGCAGAGGTGCTCATGCTCATACATGAGCTCAAGGCAGGAAGGAAAGGAGAGTCAAGGGAAGAGAAAAAAAAAGGGGTTCAAGAAGCTATGAATCAATGAGAGGCCAGATGACCCACTCAGTGGGTTTTACAGTGCACTGGCCCACGGTCACCAACTCCCTCCCAGTCAGGATGTTGTGTCTAAATCCGTACTGTTAGTTCAGTTTTCTTGGTTATATTTACTCCACATCTGGAGCAGCGCTTTATAGGTATCCATATTGGCTGTTTTCATGTAATGGAATTTTTCTAGTTGCAAAATACTCTGTACCTTTTGTTTCCAGTCTGTGATCGTGGGAATGGTCACTGCTTTCCAGTTTTTTTGTATAAAGCTTTTCGCTCTTGTCAGCATCAATATTAGTAGTGATTTTTTTTATTGGATTCTGGATTTTAAATGAAAAGTGAAACAGTAAAATTTCAGGTGTCTTTGGGATGTCTACCTCCAAAACCCTTTGCATCTCCTCCCAGACCATCCTTCAGAACTCACCCACTAGCGGGCAGTCCCACCAGATGTGAGTGGCAGTACCTATCAGTCCACAGCCTCTCCAACACTTGCCCGAGGTAGCTGGATATATGGTTTTAAGCCGCGATGGCGTAAGGTACCATCTGCTTAAAGTGAATGTTAATTTTGATGCTAAAGTGCCCGGTTTTTAAAAATTCGATTAAAAACAGGGGCACTTTTAATTCATCAAAATTTACATTTCACTCCTGTTGATAAAAAAAACATACATTTTAAACTTGACAGCCGCTCCAGCTTCCTCCACCCGTCGCAAAGCCTCTTCCTGGGTCTAAAATGAGGAATCCGGCTTCCTCCAATCACAGCGTTGAATCAGACACTGATTCCCCCGGTGGGGGGAAGTTGTGATTGGAGGATGACCTATCCATCATTTCTGACATCAGAAATGGCTTGCTGGAGCTGCTGTCAAGATTAAAAGGTAAGTTTTTTTTCTCAACAGGAGTGAAATGTAAATTTTGATGGATTAAAAGTGCCCCTGTTTTTAATCGAATTTTTAAAAACCGGGCACTTTAGCATCAAAATTGACATTCACTTTAATAGTTTATAGTGGGCTTCTTGTGTATGTGCTGAGACAGAGACGCTTTTAGCATCTCTGAACATCCGCCGTCACTCTTGCGTTGTGAATTCGATGCCTAACTCTTTATGCCAGTGTCTTGTATAAGTCGGAAGAGTATCCTCTGCAGGTACAAGAAGTAGCTTGTATAGTTTCAAAATCAGATGTTTGAATGCGGACTGAGATATGCATAATTTTTCAAAGGGTGTAGTCTCTCTAACGAAGTGCTGCTTGCGTTTATGTGTGGCGATGTAATGTCCGATCTGCAAGTAATTGAACCAAGTAATATCAAGATTTGGAAAATCTTCTGAGATATCTTTTTGTGCTTTAAATCTCCCGTGCCTAACCAGATGGCCTATGTGATTGGTATTGGGGGCGCTCTGGAATTGTTTGCTTATAATTTGCAAAGGAATTTCTGGGTTACCAAGTATTGGAGCTAAAGGGGAGTAAGAGTTAGGAATGTTTGTCTCAGTGCTTTATCCCATTCAGAATATAATAATGGGAACTGAGATATGGAAGGGGGCCTACTTTTTTTCTGTCCATGGGATGGATGCTAAGTTATCCACCCATAGGATATTCAAGTCTATCTGTATCCAGGCCTTTTGGTCATTGCTATGACACAATTCCACTATTCTCTGGAGTAAGATGGCTCTTCTATATAGCTGAAAATTGGGGAGACCTAGTCCCCCTCACTCCCTTGGGAGGTAAAGTGTTTTCATGGTTTTATTCCCTTCCAGACATATTCTTCCACCAGGGACTGCAGTAAGGGGAGGTATGAGTGTGGGAGGGGTATTGGTATAGTCTGAAAGAGATACAGTACCCTTGGAAGAACATTCATTTTGACCACGTTTATTCTTCCCAGCCAGGAAATTGTTTTGTGATTCCAGGCTGAGAGGTCCCTAGCTATCTCCTGTTTAAGGGGTGCATAGTTAGCCTCAAACATTTCTGTTATAGAAGCTGAAATATTAATACCTAGGTATTTTAAGCATCTATGGTTCAATTTAAAGGGGCCGTGATTAATAAGCCATGTCTTTGTGTCTTGGGGTAATGATATTCCCAGTAGCTCAGATATGGGTAATTGAGGTGAAGATACGAGGCCTCTCGGTACTTAAACTCTTCTAGTAAAGCAGGGATGGACGTAACTATATCAGAGTGAGTAGAAGGTCGTCAGCATACATTGCTAGTTTATGTTCTGTGGTTCCTATCTGTAGCCCTTTTATGGATTTATTGGCCCTGATATTACTTGCCAATGCTTCAACAGATATTTCAAAGTGTAAGGGCGATAATGGGCAACCTTGCCTGGCTCCATTTGCTATGTTGAACGTATCAGATAAGATGCCATTAACTTTGATCTGCGCATTCGGTGTGGAGTATAAGGCAAAGACAGTTTTAAGAAACCTATCTCTGAATTTCATTTTAACCATAGTTTATCTAAGGAACTGCAAATGTACCCTATCAAATGCCTTTTCAGCGTCTGTGGACAGTAGAGCAAAGGGTATCCTGCTTACTTCAGAAAAAGCTATAATTTGGGTTACTTTCAGGGTATTGTCTTGTGCCTCTGTTCCCGGGACAAATCCTACCGGATCTATGGAAATTAATGAGGGAAGAAATTTGTTGACTCTTTAAGCCAGGGCCTTAGCGAGTATTTTCACATCAGTATTTAACAATGATATTGGCCTATAGCTATCTGGTGGCTTCCCTGGTTTTGGCATTACCGTAATGTATGCTTTCAGCATATTGGGGGTAATGATTCCAAATCTGGTATTGTGTCAAAGAGATTTTGTATATGTGGTACCAGAATGATGGAGAATGTTTTATGGTATTTGGCTCCTAGCCCGTCAGGGCCTGGGCTCTTACCGCTAGGGAGGTCTTTAAATGCTGTATGGATTTCATCTGTCGTTAAAGGGGATTCTAAGTAGTCTATTGCATCCTGTCTAATGAAGGCAGTGATGTATGAGCAAGATACTCTTGTGCCTTAAGTGAGTTGGTGGCCTTCTCAGGAGGTGTGTCTGTGGGGGTCGACTTAAGGTTGTAAAGATTCTTGTAGTATAGTCTAAAGGTTTCTGCTATCTTAGGGCTGTCTTAGAAAACATTACCTTTATTATCTTTGATAGCAAATACATGTGCTTTCAATTGTCTACGCCTAATCGCCCGGGCTAACAGTTTACAGGCCTTGTCACCTCCCTCATAAAACTTTTGTTTTAAGAAGATAGCTTTATGGTGATTCTCCTCTTGTAGGAGCTGCTTAAAATTGAATCGCGCCTGCGTCAGGGAGGTTTCTAGCTCACTATCCTGAGGTTTTTTTTTCTCTGGGGTGTCAGGCCACCTAATTTCGCAAGTGACTGAAGCGTGGTCAGACCACGTAATGGGTGAGATATCACTACGGGTAACATAAGCAATTCCCTGAGAGTCCGTGAAGAAATAATCAATACGGGAGTATTTCCTATGTGGACTAGAGTAAAAAGTAAAGTCGAAGGCGGTTGGGTGGAGTGTATGCCAAACATCATGTAGCAAGTGGTTTTTAAGCATATTATTTATATGTTTGAGTATGTGATGTGAAACGCTGGAAACTCCGTTGGAAGTGTCTACCCTGGGGTTGAGAGGTGCATTGAGATCTCCTCCTAGAACACTCGCTTTTATATATAGCTCTGGTGTATATTGAACTCTCTCTTCATCATGCTATAATATTTATGATGTTTTAGTTTGAAGCCTTAGTTATAGCAGATATGAATGAAAGTATGCCCACTTAGTTAGAGCTATATTGTACAATGTGACTCAGGGACTCTTTTTAATTATACTCTAAGTCACTAAGACTACTTAACAACCAGGTTGATATGACGTGACACCTCTATCCCTGACGCTCAAAAGATTCACTTTAAATTTTGACATTGACTATACAGTTAAAACTAGATGAAAAGGTAGACTTATGTGGCTTTTTACGACCCAGTTCAGGACGTAAGGAAGTACTGCCATAATTTTTGTGGAATTGTCTATATTGCATTTTTAGGCTTAATTTAAATTCAAATAGTTATGAACCTAGCAGATAATACACATCTTAGTATGATAGTCATAGAATATAATAAGCCAAGTGCTGGATCTTTCAATCTTGTGCCACAGGGTATAGGGCCCTTGCTCATGTGGCAACCTTACATTATCCTTAATATTCATATAATAATGCCTAGTTCTGGAGATTACACATATTTGATCGGACATAGACTAACTCCAGTTTGGATACAACATTCTATTATGCATTTACTCCCGGTTGCAACTCCTTCACCTAATTCCACTGTATTTTATATAGTCCGTGTCATTTAAGAGCTACCTGGGATACATAGTAGGAGTCAGGTCAGTTAACTATGGGTGTATATTCCTTATTTAAATCTTTTAGTGACCTTGTCCCCTGTGCCATCACCCCCATTAAGTTGTATATGCATAGTTGTTTCTGAGTACATTTGTTATATATTTTTTGTAGCTATAGAATGATGTTGGTTATTTTTACCATATAGACACTCTAAAGCCTATATCATTTCTTTGTTACAAGTGGGTCTAACTTATTTGAATTGAGGCTCCAAAGTGAAAATGCCTAGATATTCTATGACTGTATAATTACATATGATTTTGTCCACTAGATGGGGATATTCACATATATAAAGGCCATGAGAGGCATATATAGGGAGTGGAGGCTTCTTTTAATAGTTTCTCTGATATTAACATAATATTGACCGGCTGATATCACATGTGAATACCAAAATAGTAAAAACTAAGGTTCATTAAATTTGACCCATAAGTGATCACCTTTGTACCTAGTTACCCTCTATTAAGATAAATATTTACAGGGGGCGGAGCTGCCCAGCATGATCTGGGAGCTCCGTATATACAGAATCCAAGAAAGCCCTATTGACAACAGGAATCCTAAAAACAAATATCGTATCTAAAGGGTACTAACACAGAGAGAAGTCTAGAACATGCTGATTGACCATTGGTGGCTCTGTGATCAATACTGAGCTGAATAGCTGCTTCGGAGTTGCCCGCCACACATCGGAGCGCCATTTTGGTGGATTAGCACACTTAGCAGGGAAAATCGGTGCAGCATTTAAAAGCACCTAATAATTCTCCAAGCCTCTGCCGTATCATAATGCCTAATGGGTGTTGTGGTGCACTGCTGCCCAACATGAAGAGCCAAGCGCCTTATACTGTTTTCAAAGATTTGCTGGAGGAACATGGGAAGAGGATGTGCGAGAGGCTTGATGCCCTTATTGACACAATTCAAGCAGCTCGTACATGTGGCAACAACGCCGCAGAGAAGTGCAAAGAAATACAGGAGTCACAGAACAACATAGTACCTGCAGATCTCCAGGCACGCTCCTCGCCATTGACATCAGCAGATGCAAGCCTCTAGATGGAGCTTCAACTCTTCCTCTGCCGCTACAAGCAGATTGCACACATGGAGGAGAATACAATATGACCGTTCGCACATAGAAACAGGCACCACAGTGCTCACGTAATTCCTAACACGCTCCTCTCTGTTATCAGCTTTGCATGCTTATCACAGCATACTTGCTGGGTGCATCGTCAGACACTACAGATGTACCAGACTATGTGCCATTACTCCCCCTGGGATCTCTGGGCTGGTATGTGAACCATACTTAGGCTGATACGGTCAATCAGAGCAGGTATTGGATAAAGGGCATGCATAAAGGGAGGTGATTTTGGGTGTACTATACCTACCAAGACTGCCTAACACCTTGAGAACTCCCTCTGCTGCACTCCCCACAGCACAAAACTCTGATGTGTACGTTTTCCTTGCTCCTGTATGCATATACACAAATGTAAAAGTATTTTTCTTTTCTAGCCCTCTTAGGCGCATAGGGATATACTATAAGCCCATAGTTATTTGCTGTAATGCACTAAATTTATAACAAACCCCTTGTTTGCCTATAGTAAGCTACTCATTTCCTTAGCTGAGGTACTTGTCATCTATTGCACTTTTTAAAATAGGGGAAGACTGTTTAGCTTAGTACTGCAACAACTTTTACCTTAGATAAAGAGATGGCATTAGGGGTCATTTACTGTATCCAATTTATCTTATACCAAAGAATAGGAAGCAAACTTTTTGTTAGGTGACAGGGTTGTCCGTGGCCGGGACACCCAGGTTTACCCCCTCCTATATGAATTGAACATACACGGCTTCTCCTATCATTGGTCCACTGGACCCCACGAGCCTACCCATTGGATAAATATATCTTATTATGAAGACTTTGGGCTCACTGATGCCAGCATAAAAGCCGGTATTGGGTGACAAGTTTATTTCAGCAATGGATTACAACGCTCAGGCTCCCATACGCTCCTAACTCAGTTTAGTTCCTGGACTCATTAAACAACTTTATTACAGTTGAAACTTAGGAATCTACATTCATGAAGACTAATTTCTGATAATGTGTAGATTTTGTGACTGCACCATCTTGATGTTTGTGACTGCACCATCTTGATGTTTCTATTGCGTGTAGAACTAAAGGGGACCTCTGGGTGCGTAGTTACCTAACCATGTTTACTACACCTAATATGTTCCCTAGTGTCTTATACCACATTACTAATTGTTCCTGCCCTTTATTATGACTTTTACTATGGAAAGCTATCTACTTTAATATATATAGGTTGCCTCTCTCACATATTTGTTGAAGTTTGAATGCATTTTTACTAACTAGTGTGTGAATCTGTGTTGTGAAGTGATGTCTTGAGTGTCCCTCTTTTTTTACGGTAGGCCCTGGCAATATATAATTGTAAGGCAAGGGGAGATGCCTATAGTGAAACAGTGCTAGCTTGAGTCGGGCACAGCTACACATAGTTGTGAGTGTAGCTGGTATCCTTGTGTCTAGTTATAGCCTGGGTTTAGCCGTAATACTGTTATTTTATGTTTTTTAATGCAGGCAGAGCATAATAGTTACAGCACAGCTTTCAAATAGTCCTGAAGCAACCGCTAAAATGGGTTCTAATGTTTGTATGGACTCCATTGTGTATAGGGTATTAATGTTCATACGTTTTGAGTCCGTCATAATTACACTGAATATCTCTTCATCCACCCCCCCCATTTCTATTGTGTGGTAAGGGATATATAGTTTATCCTCCACACTTCTTTCTTGGCAGAGTTATGTAGTCTCTGCCCAGTTCGCAGAGCCCCTATTATAGTTTGACCTCTGCTTAGTGTGAAGGGGCTCTCCGGACCTCAATATTGACAGGACTCATCATGATTATTAGGGTTGCACCAATACCATTTTTTATGACTGAGTACAAGTACCGATACTTGTTTTCAAATACTCGCCGATACCAATTACCGATGTCATGTAACAGTTTACCAAGCACAATTCAGACTAATTATTTAAGATTCCTTCTTTATAATTATAAAGGGCTGTAATTCAGAAGACATTATGAAATAATAAAAAACATGTTTATAAATAAAAAATATTACAATAAAATATTACATTTAAAGGGTTGATGCAATTGGGTTGTAGGGCTGTTATATAACATCAATCTGACATTTGTATGGAGGTTTGACTCTAAGTTGAACAGTCTTTCACTTTCCACACTACTGCATGGGGCAGAAAGAGATTTTTGGGCCATTTTAGCCAGAGCTGGAAATCTGTTTATTAACTGCCCAGTACTTCAGGGGTTTGTCTGAGCGAGGTACAGTGATCTCTCCTACAACAATACAAATAACAGCAATTTGTATTGGCATAACAGTAGTAAACAATTTTTTGTTTAGTCTCCACTCCAGTTTAAAATGAAATGGGAACATGCAGTTTGAAAAAACGCCACAAGATAGCATATGGGTAGGAAGTGGAGGTATCGGTTTAAGTATCGGTGCATTTGCACGAGTACAAGTACTCATGCAAATACTTGGTATCGGTACCGATACCGATACTAGTATCGGTATCGGTGCATCCCTAATGATTATTCTTATATATTTTATTGTTTGCAGATTGTTTATTCCTATAACTCTGTTATGATTGCTAGCTCATATGAATGCTTATTGTAAGTGATGGAGCTGCTTGGATTGTTTTGTAGCCCACAGGTTTTAGTTGTAGTCAACATATATGTTTCTTACTTACCTATTTTTCTGAACCTGTGACAGCTATACCAATGTTAGCAGTTAGAAGCCTAAACATGTTGGCCCTCGAATTTATCTAGAACACGATTCTTGAAGTTTTATTTTTCTGACACCATGCTGGTTATTGTTATGTTAAGTGATGCGAGTCTTTACCATGTTTATTCTACATCCTCCCTCGACTTTTGTATTAGTTCCATGGACCTACCCATGGTCCTGACAGGCATGCGAAGGAGTAAGCTCAGTACAGGCCTGAAAGTGGTCTGTGCTACCTAAAGGCCCTCCGATTAGTTAATTGATTTCATCGGGGTACTAGAGTGGCCTCAACTATTCTTGATGGAAAAGATGGTGGTTTTAGGTTTGCTCCCCAAATATTATGCATCTCATTTATTTTTCAAATTAGAAATTGTAAAGGTTTGCTATAACAAGAGATTTAGCCATATATATGACCGTGTGTAACTTTTGTTCCTGATATCTGTTTTTCCACTTATCATATGTCTTATGTTCAATTGAGCAAACCAAATTTATTGAACTCTCAATAAAAAAATTATTATTTAAAAAAAAAAAAAAAGATAATTATTTACTTTTTCATAATGAGGTCCAAAAGTGGCCTCCTATGTATTTTGGAGGGCTCCTTATGTATATGGCACATAATCTTTAAAGGGACACAAATCAAAATTAAAATGGAAAGTTGTTTAAAATTGCATGCTTTATCTGAATAATAGCAAATTACTTCCATTAACAAAATGTGCACAGTCTTTTTATGTTTAAACTTTTTCAATCACCATTTCCTACTGAGCATGTGCAAGCATTCACTGAATAAACGTATATGCATTTGTGATTGGCTGATGGTTGCTACATGGTAGAGGAGGAGTGGAAATAAACATACATTTTAAAATTGTCAGAAAAAAAATCCACTACTCATTTGAAGTTCAAACTAAGTGCTATAGCATTGTCTTGGTATCTTGCATTTGTTGATTATGAAAATCTACTGTGTTTACTGGTCCTTTAAAGGATTACTTTCTGTTATAATTTTTAAGCTAAACAACTAACATATTAAAGTTAATAAACATTAATTAAAACCTACTGACCTATATTTTCTCCAAAACGAAGTTTCATAACGTTCTAAAAACATACTTTATGCTTACCTGATAAATTTATTTCTCTTGTAGTGTATCCAGTCCACGGATCATCCATTACTTGTGGGATATTCTCCTTCCCAACAGGAAGTTGCAAGAGGATCACCCACAGCAGAGCTGCTATATAGCTCCTCCCCTCACTGCCATATCCAGTCATTCGACCGAAACAAGCCGAGAAAGGAGAAACCATAGGGTGCAGTGGTGACTGTAGTTTAATTAAAATTTAGACCTGCCTGAAAAGGACAGGGCGGGCCGTGGACTGGATACACTACAAGAGAAATAACTTTATCAGGTAAGCATAAATTATGTTTTCTCTTGTTAAGTGTATCCAGTCCACGGATCATCCATTACTTGTGGGATACCAATACCAAAGCTAAAGTACACGGATGATGGGAGGGACAAGGCAGGAACTTAAATGGAAGGAACCACTGCCTGTAGAACCTTTCTCCCAAAAACAGCCTCCAAAGAAGCAAAAGTATAAAATTTGTAAAATTTGGAAAAAGTATGAAGGGAAGACCAAGTTGCAGCCTTGCAAATCTGTTCAACAGAGGCCTAATTTTTAAAGGCCCAGGTGGAAGCCACAGCTCTAGTAGAATAAGCTGTAATCCTTTCAGGAGGCTGCTGTCCAGCAGTCTCATAGGCTAAACGGATTATACTCCGAAGCCAAAAAGAAAGAGAGGTTGCAGAGGCCTTCTGACCTCTCCTCTGTCCAGAGTAAACAACAAACAGGTTAGATGTTTGGCGAAAATCTTTAGTAGCCTGTAAGTAAAACTTCAAGGCACGGACTACGTCTAGATTATGCAAAAGACGTTCCTTCTTTGAAGAAGGATTAGGACAGTAATGATGGAACAACAATCTCTTGATTGATATTCTTGTTAGAAACCACCTTAGGTAAAAACCCAGGTTTTGTACGCAGAACAACTTTATCTCAATGAAAGATCAGATAAGGAGAATCACAATGTAAGGCAGATAACTCCGAGACTCTTTGAGCTGAGGAAATAGCCATCAGAAAAAGAACTTTCCATGAAAGAAGTTTGATATCAATAGAATGAAGGGGTTCAAACGGAACACCTTGAAGAACTTTAAGAACCAAGTTTAAGCTCCATGGAGGAGCAACAGGTTTAAACACAGGCTTAATTCTAACTAAAGCCTGACAAAATGCCTGAACGTCTGGAACTTCTGCCAGACGCTTGTGTAAAAGAATAGACAGAGCAGAAATCTGTCCCTTTAAAGAACTAGCTGATAATTCTTTGTCCAAACCCTCTTGGAGGAAGGACAATATCCTAGGAATCCTAACCCTACTCCATGAGTAATTCTTGGATTCACACCAATGAAGATATTTACGCCATATCTTGTGGTAAATTTTCCTGGTGACAGGCTTTCGTGCCTGTATTAAGGCATCAATTACTGACTCGGAGAAGCCACGCTTTGATAGGATCAAGCGTTCAATCTCCATGCAGTCAGTCTCAGAGAAAGTAGATTCGGATGATTGAAAGGACCTTGTATTAGAAGGTCTTGTCTCAGAGGCAGAGTCCATGGTGGAAAGGATGACATGTCCACTAGGTCTGCATACCAGGTCCTGCGTGGCCACGCAGGCGCTATCAATATCACCGATGCTCTTTCCTGTTTGATTTTGGCAATCAGACGAGGGAGCAGAGGAAACGGTGGAAACTCATAAGCCAGGTTGAAGAACCAAGGCGCTGCTAGAGCATCTATCAGTTCCGCTTCTGGGTCCTTGGACCTGGATCCGTAACAAGGAAGCTTGGCGTTCTGGCGAGACACCATGAGATCCAATTCTGGTTTGCCCCAACGAAGAACCAATTGAGCAAACACCTCTGGATGGAGTTCCCATTCCCCCGGATGGGATATGGATCGCTGACAGGTGGCAAGAGTGAGTCTCTGCCCAGCGAATTATCTTGGAGACTTCTGACATCACTAGGGAACTCCTGGTTCCCCCTTGATGGTTGATGTAAGCCACAGTCGTGATGTTGTCCGACTGAAATCTGATGAACCTCAGTGCTGCTAGCTGAGGCCAAGCCAGAAGAGCATTGAATAATGCTCTTAACTCCAGAATATTTATTGGGAGGAGTTTCTCCTCCTGAGTCCATGAACCCTGAGCTTTCAGGGAGTTCCAGACAGCACCCCAACCTAGAAGGCTGGCATCTGTTGTTACAATTGTCCAATCTGGTCTGCAAAAGGTCATACCCTTGGACAGATGGGCCCGAGATAACCACCAGAGAACAGAATCTCTGGTTTCCTGATCCAGATTTAGTAGAGGGGACAAATCTGTGTAATCCCCATTCCACTGACTGAGCATGCATAATTGCAGCGGTCTGAGATGCAGGCGCGCGAATGGCACTATGTCCATCGCCGCTACCATTAAGCCAATTACTTCCATGCACTGAGCAACCGTGGGGCGCGGAATGGAGTGAAGAACACGGCAAGCATTTAGAAGTTTTGATAACCTGGACTCCGTCAGGTAAATTTTCATTTCTATAGAATCTATTAGAGTCCCTAGGAAGGAAACCCTCGTGAGAGGAGATAGAGAACTCTTTTCTTCGTTCACTTTCCACCCATGCGACCTCAGGAATGCCAGAACTGTCTCTGTATGAGATTTGGCAATTTGAAAACTTGACGCCTGTATCAGGATATCGTCCAGGTAAGGAGCCACCGCTATGCCTCGCGGTCTTAGGACCGCCAGAAGTGAGCCCAGAACCTTTGTAAAAATTCTTGGGGCTGTAGCCAACCCGAATGGAAGAGCTACAAATTGGTAATGCCTGTCTAGAAAGGCAAACCTCAGGAACTGATGATGATTCTTGTGAATCGGAATGTGAAGGTAGGCATCCTTTAAGTCCACTGTGGTCATGTACTGACCCTCTTGGATCATGGGTAAAATGGTTCGAATAGTTTCCATCTTGAATGACGGAACTCTGAGGAATTTGTTTAGGATCTTTAAATCCAAAATTGGTCTGAAGGTTCCCTCTTTTTTGGGAACCACAAACAGATTTGAATAAAACCCCTGTCCTTGTTCCGTCCGCGGAACTGGATGGATCACTCCCATTACAAGGAGATCTTGTACGCAGCTTAGGAATGCCTCTTTCTTTATCTGGTTTGCAGATAATCTTGAAAGGTGAAATCTCCCTTGTGGAGGAGAAGCTTTGAAGTCCAGAAGATATCCCTGAGATATGATCTCCAACGCCCAGGGATCCTGAACATCTCTTGCCCACGCCTGGGCGAAGAGAGAGAGTCTGCCCCCTACTAGATCCGTTGTCGGATAGAGGGCCGCTCCTTCATGCTGTCTTAGAGGCAGCAGCAGGCTTTCTGGCCTGCTTGCCCTTGTTCCAGGACTGGTTAGGTTTCCAGGCCTGCTTGAATTGAGCAAAAGTTCCCTCTTGTTTTGAAGCAGAGGAAGTTGATGCTGCACCTGCCTTGAAATTTCAAAAGGCACGAAAATTAGACTGTTTGGCCTTTGATTTGGCCCTGTCCTGAGGAAGGGTATGACCCTTACCGCCAGTAATGTCAGAAATAATTTCTTTCAAACCAGGCCCGAATAAGGTCTGCCCCTTGAAAGGAATGTTGAGTAATTTAGACTTTGAAGTCACATCAGCTGACCATGATTTGAGCCCTACGCGCCTGGATGGCGAATCCGGAATTCTTAGCCGTTAGTTTAGTCAAATGAACAATGGCATCAGAAACAAATGAGTTAGCTAGCTTAAGAGTTCTAAGCTTGTCAACAATTTCAGTCAATGGAGCTGTATGGATGGCCTCTTCCATGGCCTCAAACCAGAATGCCGCCGCAGCAGTGACAGGCGCAATGCATGCAAGGGGCTGTAAAATAAAACCTTGTTGAATAAACATTTTCTTAAGGTAACCCTCTAATTTTTTTATCCATTGGATCTGAAAAAACATAATTTATGCTTACCTGATAAATTCCTTTCTTCTGTTGTGTGATCAGTCCACGGGTCATCATTACTTCTGGGATATAACTCCTCCCCAACAGGAAATGCAAGAGGATTCACCCAGCAGAGCTGCATATAGCTCCTCCCCTCTACGTCACTCCCAGTCATTCGACCAAGAATCAACGAGAAAGGAGAAACCAAGGGTGAAGTGGTGACTGGAGTATAATTTAAAAGATATTCACCTGCCTTAAAAAAAACAGGGCGGGCCGTGGACTGATCACACAACAGAAGAAAGGAATTTATCAGGTAAGCATAAATTATGTTTTCTTCTGTTATGTTTGATCAGTCCACGGGTCATCATTACTTCTGGGATACCAATACCAAAGCAAAAGTACACGGATGACGGGAGGGATAGGCAGGCTCATTATACAGAAGGAACCACTGCCTGAAGAACCTTTCTCCCAAAAATAGCCTCCGAAGAAGCAAAAGTGTCAAATTTGTAAAATTTGGAAAAAGTATGAAGCGAAGACCAAGTTGCAAATCTGTTCAACAGAGGCCTCATTCTTAAAGGCCCAAGTGGAAGCCACAGCTCTAGTAGAATGAGCTGTAATTCTTTCAGGAGGCTGCTGTCCAGCAGTCTCATAGGCTAAACGAATTATGCTACGAAGCCAGAAGGAGAGAGAGGTAGCCGAAGCCTTATGACCTCTCCTCTGACCAGAGTACACGACAAACAGGGAAGACGTTTGTCGAAAATCCTTAGTTGCCTGCAAGTAGAACTTGAGGGCACGAACTACATCCAGATTGTGTAGAAGACGTTCCTTCTTTGAAGAAGGATTCGGGCACAGGGAAGGCACCACGATCTCTTGATTGATGTTCCTGTTAGTGACTACCTTAGGTAAGAACCCAGGTTTTGTACGCAGAACTACCTTATCTGAATGAAAAATCAAATAAGGAGAATCACAATGTAAAGCTGATAACTCAGAGACTCTCCGAGCCGAAGAAATAGCCATTAAAAATAACACTTTCCAAGATAACAACTTTATATCAATGGAATGAAGGGGTTCAAACGGAACTCCTTGTAGAACGTTAAGAACAAGGTTTAAACTCCATGGCGGAGCAACAGTTTTAAACACAGGCTTGATCCTAGCTAAAGCCTGACAAAAGGCCTGGACGTCTGGATTTTCTGACAGACGCCTGTGTAACAAGATGGACAGATCTGAGATCTGTCCCTTTAAAGAGCTAGCCGATAAACCCTTTTCTAAACCTTCTTGTAGAAAGGACAATATCCTAGGAATCCTAACCTTACTCCAGGAGTAACCTTTGGATTCGCACCAGTATAGGTATTTACGCCATATCTTATGGTAAATCCTTCTGGTAACAGGCTTCCTAGCCTGTATCAGGGTATCAATAACCGACTCAGAAAAACCACGTTTTGATAAAATCAAGCGTTCAATTTCCAAGCAGTCAGCTTCAGAGAAGTTAGATTTTGATGTTTGAATGGACCCTGTATCAGAAGGTCCTGTCTTAGAGGTAGAGACCAAGGCGGACAGGATGACATGTCCACTAGATCTGCATACCAAGTCCTGCGTGGCCATGCAGGCGCTATTAGAATCACTGATGCTCTCTCCTGTTTGATTTTGGCAATCAATCGAGGAAGCAGCGGGAAGGGTGGAAACACATAAGCCATCCCGAAGTTCCAAGGTGCTGTCAAAGCATCTATCAGAACCGCTCCCGGATCCCTGGATCTGGACCCGTAGCGAGGAAGTTTGGCGTTCTGGCGAGACGCCATGAGATCTATCTCTGGTTTGCCCCAACGTCGAAGTATTTGGGCAAAGACCTCCGGATGAAGTTCCCACTCCCCCGGATGAAAAGTCTGGCGACTCAAGAAATCCGCCTCCCAGTTCTCCACTCCCGGGATGTGGATTGCTGACAGGTGGCAAGAGTGAGACTCTGCCCAGCGAATTATCTTTGATACTTCCATCATTGCTAGGGAGCTTCTTGTCCCTCCTTGATGGTTGATGTAAGCTACAGTCGTGATGTTGTCCGACTGAAACCTGATGAACCCCCGAGTTTTTAACTGGGGCCAAGCCAGAAGGGCATTGAGAACTGCTCTCAATTCCAAAATGTTTATTGGCAGGAGACTTTCCTCCTGATTCCATTGTCCCTGAGCCTTCAGAGAATTCCAGACAGCGCCCCAACCTAGTAGGCTGGCGTCTGTTGTTACAATTGTCCAGTCCGGCCTGCTGAATGGCATCCCCCTGGACAGGTGTGGCCGAGAAAGCCACCATAGAAGAGAGTTTCTGGTCTCTTGATCCAGATTCAGAGTAGGGGACAAGTCTGAGTAATCCCCATTCCACTGACTCAGCATGCACAATTGCAGCGGTCTGAGATGTAGACGTGCAAAGGGTACTATGTCCATTGCTGCTACCATTAAGCCGATCACCTCCATGCATTGAGCTACTGACGGGAGTTGAATGGAATGAAGGACACGGCATGCATTTAGAAGCTTTGTTAATCTGTCTTCTGTCAGATAAATCTTCATTTCTATAAGAGTCCCCAAGAATGGAACTCTTGTGAGAGGAAAGAGAGAACTCTTCTTTTCGTTCACTTTCCATCCATGCGACCTTAGAAATGCCAGAACTAACTCTGTATGAGACTTGGCAGTTTGAAAGCTTGAAGCTTGTATCAGAATGTCGTCTAGGTACGGAGCTACCGAAATTCCTCGCGGTCTTAGTACCGCCAGAAGGGCACCCAGAACCTTTGTGAAGATTCTTGGAGCCGTAGCCAATCCGAATGGAAGAGCTACAAACTGGTAATGCCTGTCTAAGAAGGCAAACCTTAGATACCGGTAATGATCTTTGTGAATCGGTATGTGAAGGTAAGCATCCTTTAAATCCACTGTGGTCATGTACTGACCCTTTTGGATCATGGGTAAGATTGTCCGAATAGTTTCCATTTTGAACGATGGAACTCTTAGGAATTTGTTTAGGATCTTTAAATCCAAGATTGGCCTGAAAGTTCCCTCTTTTTTGGGAACCACAAACAGGTTTGAGTAAAACCCTTGTCCTTGTTCCGACCGCGGAACCGGATGGATCACTCCCATTAATAACAGATCTTGTACACAGCGTAGAAACGCTTCTTTCTTTATCTGGTTTGTTGACAACCTTGACAGATGAAATCTCCCTCTTGGGGGAGAGAATTTGAAGTCTAGAAGGTATCCCTGAGATATGATCTCTAGCGCCCAGGGATCCTGAACATCTCTTGCCCAAGCCTGGGCGAAGAGAGAGAGTCTGCCCCCCACTAGATCCGGTCCCGGATCGGGGGCCCTCGGTTCATGCTGTCTTTGGGGCAGCAGCAGGTTTCCTGGCCTGCTTGCCCTTGTTCCAGGACTGGTTAGGTTTCCAGCCTTGTCTGTAACGAGCAACAGCTCCTTCCTGTTTTGGTGCAGTGGAAGTTGGTGCTGCTCCTGCTTTGAAATTCCGAAAGGGACGAAAATTAGACTGTCTAGCCTTAGCTTTGGCTTTGTCTTGAGGCAGGGCGTGGCCCTTACCTCCTGTAATGTCAGCGATAATTTCTTTCAAACCGGGCCCAAATAAAGTTTGCCCCTTGAAAGGTATATTAAGTAATTTGGACTTAGAAGTTACATCAGCTGACCAGGATTTTAGCCACAGCGCCCTACGTGCCTGAATGGCGAATCCTGAGTTCTTAGCCGTAAGTTTGGTTAAATGTACTACGGCCTCCGAAATGAATGAATTAGCTAGTTTAAGGACTCTAAGCCTGTCCGTAATGTCGTCCAGCGTAGTTGAACTAAGGTTCTCTTCCAGAGACTCAATCCAAAATGCTGCCGCAGCCGTAATCGGCGCGATGCATGCAAGGGGTTGCAATATAAAACCTTGTTGAACAAACATTTTCTTAAGGTAACCCTCTAATTTTTTATCCATTGGATCTGAAAAAGCACAGCTATCCTCCACCGGGATAGTGGTACGCTTAGCTAAAGTAGAAACTGCTCCCTCCACCTTAGGGACCGTTTGCCATAAGTCCCGTGTGGTGGCGTCTATTGGAAACATCTTTCTAAATATTGGAGGGGGTGAGAACGGCACACCGGGTCTATCCCACTCCTTAGTAACAATTTCAGTTAGTCTCTTAGGTATAGGAAAAACGTCAGTACTCGCCGGTACCGCAAAGTATTTATCCAACCTACACAATTTCTCTTGTATTGCAACAGTGTTACAATCATTAAGAGCCGCTAAAACCTCCCCTAGTAATACACGGAGGTTCTCCAATTTAAATTTAAAATTTGAAATATCTGAATCCAATCTGTTTGTATCAGAACCGTCACCCACAGAATGAAGCTCTCCGTCCTCATGCTCTGCAAGCTGTGACGCAGTATCAGACATGGCCCTAGTATTATCAGCGCACTCTGTTCTCACCCCAGAGTGATCACGCTTGCCTCTTAGTTCTGGTAATTTAGCCAAAACTTCAGTCATAACAGTAGCCATATCTTGTAATGTTATCTGTAATGGCCGCCCAGATGTACTAGGCGCCACAATATCACGCACCTCCCGGGCGGGAGATGCAGGTACTGACACGTGAGGCGAGTTAGTCGGCATAACTCTCCCCTCGCTGTTTGGTGAAATTTGTTCAATTTGTACAGATTGGCTTTTATTTAAAGTAGCATCAATACAGTTAGTACATAAATTTCTATTGGGCTCCACCTTGGCATTGGAACAAATGACACAGGTATCTTCCTCTGAATCAGACATGTTTAACACACTAGCAATAAAACTTGCAACTTGGTTACAATCTTATTTAACAAAAACGTACTGTGCCTCAAAGAAGCACTAAACGATTAAATGACAGTTGAAATAATGAACTGAAAAACAGTTATAGCATCAATCCTTAAAAAAACAACACAACTTTTAGCAAAGGTTTGTTCCCATTAGTAAAGTAACAATAATTAAATTTGAAACATAAAAATTACAGAGCAACGTCTTTAATCACAGTCAATATATAAGTCTCACAGCTCTGCTGAGAGAATCTACCTCCCTCCAAAGAAGTTTGAAGACCCCTGAGTTCTGTTAGAGATGAACCGGATCATGCAGGAAATACAAGAGTAACTGACTGGAAATTTTTGATGCGTAGCAAAGAGCGCCAAAAACGGCCCCTCCCCCTCACACACAGCAGTGAGAGAGAAACGAAACTGTCACAATTAAAACAAGCAACTGCCAAGTGGAAAAATAATGCCCAAACATTTATTCACTCAGTACCTCAGAAAATGCAAACGATTCTACATTCCAGCAAAAACGTTTAACATAATAAATACCTATTAAAAGGTTTAATGTACTTTTAACAGAGTAATTCCAGTGAAATACCATCCCCAGAATACTTAAGTGTGGAGTATACATACATGTCATTATAACGGTATGGCAGGATTTTCATCAATTCCATTCAGAAAATAAAAACTGCTACATACCTTAATGCAGATTCATCTGCCCGCTGTCCCCTGATCTGAAGCCTTTACCTCCCTCAGATGGCCGAGAAACAGCAATATGATCTTAACGACTCCGGTTAAAATCATAGTAAAAACTCTGGTAGATTCTTCTTCAAACTCTGCCAGAGAGGCAATAACACGCTCCGGTGCTATTGTAAAATAACAAACTTTTGATTGAAGTTATAAAAACTAAGTATAATCACCATAGTCCTCTCACACATCCTATCTAGTCGTTGGGTGCAAGAGAATGACTGGGAGTGACGTAGAGGGGAGGAGCTATATGCAGCTCTGCTGGGTGAATCCTCTTGCATTTCCTGTTGGGGAGGAGTTATATCCCAGAAGTAATGATGACCCGTGGACTGATCACACATAACAGAAGAAAGCACAACTGTCCTCAACCGGGATAGTGGTACGCTTTGCTAAAGTAGAAACTGCTCCCTCCACCTTAGGGACAGTCTGCCATAAGTCTCGTGTAGTGGCATCTATTGGAAACATTTTTCTAAATATAGGAGGTGGGGAAAAGGGCACACCGGGCCTATCCCACTCCTTACTAATAATTTCTGTAAGCCTTTTAGGTATTGGAAAAACATCAGTACTCACCGGCACTGCATAGTATTTATCCAGCCTATACAATTTCTCTGGCACTGCAATTGTGTCACAGTCATTCAGAGCAGCTAATACCTCCCCAAGCAATACACGGAGGTTCTCAACCTTAAATTTAGAATTAGGTTGTGCATATTGTGACGCAGTATCAGACATGGCTCTTACAGCATCTACGCGCTCTGTATCTCGTCTAAACCCAGAGCTATCGCGCTTGCCTCTCAATTCAGGCAATCTGGATAATACCTCTGACAGGGTATTATTCATGATTGCAGCCATGTCCTGCAAAATAAATGCTATGGGCGTCCCTGATGTACTTGGCGCCATATTAGTGTGCGTCCCTTGAGCGGGAGGCGAAGGGTCCGACACGTGGGGAGAGTTAGTCGGCATAACTTCCCCCTCGACAGACCCCTCTGGTGACAATTCTTTTATAGATAAAGACTGATCTTTACTGTTTAAGGTGAAATCAATACATTTAGTACACATTCTCCTATGGGGCTCCACCATGGCTTTTAAACATAATGAACAAGTATCCTCTGTTTCAGACATGTTTGTACAGACTAGCAATGAGACTAGCAAGCTTGGAAAACACTTTAAAGCAAGTTAACAAGCAATATAAAAAACGTTACTGCGCCTTTAAGAGAAACTAATTTTGACAAAATTTGAAATAACAGTGAAAAAAGGCAGTTACACTAACAAAATTTTTACAGTGTATGTAACAAGTCAGCAGAGCATTGCACCCACTTGCAAATGGATGATTAACCCCTTAATAACAAAAACAGAATAATAAATGACAAAAACGTTTTTTAAACACAGTCACAACAACTGCCACAGTCTACTGTGATTGTTACCCTCCTCAAACACGACTTTGAAGCCTTTTGAGCCCTTCAGAGATGTCCTGGATCATGCAGGAAGAAGCTGAATGTCTCTGTCAGTATTTTTATCTGCACAGAAAAGCACTTAGATAGGCCCTTCCCACTCATATTGCAACAGTGGAAAGCCTCAGGAACTGTTTCTAGGCAAAAATCAAACCAGCCATGTGGAAAAAAACTAGGCCCCAATAAGTTTTGTCACCAAACATATATAAAAATGATTAAACATGCCAGAAAACGTTTTATATTACACTTTTATAAGAGTATGTATCTCTATTAATAAGCCTGATACCAGTCGCTATCACTGCATTTAAGGCTTTACTTACATTAATCCGGTATTAGCAGCATTTTCTATCAAATTCCATCCCTAGAAAAATATTAACTGCACATACCTTATTGCAGGAAAACCTGCACGCCATTCCCTCTCTGAAGTTACCTCACTCCTCAGAATATGTGAGAACAGCAATGGATCTTAGTTACTTCTGCTAAGATCATAGAAATCACAGGCAGATTCTTCTTCTAATGCTGCCTGAGATGAAACAGTACACTCCGGTACCATTTAAAATAACAAACTTTTGATTGAAGTTAAAAAACTAACTATAATACACCACTCTCCTCTTACGACCTCCATCTTTGTTGAGAGTTGCAAAAGAATGACTGGATATGGCAGTGAGGGGAGGAGCTATATAGCAGCTCTGCTGTGGGTGATCCTCTTGCAACTTCCTGTTGGGAAGGAGAATATCAAACAAGTAATGGATGATCCGTGGACTGGATACACTTAACAAGAGAAAGTTATATCTTTTATTCGCAGATGATGTCACGTTATCCTGCCCACTATTTTCAGCACTGAGTGTTCAAAATACTTAAACCAATAACTTTGTGTTTAAAGCGCCATTTTGAAACCTAGGTATTGTAAATGGATTGGTACAGAGCAAAGGATACCCACGGAGTGGGTTTGGAAAACAATTAAATTTGCAGTCAAGATTTCTGATATACGGTAGAGATATGTTAATGAAATGCTATTGATAAAAAGTGTATTTGGGGTAGTTAGTTAGTAACAAGCATAGAAAATATTTACTTACAGTGGCCCTTTAAGTAGGTTACTGCAAATGTTTTCCTTTGGCCCATGTTTTCCAATGTGAAGGATACTAAGTGTATAGAACTACCATGTAACTGCATTCAATTGTTATATGTTATATATGTGCCTAATTTAAACCTCAATAAAAAAAAATATATATTAAAAAGTTTTATATATATATATATATATATATATACTCACACACACTGTATATATATATATATATATATATATATATATATATATATATATATATATATACTCACACACACTGTATATATATATATATATATATATATATATATATATATATATATATATATCTATATATATATAATTCTTCATTTTTTCAGGTATTTGACTGCAAAGGGCTCCAGCCTCCAATGCACTTATATATGTATATATTTGTATTTATGTGTTTATATGTGTATATATGTCTGTAAATACTTATATATATATATATATATATATATACACACACACACACACACACACACACATACATATTTAGACATGAATATGTATCTGTATGTTAAAGCCCTTAGCCTGCCTTTTTTTTTCTTCTAACACCTGAGACCTCATATCTTTTATTCAAAACAAAAAAGTTGTGAAGCTCAGGTAAATGCGGCAACAATTATTTTAATCAAACATGGATAAAAATTACAGCATAAAATCACACTTGCAAGTGAGAAAGATGGCTTGACGCGTTTTTGGCAACGCCGTCATCAGAAGCTAAATATTCTGTTTCACACCTGCATCTTTTTAAAGGTATTAAGTTACTCTGATTGGTGTAAGAGATAATCACTTGATAATATGAAGCTGGGACTAGCTTAACCCTTTACTTGTCTTTACCTCCTCACATTAGTATAAGATAATCACAAAATGGTTGTTCAAATGAATCAACAAATAGTCTCTCTATTTTCTACATTATACTTGTAATTGCTTAATAGATACACTTCCACAATGTCTCATCATAAGCATATTAGAATATACTTCTATCTATTTAGTGTAGCATAACTACACATAAGTGCAATTAGTAATATCAAATTATTTGTTAAACCCATATGAATTAAATTGATAGTTTTTTGTACGTCCCATCTATAAGGATAGCAGATCAGTTAGTAACATGTGTTGATTATTTCCACACATTCATGATATCTGCCTCGGTATTAAGACCTAGTGGTAACCTAGTCTGTAGTGTAAAAATCCAGAACGCTTCCTTTCTTGATAAGAAGATATCAATATTCCTTCCCCTGAGTGGTGCCCTGATGTTATCTATCACAAGCCATTTGAATGTTGCCAACTAACAATCATGTTTGTCTATAAAATGTGTTGCTAAAGCTGAGCAATGTGTAGAGGTGGCAATATCATTCAAATGTTCTCTGATACGGACACGCACCTCTCTGGTGGTCATACCAATGTACTGCATCTTACATTCTATACAGTTAATCAGATAAATCACATAATCTGTTCTACAATTAGTACCGCTGGAAATATAATACACTTTATTTGTGACCTGTGATTGAAACTGCTTAGACACCAATGCGTGACCGCAAGCTTTATAGTTGGTTGAACCACACTTATAGTGCCCTTACATTTTAACCAAGTACCCAAATTTTTACTTTTGGTATTTACCATACTGGGTGAACGGAAATTTCCCAAAGTGCAGTTACGTTTTGGCACAAAGCAGCAACCCTTTTTGACCAGATCGTAAAGGTCATTATCCTCTTAAGAAAGGTAAACTCTTCTTAATAATGTTAACAATCTCCCCTATATTATCTACTGTAGGTAGTAATAAAAATTAACAAATCCTTTTTATGTTTTCTTCTTGGTGCTCTAGAGTCAGATAAGAGATCCTTTCTATTTAAAAAACAGAATTTATGTTTACCTGATAAATTACTTTCTCCAACGGTGTGTCCGGTCCACGGCGTCATCCTTACTTGTGGGATATTCTCCTCCCCAACAGGAAATGGCAAAGAGCCCAGCAAAGCTGGTCACATGATCCCTCCTAGGCTCCGCCTACCCCAGTCATTCGACCGACGTTAAGGAGGAATATTTGCATAGGAGAAACCATATGGTACCGTGGTGACTGTAGTTAAAGAAAATAAATTATCAGACCTGATTAAAAAAACCAGGGCGGGCCGTGGACCGGACACACCGTTGGAGAAAGTAATTTATCAGGTAAACATAAATTCTGTTTTCTCCAACATAGGTGTGTCCGGTCCACGGCGTCATCCTTACTTGTGGGAACCAATACCAAAGCTTTAGGACACGGATGAAGGGAGGGAGCAAATCAGGTCACCTAAATGGAAGGCACCACGGCTTGCAAAACCTTTCTCCCAAAAATAGCCTCAGAAGAAGCAAAAGTATCAAACTTGTAAAATTTGGTAAAAGTGTGCAGTGAAGACCAAGTCGCTGCCCTACATATCTGATCAACAGAAGCCTCGTTCTTGAAGGCCCATGTGGAAGCCACAGCCCTAGTGGAATGAGCTGTGATTCTTTCGGGAGGCTGCCGTCCGGCAGTCTCGTAAGCCAATCTGATGATGCTTTTAATCCAAAAAGAGAGAGAGGTAGAAGTTGCTTTTTGACCTCTCCTTTTACCAGAATAAACAACAAACAAGGAAGATGTTTGTCTAAAATCCTTTGTAGCATCTAAATAGAATTTTAGAGCGCGAACAACATCCAAATTGTGCAACAAACGTTCCTTCTTTGAAACTGGTTTTGGACACAGAGAAGGTACGATAATCTCCTGGTTAATGTTTTTGTTAGAAACAACTTTTGGAAGAAAACCAGGTTTAGTACGTAAAACCACCTTATCTGCATGGAACACCAGATAAGGAGGAGAACACTGCAGAGCAGATAATTCTGAAACTCTTCTAGCAGAAGAAATTGCAACTAAAAACAAAACTTTCCAAGATAATAACTTAATATCAACGGAATGTAAGGGTTCAAACGGAACCCCCTGAAGAACTGAAAGAACTAAATTGAGACTCCAAGGAGGAGTCAAAGGTTTGTAAACAGGCTGAATTCTAACCAGAGCCTGAACAAAGGCTTGAACATCTGGCACAGCTGCCAGCTTTTTGTGAAGTAACACAGACAAGGCAGAAATCTGTCCCTTCAGGGAACTTGCAGATAATCCTTTTTCCAATCCTTCTTGAAGGAAGGATAGAATCTTAGGAATCTTAACCTTGTCCCAAGGGAATCCTTTAGATTCACACCAACAGATATATTTTTTCCAAATTTTGTGGTAAATCTTTCTAGTTACAGGCTTTCTGGCCTGAACAAGAGTATCGATAACAGAATCTGAGAACCCTCGCTTCGATAAGATCAAGCGTTCAATCTCCAAGCAGTCAGCTGGAGTGAAACCAGGTTCGGATGTTCGAACGGACCCTGAACAAGAAGGTCTCGTCTCAAAGGTAGCTTCCAAGGTGGAGCCGATGACATATTCACCAGATCTGCATACCAAGTCCTGCGTGGCCACGCAGGAGCTATCAAGATCACCGACGCCCTCTCCTGATTGATCCTGGCTACCAGCCTGGGGATGAGAGGGAACGGCGGGAACACATAAGCTAGTTTGAAGGTCCAAGGTGCTACTAGTGCATCCACTAGAGCCGCCTTGGGATCCCTGGATCTGGACCCGTAGCAAGGAACTTTGAAGTTCTGACGAGAGGCCATCAGATCCATGTCTGGAATGCCCCACAGCTGAGTGACTTGGGCAAAGATTTCCGGATGGAGTTCCCACTCCCCCGGATGCAATGTCTGACGACTCAGAAAATCCGCTTCCCAATTTTCCACTCCTGGGATGTGGATAGCGGACAGGTGGCAGGAGTGAGACTCCGCCCATAGAATGATTTTGGTCACTTCTTCCATCGCTAGGGAACTCCTTGTTCCCCCCTGATGGTTGATGTACGCAACAGTTGTCATGTTGTCTGATTGAAACCGTATGAACTTGGCCCTCGCTAGCTGAGGCCAAGCCTTGAGAGCATTGAATATCGCTCTCAGTTCCAGAATATTTATCGGTAGAAGAGATTCTTCCCGAGACCAAAGACCCTGAGCTTTCAGGGATCCCCAGACCGCGCCCCAGCCCATCAGACTGGCGTCGGTCGTGACAATGACCCACTCTGGTCTGCGGAATGTCATCCCTTGTGACAGGTTGTCCAGGGACAGCCACCAACGGAGTGAGTCTCTGGTCCTCTGATTTACTTGTATCTTCGGAGACAAGTCTGTATAATCCCCATTCCACTGACTGAGCATGCACAGTTGTAATGGTCTTAGATGAATGCGCGCAAAAGGAACTATGTCCATAGCCGCTACCATCAACCCGATCACTTCCATGCACTGAGCTATGGAAGGAAGAGGAACGGAATGAAGTATCCGACAAGAGTCTAGAAGCTTTGTTTTTCTGGCCTCTGTCAGAAATATCCTCATTTCTAAGGAGTCTATTATTGTTCCCAAGAAGGGAACCCTTGTTGACGGAGATAGAGAACTCTTTTCCACGTTCACTTTCCATCCGTGAGATCTGAGAAAGGCCAGGACGATGTCCGTGTGAGCCTTTGCTTGAGGAAGGGACGACGCTTGAATCAGAATGTCGTCCAAGTAAGGTACTACAGCAATGCCCCTTGGTCTTAGCACAGCTAGAAGGGACCCTAGTACCTTTGTGAAAATCCTTGGAGCAGTGGCTAATCCGAAAGGAAGCGCCACGAACTGGTAATGCTTGTCCAGGAATGCGAACCTTAGGAACCGATGATGTTCCTTGTGGATAGGAATATGTAGATACGCATCCTTTAAATCCACCGTGGTCATGAATTGACCTTCCTGGATGGAAGGAAGAATAGTTCGAATGGTTTCAATCTTGAACGATGGAACCTTGAGAAACTTGTTTAAGATCTTGAGATCTAAGATTGGTCTGAACGTTCCCTCTTTTTTGGGAACTATGAACAGATTGGAGTAGAACCCCATCCCTTGTTCTCTTAATGGAACAGGATGAATCACTCCCATTTTTAACAGGTCTTCTACACAATGTAAGAATGCCTGTCTTTTTATGTGGTCTGAAGACAACTGAGACCTGTGGAACCTCCCCCTTGGGGGAAGTCCCTTGAATTCCAGAAGATAACCTTGGGAGACTATTTCTAGCGCCCAAGGATCCAGAACATCTCTT
This sequence comes from Bombina bombina, assembly GCF_027579735.1. NCBI lineage: Eukaryota > Metazoa > Chordata > Amphibia > Anura > Bombinatoridae > Bombina > Bombina bombina. The sequence continues at coordinate 74,719,267 of NC_069501.1, read as the reverse complement.
GCCCAAGCCTGAGCGAAGAGAGAGAGTCTGCCCCCCACCAGATCCGGTCCCGGATCGGGGGCCAACATTTCATGTAGTCTTGGTAGCAGTGGCAGGTTTCTTGGCCTGCTTTCCCTTGTTCCAGCCTTGCATTGGTCTCCAAGCTGGCTTGGCTTGAGAAGTATTACCCTCTTGCTTAGAGGACGTAGCACCTCGGGCTGGTCCGTTTCTACGAAAGGGACGAAAATTAGGTTTATTTTTTGCCTTGAAAGGCCGATCCTGAGGAAGGGCGTGGCCCTTACCCCCAGTGATATCAGAGATAATCTCTTTCAAGTCAGGGCCAAACAGCGTTTTCCCCTTGAAAGGAATGTTAAGTAGCTTGTTCTTGGAAGACGCATCAGCCGACCAAGATTTCAACCAAAGCGCTCTGCGCGCCACAATAGCAAACCCAGAATTCTTAGCCGCTAACCTAGCCAATTGCAAAGTGGCGTCTAGGGTGAAAGAATTAGCCAATTTGAGAGCATTGATTCTGTCCATAATCTCCTCATAAGGAGGAGAATCACTATCGACCGCCTTTATCAGCTCATCGAACCAGAAACATGCGGCTGTAGCGACAGGGACAATGCATGCAATTGGTTGTAGAAGGTAACCCTGCTGAACAAACATCTTTTTAAGCAAACCTTCTAATTTTTTATCCATAGGATCTTTGAAAGCACAACTATCCTCTATGGGTATAGTGGTGCGTTTGTTTAAAGTGGAAACCGCTCCCTCGACCTTGGGGACTGTCTGCCATAAGTCCTTTCTGGGGTCGACCAAAGGAAACAATTTTTTAAATATGGGGGGAGGGACGAAAGGAATACCGGGCCTTTCCCATTCTTTATTAACAATGTCCGCCACCCGCTTGGGTATAGGAAAAGCTTCTGGGAGCCCCGGCACCTCTAGGAACTTGTCCATTTTACATAGTTTCTCTGGGATGACCAACTTGTCACAATCATCCAGAGTGGATAATACCTCCTTAAGCAGAATGCGGAGATGTTCCAACTTAAATTTAAATGCAATCACATCAGGTTCAGCCTGTTGAGAAATGTTCCCTGAATCAGTAATTTCTCCCTCAGACAAAACCTCCCTGGCCCCATCAGACTGGGTTAGGGGCCCTTCAGAGATATTAGTATCAGCGTTGCCATGCTCTTCAGTATCTAAAACAGAGCAGCCGCGCTTACGCTGACAAGTGTTCATTTGGGCTAAAATGTTTTTGACAGAATTATCCATTACAGCCGTTAATTGTTGCATAGTAAGGAGTATTGGCGCGCTAGATGTACTAGGGGCCTCCTGAGTGGGCAAGACTCGTGTAGACGAAGGAGGGAATGATGCAGTACCATGCTTACTCCCCTCACTTGAGGAATCATCTTGGGCATCATTGTCATTATCACATAAATCACATTTATTTAAATGAATAGGAATTCTGGCTTCCCCACATTCAGAACACAGTCTATCTGGTAGTTCAGACATGTTAAACAGGCATAAACTTGATAACAAAGTACAAAAACGTTTTAAAATAAAACCGTTACTGTCACTTTAAATTTTAAACTGAACACACTTTATTACTGCAATTGCGAAAAAACATGAAGGAATTGTGCAAAATTCACCAAATTTTCACCACAGTGTCTTAAAGCCTTAAAAGTATTGCACACCAAATTTGGAAGCTTTAACCCTTAAAATAACGGAACCGGAGCCGTTTTAAACTTTAACCCCTTTACAGTCCCTGGTATCTGCTTTGCTGAGACCCAACCAAGCCCAAAGGGGAATACGATACCAAATGACGCCTTCAGAAAGTCTTTTCTAAGTATCAGAGCTCCTCACACATGCGACTGCATGCCATGCTTCTCAAAAACAAGTGCGCCACACCGGCGCGAAAATGAGGCTCTGCTTATGCTTTGGGAAAGCCCCTAAGGAAAAAGGTGTCTAATACAGTGCCTGCCGATATTCTTATATCAAATACCCAGATAAAATGATTCCTCAAGGCTAAATATGTGTTAATAATGAATCGATTTAGCCCAGAAAAGTCTACAGTCTTAATAAGCCCTTGTGAAGCCCTTATTTATGATCGTAATAAGCATGGCTTACCGGATCCCATAGGGAAAATGACAGCTTCCAGCATTACATCGTCTTGTTAGAATGTGTCATACCTCAAGCAGCAAGAGACTGCATACTGTTCCCCCAACTGAAGTTAATAGCTCTCAACAGTCCTGTGTGGAACAGCCATGGATTTTAGTTACGGTTGCTAAAATCATTTTCCTCATACAAACAGAAATCTTCATCTCTTTTCTGTTTCTGAGTAAATAGTACATACCAGCACTATTTCAAAATAACAAACTCTTGATTGAATAATAAAAACTACAGTTAAACACTAAAAAACTCTAAGCCATCTCCGTGGAGATGTTGCCTGTACAACGGCAAAGAGAATGACTGGGGTAGGCGGAGCCTAGGAGGGATCATGTGACCAGCTTTGCTGGGCTCTTTGCCATTTCCTGTTGGGGAGGAGAATATCCCACAAGTAAGGATGACGCCGTGGACCGGACACACCTATGTTGGAGAAATGTAACCTCATTAATAGCCTTGTCTATTATATCCTGCCTATAGCCACGTGCTAGGAAACGCTCCTTAAGTCTCATGCTCTCTTTATCAAAAAGGTCCCCATCTGAGAAATTATGTTTCAATCTAATATACTCTCCTTTTATAAGGCCAAATCCTGTATGTTTAGGATGGGCACTTCTCGCATGAAGAATAGTTTTAGATTGAAATAGCTTGCAAAACAGTTCACTTGCTATATTCTTACACCTCATTGCCCTTCAATATTAGGTCCAGATAGGGAATTTCTTTGGGGTCTGAGGAGTAAGTAAAGTGTAAACCTACATCGTTCAGATTTAAATATTCAACAAATTCAGCTACTTCAGAATCTGTACCACTCCATATAAAAATTAAATGGTCAATATATCTGCAATAAAATTTAATTTTGTTAATATATGGACTCCATAGACGTGGGACAGCTCCCACCAACTCATGAAAAGGTTGGCATAAGAGGGGGCAAACTTAGCCCCCATAGCTGTCTAACGTCTCTGGAGAAAGTAATTACCATCAAACAGAAAGTAATAGTGGTCAATCAAAAAAGCAATCACATGAATAATGTAATCCTTGAAATGTAAAGCTTTAATTCCTTTATCATGGGGGATCGCTGAATATAACCCTATGACATCTACAGTAACCCACACATAATTGTCTTGCCAGACTTCTTCCTCTAAAAGTCTTAACAGGTGCTTGGTATCCCGTAAATAATTAGGTACCAGTATAAAGAGAGGTTGTAAAAAGCAATCAACTCATATTGAAAGCTTTTCAAATAAGGACCAAATTCCTGAAACTATGGGTCTCCCTTTGATATTTTCCAGAGACTTGTGTACCTTGGGCAAATGGTGGAAAATTGGTGTTACCAGATCTAACACAAATAAAAAGTCAAAAGTGGCCTCATCAATTAAACCCTCTTCCCTACCGTCATCCAATATGTGGTACACAAGCCTCTGGAATTCCTTAGTGGGGTTGGCTGTTAACTGACAAACATCCGTGACTCTTTCAGCATTACCACCATGTTTCCTCCCTTATCACCCTGTTTATAAACCAAATGCTCTCTGCCACTCAATGACTTTAGAGATTCCCTTTGTAAAATGTAAGATTATTCTGATAGTCCTGGGTAGGCAAAGTGCAGTGTAAACTTCTCAGTTCCTCCTCCACATGTTTAGGAAAGTTTCTAGGACTCCACCCCTAACTTTTGTTTGTTTAATATAGTTTAATTTAAATCTAAAGATAAGTTTAAATTTATTATAAGATAGGAATGAGTTAATATTTAATATAAAGTTAGCGGGTTGTTAGGTTTAGGAATTAATAGGTTAATTTAGTTTATGGCGATGTGGGGGGCGGTTTAGGGGTTAATACATTTATTTAGTTGCGGTGGGCTCCGGGAGCGGCAGGATAAGGGTTAATAACTTTAAATAGGTGGTGGCGGTATAGGGGGTGGCAGATTAGGGGTTAATAAGTATAATGTATGTGGCGGTGGGCTCCAGGAGCGGAGGAATAGGGGTTAATACGTTTATTAGAGTGGCGGTGGGCTCTGGGAGCAGTGGTTTAGGGGTTAATAAGTTTATTTAGTTGCGACGGGGTCCGGAAGCGGCGGTATAGGGGTTAAACAGTTTAGTATAGTGTGGGTGTTTAGTGACAGTATACAAATAAAGCTGGGAAAAAGCCGAAGAGCAGCGAGATCGATGACTGTTAGTTAACAACACGTACTTGGTGCGCGGCTTTTTGACAGCTTTTTTTGTTAAATATGGAGAGCGTATTCAGGTCCGTGGCCGCGATGTTAGGTGATGTCAGGCAAGCGTATAGGTGCCGGCTAATGCAGCACAGTTGACGGGTTGATAAATAGGCCCCATTGTATTTTGATAATTATTTCTCTGAGAATTGCTGTATACAAATCTTTTGTGTATATTTCTGGTAGCACCTTAGATTAATGTATTTTATATTTAATTGTAGATGGTCTTGACAAAAGGCTGACTGTACCAGCCGAAACTTTGACCTATATGTGATTTGATTCATGTAAATAAAGTAATTTTTTTGCTGATGGAAAGACCCGTGAATGCCCTTCTATGTATCTAAATTTATATTTGAATATTGAGGAGTCACCTGGGCAACATATCAAGCATACAGGAGTGAGTGCATGTTGTGGATGTAGATAGAAATCTGGTCTGCACAGTCTAAGAGCATCACCTATCCCATAGGGCTAAATTGCAACTGCCAGTTTACAACAGGAATATTGTATTAGTCTTATAACCCAAATGGGAGCTTAAAGATAAAAACTATTAATCTAAGCAACCTAACCTTAAATCTATATTAACTATAAAAAATGATAGAACCATACATTCTATTATTAATCATGTGGGAAATTATTTTCTATAGATGTTAACACAACAATAGATCATATAAAATGATGTAAGTTTTTCCAGTAGGAAAATCCATTTCATTTGTAACTTTCCTAATGAGTTAAATCTATCTCCAATTTCGAGCAACTCTTAATTTCCATGTATTTAATTATATGTTTGGGATCACAATTATTCTTCATCTTAAAATGTAGGGAAAGGGAATGTGCTAAAGCCTACACACATACATTTTACTGTAAATGTGTAAAGGTGCACAAAACTGTATGTAATGTTACCTGGTGTATGCAATGATGTCCACAGGCAATGTGAAACGTGTGTACATGTTCATGCTAATAAATTTTGTTAACCCATTACAAACTGGCCTTTTAAAAGTTTCATTACTAACTGAAATACAGGTACAAAGCCCCAAAAAAGTTATTCCAAAATTATTGTCAAGGGGGGCTTTTAAAACTCGGAACGAAAAAATACTGCTCAGATTATAAAAGACGCCCTTGACGAATAAAACACAATGCGAATGCGCAAAATACATGCACAAGCAAGAAACATCTTGGTTGACACAGAGCGATTCTTTTCAACATAGCCTTTAGTGAGGAAAGGAGAGGTCTGGGCGGCCATTTCAAATCAGCTGGAGGATGAAAAGTAAGTGATTTTTAACGAAAACTAGATATGCATTAAACATGGGCTAAAGGAGGATTAAATCAACATTAACTACTACATAGGAATAAGTAATTCCAAATTTTGTGTTGACTGTCCCTATAACGGCAAAAGGCCGATTCCAGATGAACCCATCCAAGGTAGTTCAAGCAAGGTGGCAAGAATCTGTAAAAGGAGCAGCACACTGTAGACCAGGGGATTGGCAGGCATGCCACCATTTTACCTTGGAGGCTGGTGCATATCTGCACTGGGAGAAGATTTTCCCTACCTGGCTGAAGTCCTGTACACTACTCTGCCAGGTTTGAAGGTACTCTGAGGAGCATATGGGTGTCAGATTGGAGTTAGAGTACCTCTTTAAATAGATGTGTAGAACATCATTTCAAGTTTCAAAATCCTCCTTACTGGAGGAAAACATTTGACTAGAGGTCATGGCAAAGTAGGAGGGATTAAAACTTTGTTGTGTGGGTTGTTCTGCCTCTTCATGTGATGGCTTTTCGATGTTTACAATTGTATGACATAAATATAATTTTGGCTCGATGGGGGGTGGGGTGTAATAGAGACTAGTAGAGAAAGTAGGTCAGGAACATTCTGAAGTCAGGAACCAGGCAATCAGTTAGGAACCATACAGCATCCAGAAGAGTAGTTAGGTATACAATTCCAATAGTAAGCAGCAAGATAACCAATAGACAAACAAATCAAACAACAAAGCAAGGGGCAGGCACAACCTGAAATCCAGAATTCTTAGGTCCAGCCAGGTGAAAGCATCAGAGATCAAGAAGGCCAGGATCATCATATGAGAATAACAAAGCACAGATCTTCACCATCTGATATAACCAGTGGTAATAGAATAGATTGCATAGCTGCAACATTTATTTTAGATTATATTTTAGTTGTGGAAAGAGAGAAAATGTAATTGTAACTATTTGCATATGTATGATGTTTTATTAAATAGCATTGCATCATGTCTACACTTTGCATTTGCAGTGAAATTGAAATCATTGCACAGCAGTATTAAGCATTATTGGGCACAATGAGAAAGTTTATGATTGAAAACCTCTATACTTACACCTAGTGTAAGATATTTAGTTTTTGTCACATATAAATCCCATATTAAATACACAATAGTTGAAGTTGCTTGTGTAACACGCTGATATGTGATGCCACAAAATCGGATATGAGATGTTTGTTTATATAATGATACACGATAGAAGTGATGGGTGACGTGATATATTTTGTAAACATCCGGTTCCACACTCCTGTATGATAACATCACTATTTGTTTTTTTTGTTTATTGACACAAGTGGAATGTAATTAGCACTACAAACATGTTATAGCACATGAGAATTGGTACTGGTTATGTTTTATTGATAAGTTGTGTGACATTTGAATGATCTGCACATCAGAAGTGAGACAGGTGGTCCACTTCCCATCTGACGGCATCACAAGCTTATGTAAGTTCCGGTTGTGAAGTATTGTTTGGCACCTTTTTTCAAAGGGGGTAATCTTTTATTCATTTGTCCATTATGTAAGCACTGTATAAGCTCAGTTTTATTCTTCTGAAGAAGGGGATTGTATATTCGCAGAAACGTCATTAAAATTTGTCCACTGGCATGTTGCTGTTTACTTTTGATGTATAGTGCAAGCTGATCATCCAGATAGTTGACAGCAGGAGGGCGATTGGGATTGTGTGTGTGTGTATGTATGTATGTATGTATGTATATGTATATGTATATGTATATATATATATATATATATATATATATATATATATATATATATATATATATATATATATATATATATATATATATATATATATTGTTTTTTTCTAAAAGAAAACATAAATTATGCTTACCTGATAATTTTCTTCCGTGGGAAAGAGTCCACAGCCGCATTCATTACTTATGGGAAAATAAGAACCTCTCCACCAGGAGGAGGCAAAGACCCACCAGCCAAAGGCTCAAATACTCCTCCCACTTCCCCTATCCCCCAGTCATTCAGCCGAGGAACAAGGAGCAGTGGAAGAAGCATCAAGGTGAAAAAGGTGCCAGAAGATTAAAAACAACACCACCTCTTTCCTACGGAAGCATAATTTATGTTTTTCTTCCTAATGGGAATCTGCATTCATTACTTATGGTAAATTTATACCCAAGCCAAAGAGGACTCAGAATGCCAAAATGGGAGGGTAAGAGACGTACCATATGAAGGCACCATCCAAAAACATATTCCCAAAACAAAAGACCCTGTCTCGTCCAAAGACAGGGTAACCTGAACCCTTCTGACAAACCAAAAAGGCGACACCATTGACGCAAAACCACCAACAGGTCATAGAACCTGAATGGTCACCACAAAAAGATGCAGTCGAGAACACAGACCCCAAGGACACCATCCCTCAAGGCAACAGCTCAGCCGCAGCCCCCCAACCAACTAGGGGGACCTGCGAACCATTCCTGACGGGAACCTAAGCCTAAAATAAGGAGGAAAAACCCCCAGGCTGTCAAGAAGATAACCCGTACCATTGGACAGACGTACTCTGACCCATGTCCCAAAAACAGGAACCTCAGCAGAATACAAGAGAAAATCGAAGAGAACAAACATCTCAAGAACCAGAAAGCGACCAAACAGCTAAACAGCAGGGACTAAGGGCACTCCTATGAAAACCCGAACACCAAGGGAAAAACCCCTACTAGCTCACAGGAGAAACACACCCAGACCCGCCCCCCAGACCACAGGAGACTGGGGGCGCCGAACTAGCAAGTATCAATTCCAGAGATGGAACAATGAAAAAGAAGCTGGATAGAAGGGAGAAGCTAGAGTGCGAGCAAAAAGCAGAGCCCCTAAAAAAGGAATACCCCACCTGCTCTTGTACAACCAAACAGTGCAACCACTACAAGCCACAGAGCAATATGCCAAAGCATCTCTGAGCACACAGCCACTCTAGGTAGGATTAGTGCAGTGGTGCAAAACCAACCCATCCAAATAACAGGTAGCTAGACAAGCCAACAGGATACAACAGTCAGCAAACCGGCACACACAGCCCCTCAAGAAACGGGGAGGAAAAAACAGTCACTTAAAAAATTGACGACTGGAACCCTGAGATAAACCACCTAGAAATGGGTGGTAAGAATCTCAACGGCCAGTCCAACTCTGAAATCACGGACCACCAGAACACATCACTCTACAGACAGACAAAAGGAACCCGGGTGGAAGACACGAGATACAAAATACTTGTCGCCCAAAACCTTAGTAACCACTAAAGGATGATCACCCAGACACCGAGCACCCAAAGGGTGCCTCCCGCCAAAGAGGACTAGCAAAAGCCATGGCATGAAACTGCGAGAGACAAGCGAGAGACAAGCACTCGAGCCCCCTAAGCCCGACAGGCGACTAAGCACAGAAGCGGGGAAAAGGTCCAACACGCTATCAGAGACCCTACAGGTCGAAAACAAGACCAGGACATAAGGCGAACAGTGGGGCCTCATGGAGACAAAACTTCCAGCCCAGCTTCACAACCGGGAAGAGAACCAGAAACATCCGAACTCTCCATAAATAAGAGCCAAAGGAACGCATCCTAATCTCAATCCTAAAGTCCCCGGAAAAAAAACCAGGGTCAAAGATAGGAGGAACCAGACCTCTGGAGCCCTAGATCCACATACAGATTCCCACTGAAATCTAATAGGAAGGACAATTTGATCGCCTGTGATTTAGGCAAGGCTATTAGAAAGCCATCAGTAGAAAGGGCACTCGCTGCAAGGAACATCTAGTCACAGCTGGATTCAAAGTCTGGGCCTTCAGCTTTGAATAGAACGAAGCTTACCACTAAGCCGTCGTGAGACCCAATGTAAAACTCCTCAAGTCTGATCCGACCAAGTCTGATCCGACCAACAGAGACACTGCGATGAGAACCGCAACCTAAACCAACGGACAGTAGAATTCTAGGACAGAGGTCAACCTGGTCCAAAACCCTAAAAAGGGGCGACATAATGACCTATGACTCTAGTTGCGGCACTGGAAAAACAGGTTACCACATAACCCAGGCAGAAAAGCTCCCAGAGGCGAAGATAGTAAAACCAACCACCTCTGGAGGTTCCATTAGAAAACAGAATTTATGTTTACCTGATAAATTACTTTCTCCAACGGTGTGTCCGGTCCACGGCGTCATCCTTACTTGTGGGATATTCTCTTCCCCAACAGGAAATGGCAAAGAGCCCAGCAAAGCTGGTCACATGATCCCTCCTAGGCTCCGCCTACCCCAGTCATTCGACCGACGTTAAGGAGGAATATTTGCATAGGAGAAACCATATGATACCGTGGTGACTGTAGTTAAAGAAAATAAATTATCAGACCTGATTAAAAAACCAGGGCGGGCCGTGGACCGGACACACCGTTGGAGAAAGTAATTTATCAGGTAAACATAAATTCTGTTTTCTCCAACATAGGTGTGTCCGGTCCACGGCGTCATCCTTACTTGTGGGAACCAATACCAAAGCTTTAGGACACGGATGATGGGAGGGAGCAAATCAGGTCACCTAGATGGAAGGCACCACGGCTTGCAAAACCTTTCTCCCAAAAATAGCCTCAGAAGAAGCAAAAGTATCAAACTTGTAAAATTTGGTAAAAGTGTGCAGTGAAGACCAAGTCGCTGCCCTACATATCTGATCAACAGAAGCCTCGTTCTTGAAGGCCCATGTGGAAGCCACAGCCCTAGTGGAATGAGCTGTGATTCTTTCGGGAGGCTGCCGTCCGGCAGTCTCGTAAGCCAATCTGATGATGCTTTTAATCCAAAAAGAGAGAGAGGTAGAAGTTGCTTTTTGACCTCTCCTTTTACCGGAATAAACAACAAACAAGGAAGATGTTTGTCTAAAATCCTTTGTAGTATCTAAATAGAATTTTAGAGCGCGAACAACATCCAAATTGTGCAACAAACGTTCCTTCTTCGAAACTGGTTTCGGACACAGAGAAGGTACGATAATCTCCTGGTTAATGTTTTTGTTAGAAACAACTTTTGGAAGAAAACCAGGTTTAGTACGTAAAACCACCTTATCTGCATGGAACACCAGATAAGGAGGAGAACACTGCAGAGCAGATAATTCTGAAACTCTTCTAGCAGAAGAAATTGCAACCAAAAACAAAACTTTCCAAGATAATAACTTAATATCAACGGAATGTAAGGGTTCAAACGGAACCCCCTGAAGAACTGAAAGAACTAAGTTGAGACTCCAAGGAGGAGTCAAAGGTTTGTAAACAGGCTTGATTCTAACCAGAGCCTGAACAAAGGCTTGAACATCTGGCACAGCTGCCAGCTTTTTGTGAAGTAACACAGACAAGGCAGAAATCTGTCCCTTCAAGGAACTTGCAGATAATCCTTTTTCCAATCCTTCTTGAAGGAAGGATAGAATCTTAGGAATCTTAACCTTGTCCCAAGGGAATCCTTTAGATTCACACCAACAGATATATTTTTTCCAAATTTTGTGGTAAATTTTTCTAGTTACAGGCTTTCTGGCCTGAACAAGAGTATCAATAACGGAATCTGAGAACCCTCGCTTCGATAAGATCAAGCGTTCAATCTCCAAGCAGTCAGCTGGAGTGAGACCAGATTCGGATGTTCGAACGGACCTTGAACAAGAAGGTCTCGTCTCAAAGGTAGCTTCCATGGTGGAGCCGATGACATATTCACCAGATCTGCATACCAAGTCCTGCGTGGCCACGCAGGAGCTATCAAGATCACCGACGCCCTCTCCTGATTGATCCTGGCTACCAGCCTGGGGATGAGAGGAAACGGCGGGAATACATAAGCTAGTTTGAAGGTCCAAGGTGCTACTATAGTGCATCTACTAGAGTCGCCTTGGGATCCCTGGATCTGGACCCGTAGCAAGGAACTTTGAAGTTCTGACGAGAGGCCATCAGATCCATGTCTGGAATGCCCCACAGTTGAGTGATTTGGGCAAAGATTTCCGGATGGAGTTCCCACTCCCCCGGATGCAATGTCTGACGACTCAGAAAATCCGCTTCCCAATTTTCCACTCCTGGGATGTGGATTGCAGACAGGTGGCAGGAGTGAGTCTCCGCCCATTGAATGATTTTGGTCACTTCTTCCATCGCCAGGGAACTCCTTGTTCCCCCCTGATGGTTGATGTACGCAACAGACGTCATGTTGTCTGATTGAAACCGTATGAACTTGGCCCTCGCTAGCTGAGGCCAAGCCTTGAGAGCATTGAATATCGCTCTCAGTTCCAGAATATTTATCGGTAGAAGAGATTCTTCCCGAGACCAAAGACCCTGAGCTTTCAGGGATCCCCAGACCGCGCCCCAGCCCATCAGACTGGCGTCGGTCGTGACAATGACCCACTCTGGTCTGCGGAAGGTCATCCCTTGTGACAGGTTGTCCAGGGACAGCCACCAACGGAGTGAGTCTCTGGTCCTCTGATTTACTTGTATCTTCGGAGACAAGTCTGTATAGTCCCCATTCCACTGACTGAGCATGCACAGTTGTAATGGTCTTAGATGAATGCGCGCAAAAGGAACTATGTCCATTGCCGCTACCATCAAACCTATCACTTCCATGCACTGCGCTATGGAAGGAAGAGGAACGGAATGAAGTATCTGACAAGAGTTTAGAAGTTTTGTTTTTCTGGCCTCTGTCAGAAAAATCCTCATTTCTAAGGAGTCTATTATTGTTCCAAGAAGGGAACCCTTGTCGACGGAGATAGAGAACTCTTTTCCACGTTCACTTTCCATCCGTGAGATCTGAGAAAGGCCAGGACGATGTCCGTGTGAGCCTTTGCTTGAGGAAGGGACGACGCTTGAATCAGAATGTCGTCCAAGTAAGGTACTACAGCAATGCCCCTTGGTCTTAGCACCGCTAGAAGGGACCCTAGTACCTTTGTGAAAATCCTTGGAGCAGTGGCTAATCCGAAAGGAAGCGCCACGAACTGGTAATGCTTGTCCAGGAATGCGAACCTTAGGAACCGATGATGTTCCTTGTGGATAGGAATATGTAGATACGCATCCTTTAAATCCACCGTGGTCATGAATTGACCTTCCTGGATGGAAGGAAGAATTGTTCGAATGGTTTCCATTTTGAACGATGGAACCTTGAGAAACTTGTTTAAGATCTTGAGATCTAAGATTGGTCTGAACGTTCCCTCTTTTTTGGGAACTATGAACAGATTGGAGTAGAACCCCATCCCTTGTTCTCCTAATGGAACAGGATGAATCACTCCCATTTTTAACAGGTCTTCTACACAATGTAAGAATGCCTGTCTTTTTATGTGGTCTGAAGACAACTGAGACCTGTGGAACCTCCCCCTTGGGGGAAGCCCCTTGAATTCCAGAAGATAACCTTGGGAGACTATTTCTAGTGCCCAAGGATCCAGAACATCTCTTGCCCAAGCCTGAGCGAAGAGAGAGAGTCTGCCCCCCACCAGATCCGGTCCCGGATCGGGGGCCAACATTTCATGCTGTCTTGGTAGCAGTGGCAGGTTTCTTGGCCTGCTTTCCCTTGTTCCAGCCTTGCATTGGTCTCCAAGCTTGCTTGGCTTGAGAAGTATTACCCTCTTGCTTAGAGGACGTAGCACTTTGGGCTGGTCCGTTTCTACGAAAGGGACGAAAATTAGGTTTATTTTTGGCCTTGAAAGGCCGATCCTGAGGAAGGGCGTGGCCCTTACCCCCAGTGATATCAGAGATAATCTCTTTCAAGTCAGGGCCAAACAGCGTTTTCCCCTTGAAAGGAATGTTAAGTAGTTTGTTCTTGGAAGACGCATCAGCTGACCAAGATTTCAACCAAAGCGCTCTGCGCGCCACAATAGCAAACCCAGAATTCTTAGCCGCTAACCTAGCCAATTGCAAAGTGGCGTCTAGGGTGAAAGAATTAGCCAATTTGAGAGCACTGATTCTGTCCATAATCTCCTCATAAGGAGGAGAATCACTATCGACCGCCTTTACTTGCTCATCGAACCAGAAACACGCGGCTGTAGTGACAGGGACAATGCATGAAATTGGTTGTAGAAGGTAACCCTGCTGAACAAACATCTTTTTAAGTAAACCTTCTAATTTTTTATCCATAGGATCTTTGAAAGCACAACTATCTTCTATGGGTATAGTGGTGCGTTTGTTTAAAGTGGAAACCGCTCCCTCGACCTTGGGGACTGTCTGCCATAAGTCCTTTCTGGGGTCGACCATAGGAAACAATTTTTTAAATATGGGGGGAGGGACGAAAGGTATACCGGGCCTTTCCCATTCTTTATTTACAATGTCCGCCACCCGCTTGGGTATAGGAAAAGTTTCTGGGAGCCCCGGGACCTCTAGGAACTTGTCCATTTTACATAGTTTCTCTGGGATGACCAAATTCTCACAATCATCCAGAGTGGATAATACCTCCTTAAGCAGAGCGCGGAGATGTTCCAACTTAAATTTAAATGTAATCACATCGGGTTCAGCTTGTTGAGAAATTTTCCCTGAATCTGAAATTTCTCCCTCAGACAAAACCTCCCTGGCCCCATCAGACTGGTGTAGGGGCCTTTCAGAACCATTATCCTCAGCGTCGTCATGCTCTTCAGTATCTAAAACAGAGCAGTCGCGCTTACGCTGATAAGTGGGCATTTTGGCTAAAATGTTTTTGATAGAATTATCCATTACAGCCGTTAATTGTTGCATAGTAAGGAGTATTGGCGCGCTAGATGTACTAGGGGCCTCCTGAGTGGGCAAGACTCGTGTAGACGAAGGAGGGAATGATGCAGTACCATGCTTACTCCCCTCACTTGAGGAATCATCTTGGGCATCATTGTCATTGTCACATAAATCACATTTATTTAAATGAGAAGGAACTCTGGCTTCCCCACATTCAGAACACAGTCTATCTGGTAGTTCAGACATGTTAAACAGGCATAAACTTGATAACAAAGTACAAAAAACGTTTTAAAATAAAACCGTTACTGTCACTTTAAATTTTAAACTGAACACACTTTATTACTGCAATTGCGAAAAAATATGAAGGAATTGTTCAAAATTCACCAAAATTTCACCACAGTGTCTTAAAGCCTTAAAAGTATTGCACACCAAATTTGGAAGCTTTAACCCTTAAAATAACGGAACCGGAGCCGTTTTTAACTTTAACCCCTTTACAGTCCCTGGTATCTGCTTTGCTGAGACCCAACCAAGCCCAAAGGGGAATACGATACCAAATGACGCCTTCAGAAAGTCTTTTCTATGTATCAGAGCTCCTCACACATGCGACTGCATGTCATGCCTCTCAAAAACAAGTGCGCAACACCGGCGCGAAAATGAGGCTCTGCCTATGATTTGGGAAAGCCCCTAAAGCATAAGGTGTCTAAAACAGTGCCTGCCGATATAATCTTATCAAAATACCCAGATTAAATGATTCCTCAAGGCTAAATATGTGTAATATATGAATCGATTTAGCCCAGAAAAAGTCTACAGTCTTAATAAGCCCTTGTGAAGCCCTTATTTACTATCTTAATAAACATGGCTTACCGGATCCCATAGGGAAAATGACAGCTTCCAGCATTACATCGTCTTGTTAGAATGTGTCATACCTCAAGCAGCAAGAGACTGCTCACTGTTCCCCCAACTGAAGTTAATTCCTCTCAACAGTCCTGTGTGGAACAGCCATGGATTTTAGTAACGGTTGCTAAAATCATTTTCCTCATACAAACAGAAATCTTCATCTCTTTTCTGTTTCAGAGTAAATAGTACATACCAGCACTATTTTAAAATAACAAACTCTTGATTGAATAATAAAAACTACAGTTAAACACTAAAAAACTCTAAGCCATCTCCGTGGAGATGTTGCCTGTACAACGGCAAAGAGAATGACTGGGGTAGGCGGAGCCTAGGAGGGATCATGTGACCAGCTTTGCTGGGCTCTTTGCCATTTCCTGTTGGGGAAGAGAATATCCCACAAGTAAGGATGACGCCGTGGACCGGACACACCTATGTTGGAGAAACAACTAACGCCGTGGAAGGGTAGCGGACACCAGGATAATTCAGATCAGAAGGTAGGGGCTTCATGCCCCGGAACAATCCTAACCTTCAACTGTAGGAGCGACAGAGCGAACCCCACATATCCTTCAAGCTTGTGCCAGACTCCTAAAGAGTCCAAGTATCGATCAACTAGACCAGGACCACGAGTCAAAAAGCATCTCAATGTCATAATCGCACAAAATAGCAAGGACCACAGTCCTCCATCAGAGCTCTAAGGAACACAGTGAGACACCACCGGCCCAATGTCTGAAGCAGAATTGCCACAAGCCAGCCCAAGCAATTCCGACATGCAGACCCACAGGTTTAAAAGAACTATTAGGGTATCTTTTTTTTTAACCACAAAAAACGAACACAGAACAAGTGAACCTGCAAGTCCCGCCGGACCAGCCAGGCAAAACGTGTGTCACTAACAAGCAACACGACACACCAACAACTCCGGACAAAATCTGGGAACAATTTCTGTATAAGAAAGTAAGTCGAACAATCCCAGAATTCCCATAGGGAATACAAAACAGAAATAAATAATCCTGACCGGATAAAAGAACAAACAAGGGCACCTGCAGGAATCCGCCCAGAAGAAACCATGGCTCTGTAGTACCTGGCAGACAGAGACTGCACCTTCAGAAAAAACGACTGGGATAGCTCGCATTAGACTGACCAGGGACAACGTACCCCCTTAGTCTACCACACAGAACCCTGAGAAGATCCCTGATGATACAGCAAAGGATCCCCCAATAAATCAAACAGATCTCACAGTAGGACGTGCAGCCGCACAATCCAGTAGCGAAAAGAACAACAAGGGGGCACGATCACCTCCGGGGGAAACACAATGATGCCGTTCACTGTCTGAACACCTGGGATAGGTAGACAAGCACATAACTGCAATGAAACCTCAGAGTCCTGCAGGTGAATTAACGCCATTAAAATATTAAAACGAAAAAGTCCCGCCACCTCCGGGGTAAAAAATCCAACCTGCGCGGAGGAGACATTAATATCAGGGTCACCTACAAAGGTAAAAAGGAGTGTGCGGATGGGTAGGCACCTCCTGAGGAACAGAGCCCCCAGGAGCCGGTGGCTCAGAAGGTCCAGGGTCCCCCGAGCCCGAAGAACCCGCCAAACCATGCAAGCACAAAAGACAAGATTGGCAGACTTGCAATAACAGGCCCAAATTACAGTCCTCATTCGAGGACGACTCAGAATCAGATATTAAATTAGTCTGTGCATTAGAATCCTCCATGGCTAAGACTTCAAATAAGAAACGCAAATTGCAAAAACAAACTGGCACCTGGACACCTATAATGGCTGGGGCACTCACCACCTCCTATGACCAGGACTCAGCGGAGCAGACTCTTTCCTCTGTCGCCACTCGGTCAGGAATGCGGAAGGGAAAGAAGATCCACCCAAGCGTAAAGACGCACGGTGACCAGATGACGCAAAATCCAAAAAGCGTGCCATACAAAAGGCGAAAAACTAGGCCCCATAACAAACAAGCAAGTCTGAGCGAAAGAAAATTGTAGCTCAAGGTCAAGCCTAGCCAACGATACCTACCTCTGCCTCAGAGCCCAAATTCCCGCACACAAGCAGGATGATCACATAAAAAACATGATAAACAAACCCCATCCCGTTCACGAATCCCCCTGAAACGGGAGATAATCCCTTGATTCCTAGATCAAAGTAGAAAGAGCCTCAATGAGGCCCATACTAAACTGTCACAACAAATAATATTACAGTAACTTAATAAAATGAAACAATATTACCAGAATCCACGCCGTGGAACAGGAACACGGCCCTTCAAGTGTGATGAATAGTAGCATTGCCTCCGCCATGGACTTGAGAGAGGACAATAGGTAGCGAAGCAAAGTTCGACAACGCCAAGTGCTGAAAAGGAGCTGTGAAAACAAGTCGGGATGGTGTCGCAGGGGAAGCTCCCACTGCATCTCCGGACTCTCACTTCGCCCAGTCCCTCTCCCGAGAGACTGACAGGACTACTTATAACTCCCGTCTCGTGTCGAAGGGTAGCACCCTCCATAAGAGACAAAATATTAGAAAAAATAAATTTAAGTATAATAAAAAACTTCTGACACTTCTCTGCTAACCTCCTGGGCAAAGAATTACTGGGGGATAGGGGAAGTGGGAGGAGTATTTGAGCCTTTGGCTGGTGGGTCTTTGCCTCCTCCTGGTGGCCAGGTTCTTATTTTCCCATAAGTAATGAATGCGGCTGTGGACTCTTTCCCATTAGGAAGAAAAAGGTGCCGGTTTTAAAAAAAAAAAGAAAAGGTGCCAGTACTCATTGATAATTTATTTATTCTACCCAAGCCTTGCAAGAAAATACAGAACTTATCTCAGCTGTGCCCCTGCTTTGCAAAAAGTCTGATTTTTAAACATATCTACCCAAGCCTTGCAAGAAAATACAGAACTTATCTCAGCTGTGCCCCTGCTTTGCAAAAAGTCTGATTTTTAAACATATCTACCCAAGCCTTGCAAGAAAATACAGAACTTATCTCAGCTGTGCCCCTGCTTTGCAAAAAGTCTGATTTTTAAACATATCTACCCAAGCCTTGCAAGAAAATACAGAACTTATCTCAGCTGTGCCCCTGCTTTGCAAAAAGTCTGATTTTTAAACATATCTACCCAAGCCTTGCAAGAAAATACAGAACTTATCTCAGCTGTGCCCCTGCTTTGCAAAAAGTCTGATTTTTAAACATATCTACCCAAGCCTTGCAAGAAAATACAGAACTTATCTCAGCTGTGCCCCTGCTTTGCAAAAAGTCTGATTTTTAAACATATCTACCCAAGCCTTGCAAGAAAATACAGAACTTATCTCAGCTGTGCCCCTGCTTTGCAAAAAGGTAGATCCTGCAAGATAGTTATATCATTATATTTAACCTACCCTGTTATTTTCTGATGTGTGTATTGTTATATGTATTGGCTATTTATTGTTTTGTTTTTATGATTTAAAATGCATATTTTATTACCATTATGTCTGACCATTATGTTAAAAGTTAGTTTAATCAGCTAAGGCCATGTATCTTTTTTGGACTTTAATGGTTTTATTCCCCTACATGAATACCTCTGTGTTATCTCTGTAATTTTAACTTTCCCTGTGTTTTTGCTTTTATGACCCTTAGCTCAAATGTTCATAGATATTCCCTCCCCATTCCTCTAAATGTTTGCAGCCCAATCTGACGCTAATTTATCTCTCTCCTTTAGTCTGATTTTTAAACATATCTACCCAAGCCTTGCAAGAAAATACAGAACTTATCTCAGCTGTGCCCCTGCTTTGCAAAAAGGTAGATCCTGCAAGATAGTTTCCCTCCCACCCTGCCCCTCACCCCACCCACCCCAGGCTCATTTCTTCCTTTATAGATAGTCTCCCACACTTATTTCATTCTCCTTAAATGACAGCTGCAACCACTGATCAGCACATCCTTCCTTCTACTTAACCCTATAGAATAAATACCCTCTCTTCCTACATATAGCTATATATCACACATCAATAGTGTATATACTTTTCATTTTTATTTTTTATCTACACACCTCATACCACTAACATGAATCCAAATATATCCTTACTGTTATTCATGATAACCCTTTTCTCACTCCAATTTGGTTCACATAATAACCGCCATAAGCACACACCTCAAACTGGAAAACAAATTATCATACATCATGGCCTGCTCTGTTGCTGTAACTTATCTGCTGAGTGCTGGTGGAGGGTTATAAAAAATAACCCTCCTACCCCCACCTCACAATATTATAAAGTATCACATTCACTATATGGCCAATCAAAAATGATTTCCAAATTCCTATTCCTTATGTTACTTGCCCTTGCAAATGACGTAGAGTCTAACCCTGGTCCCCTAACAAATTCCATTCCTAGCCTTCCAGCTAAGAAAGGCCTCTCCTTTGTGCACTGTAATATCCGCAGCTTACTACCGAAAATTGATGCACTGCAAGCTTGGTGTTTACAATACAAACCCAAAATCATTGTGATCTCTGAATCGTGGCTAACCCGCAAAATACCTGACTCTGCCATTGCAATACATGGATATTCATGCCATAGAAATGATAGAGCAAAGAGAGGAGGTGGCATTGTAATTTATGTTGACAATTCCACAAAGTTCACCCCCTTACAAAAATCTAGCTCTCCTGCCACCTTTGATTTCCTTTCTGGCAAAATTGAGATCCCGTGCAGTAAATCAATCATTGTTGCAGGAATCTACCGCCCACCAAGCTCCCCTGTGCATTCCATTTCGGACATAGCACAGCTCCTTAGTGAATCCATAACTCAAAACCCAAAAAGTGAAATTTTGGTTTTTGGAGATTTTAACATCGATTGGCTGAATCCAAAAAATAACAGTTGTCGCTCGCTGTTTAAATCTTTGCATCTAACGCAATTAATCTCCTCCCCAACTCGCATAAACATCAAAAGCCATAATCATACCCTGCTCGACTGGATTCTCTCCACTTCTCCCAACCGAATCCAGGAGGCAGGTGTTCTCCCTAACAATTTCAGTGACCACTGCTTAGTGTACTGCGTGCGCAAAATAAAGGCAACTAAATCCTCTCCCAAGGTTACAATCACCAGGTCCTTCAAAAAATTTAATCTTCAATCATTTCTAAATGACATCAAGAACCTCCCCTGGCACAGATTAAACCTAATCCCAGATCTAGACTCTGCAGTTGAATTCTTTCAGTCTGAACTCCTACAAGTTTGGAATTTACATGCACCGCTGCGTAAGGTGAGAGTAAAAGGAGCACACTTGAATTGGATCACAGCTGACCTCATTCAAATGTACCAATTTCGGGATTCATTGTGGTCAAAGTTCAAGCATACTGGCTCTATGAATGATCACTGTGTATATAGAAAATGGCGAAATATATGTACTAAACAAACAAAATTGGCTAAGGCGCAATATTTCTGTGAAAATCTGAACAATAATATATGTAACCCTAGAAAGTTTTGGAAACTCATAAATAACTTACAAAATCCACCAATCCACTCCCAACCCTCTACTGTCAATGTGGATAACCAAAACCTGCAACTCCCCTTAGAAGTAGCAAATGCCTTTAACAATTATTTTGTAGGATGCTCCACCACCCTGATTGACAAACTAATAAATGGCACGCATCCTGAAGCTACAAATGTGGATCAGGCCCCACTAAAACAGCAAAGACCCAATATAGAAAAGTTCAATTTTAGACCTGTACCCTTCAATGTCATTAAGAAACACCTCGATAATCTAAAAATGAAAAACCAGTCAGGACCTGATCAAATCCCAGCAATGCTGTTGAAGCTCAGTGCGCCGGCAATTGCTAAGCCTGTTGCAACCCTAATTAACGAATCCTTGGTGTCTGGATACATACCCAAACTCTGGAAAACTGCAAGAGTAGTGCCTATTCATAAAAGTGGGGAGTTAACCTTGGTTTCTAACTATCGTCCTATATCACTGCTCCCTGTATTGTCAAAAATCCTAGAAAAATGCGTCCATACGCAATTATGCGAGTATTACCAACTTTCTAACTATCTGACCCCTGATCAATCAGGTTTCAGACCGAATCACTCCACTACAACTGCCCTCCTAAAAGTTTGCAACGACATCCAAACTGCCATGGAACAAGGAGACCTAACTGGAGCTATTTTCCTTGATTTTGCAAAGGCTTTTGACACAGTGGACCATGACCTACTACTTCTCAAACTAAAAAACTCTGGTATTGCTGATCACCCGTTAACCTGGTTTAAATCATATGTATCGGATCGATCACAATATGTCTCTGTCTCTAACATTGACTCCCTCCCTCTCCCAGTCACGTGTGGTGTTCCCCAAGGTTCCATTCTCGGCCCCCTACTATTCACATTATTTATAAATGATTTGCCTAATGTCTGCAAATCCTCAACTGTACACATGTACGCAGACGACACGGTAATCTATGCAAACAAATCTGATCTGCTGCAGCTTGAAACAGTGCTCCAAGACCAGTTCACAGAGGTAGAAAAGTGGATCTCGAAAAACAAACTCTTCCTAAACACTGACAAAACGGTCACAATGATCTTTGGAATGGGACCTAAAATACATAAATTACAAAATTCCCATCTTCGCATCAAAACAAAATCCAATTGCACGCTGACCGCAGTCCACTCTTTTAAATACTTAGGTATGTTGTTAGACCCCAATCTATCTTTTGGACTCCACATAGAAAAAATTGCCTCTAAACTTTATCCAAAACTAGGTGCCCTGTACAGAAACAAATCTTGCCTCAGCCCTACAGTAAAGGAAAAGATTGTACAGCAAATGCTGATGCCTATCTTGGATTATGGGGACATAGTATATGCACCTGCTCCGCAAACTCACCTTAATAAACTAAATACGTTATATAACTCGCTCTGCCGCTTTGTGCTACAATGTAACTACAGGACCCACCATTGTGACATGCTAAAAGAACTAAACTGGCTGTCGCTAGAATCCAGACGCACCCTCCATCTTTCCTGCCTTGTCTTTAAGAGCCTTTCTGGGAAGCTCCCACCCTACCTGAGCAGAATGCTCTCCCCTGCTATTCCCACCTCCTATAACCTCCGATCCAATAACAGCACATTATTTAGCTTGCCTCAATACAAAAAAAAAGCAGCTCGATCCTCCTTTTCCTACAGAGCGCCACAATTATGGAATGACCTCCCTCACACTTTAAAAACTTCCCCAAGCCTAAAATCCTTTAAGAGATCCCTCTATACATATCTCAAAACAGAATGCTCCTGTCATGGATAAATATTTCATACCTGCTCTATGTTAAATGTTTGCATATAATGTGTATTTTTATTATTGTTTTTGTATTTTATTGTACCCTATTGTATCAATGCAATGTTTTGTGATCCCAGGACATACTTGAAAACGAGAGAAATCTCAATGTATCCTTCCTGGTAAAATATTTTATAAATAAATAAATAAATAAATAAATAAATTTATAAATTCTGCTCAGTAACTTTGAGAAAAGCAAATACATATGTACACATATTTAGACATGTATATAGGTCCGGAAAGAACTGGAAACTGGACTTGTTATTTTAACTGTTTACCAAAAAATAATTCAAGATACAGTTAAATAACGAATATAGGTTTAAAGTGCAGTCTCTCAGCTTTTATTTGAGGGCATTTCCATCAAAATTGGAGGAAGGGTTTAGGAATTACAGTTTTTCAATAGGTAGCCCCCTGTTTTTCAAAGGACCAAAAGTAATTGGACAATTGACTCAAAAGCTGTTTCATGGACAGGTGTGGGCTATTCCTTTGTTATTTCATCATCAATTAAGCAGGTAAAAGGTCTAGAGTTAAATCCAGGTGTGGCATTTGCATTTGGAAGCTGTTGCAGTAAACCCACACCATGCATTCAAAGGAGCTCTCAATGCATGTTTAACAGGCCATCCTTAGGCTGCAAAAAAGAAAAAGAAAAAAAGAAATCCATCGGAGAGATAACAGGAACATTACAGGAACATTACAGGAACAGTAGTGGCCAAATCAACAGTTTGGTACATTCTGAGAGGAAAAAAAACGCGCTGATGAGTTCTGCAGCACAAAAAGGCCTGGACGACCACGGAAGACAACAGTGGTGAATGATTGTAGGATCCTTTCCATGGTAAAGAAAAACCCCTTCACAACATCCATCCAAGTTAAAGGGACACTGTACCCAAATATTTTCTTTTGTGCTTCAGATAGAGCATGCAATTTTCAGCAACTTTCTAATTTACTCCTATTTTCAAATGTTCTTTATTCTCTTGGCATCTTTATTTGAAATGCAAGAATGTAAGTTTAGATGGCGGCCCATTTTTGGTGAACAACCTAGGTTGTCCTTGCTGATTGGTGGATAAATGCATCCACCAATCAAAAACTGCTGTCCAGAGTACTGAACCTAGAAAAAAGCTTATATGTCTTCTTTTTCATATAAAGATAGCAAGAGAACGAAGAGAAATTGATAATAGGAGTAAATTAGAAAGTTGCTTAAAATTGCATGCTGTATCTGAATCACAAAATAAAAAATTTGGGTACAGTGTCCCTTTAAGGAAGGCATATCATTATCCAAGTCTACCATAAAGAGAAGACATCACGAGAGCAAAAACAGAGGGTTAACCACAAGATGCAAACCATTCATAAGCCTCAAGAATAGAAAGTCCAGACTAGACTTTGCCAAAAAATATCTGTTCTGGAACTGCATTCTTTGGACAGATGAAACTAGGATCAACCTGTACCAGAATGATAAAAATAAAAAAAGTGTAGAGAAGGCTTGGAACGGCTCATGATTCGAAGCATACAACATCTGTAAAACATGGTGGAGGTAGTGTGATGGCATGGGCATGCATGGCTTCCAATAACACTGGGTCACTAGTGTTTATTGATGATGTGACATAAGACAGAAGCAGTCGAATGAATTCTGACAAAAGCTGCTCTCTAGGAGCACAATGTGGTGCTATGAAAATAATAGTAATAGTTGATAAAAATAAAAACCTAAACTAGAGAAAGTATAAATGCACAAATGTTAAAAAAATAGCACAATAAAAATAAAATATAATATAAAAACTTAAGAACATAAAAACTTAAAAACACATATAACTTAGTCCAAAGACCATAAATTACAGTCCATCATAGGACAAGACAAATAAGGGTATATCACTCCATAGACCAAAGAACTGAATCCAAAAGTCCAGCAATGGAAATGACAGGATTCTCAACCCCTAATGACACCATGATTAGGCTGCTCCTCTTCTTAACCCCTAAAGGTAATATTCAAACGATCCTGCAGAAAAAGCAAAACAAAAGGGAGCCTCCTGTGTGTATCAGTTGTTTCAAAAGGTACTCCCTATTTTGGTATACGTGTACAGGGTACTCACATTTGGTAGCAGCACTGAATTGTGCTTATATAGGCAGGTGGAAGGTTTATAGTGCTCCAGCTCACTACTCTTCAGCAAACTGGAACTCCAATGGGTGGTATATCAAAGGTAGCCAAACAGGGACCAAACGGTTTGTTTAAAGGTGAATACAAATTTTATAGACAAAAAGGTCATATAGACACTCAACATACAGGGTATTAACAAGGTGGTTAACCCTTAATGCAACACGTTTCTCGGCTTATAAGCCTTTTCCTTAGGCATATAACATTAAGCTCCTAAGCTACCTTCATATATACACACATTGTGCTTAGAGACAGGCAGAAATTTAGAAGTTTAAAGGTTACAAATTATATGAATATAACAATGTCGGAAGTGCAAAGCTGGGAAATGGAAAGTAAAGGCGTTATCTATCTTTCTAAAAATGCTAAAGTACATTGTCCCGTTAAAACATAATTTATGCTTACCTGATAAATTTATTTCTCTTGTAGTGTATCCAGTCCACGGATCATCCATTACTTGTGGGATATTCTCCTTCCCAACAGGAAGTTGCAAGAGGATCACCCACAGCAGAGCTGCTATATAGCTCCTCCCCTAACTGTCATATCCAGTCATTCGACCGAAAACAAACAGAGAAAGGAGAAACCATAGGGTGCAGTGGTGACTGTAGTTTAATTAAAATTTAGACCTGCCTTAAAAGGACAGGGCGGGCCGTGGACTGGATACACTACAAGAGAAATACATTTATCAGGTAAGCATAAATTATGTTTTCTCTTGTTAAGTGTATCCAGTCCACGGATCATCCATTACTTGTGGGATACCAATACCAAAGCTAAAGTACACGGATGATGGGAGGGACAAGGCAGGATTAAGCGGAAGGAACCACTGCCTGAAGAACCTTTCTCCCAAACACAGCCTTCGAAGAAGCAAAAGTATCAAATTTGTAAAATTTTGAAAAAGTGTGAAGCAAAGACCAAGTCGCAGCCTTGCAAATCTGTTCAACAGAGGCCTCATTTTTGAAGGCCCAGGTGGAAGCCACAGCTCTAGTATAATGAGCTGTAATCCTTTCAGGGGGCTGCTGTCCAGCAGTCTCATAGGCTAGGCTTATTATGCTCCGAAGCCAAAAGGAAAGAGAGGTTGCCGAAGCTTTTTGACCTCTCCTCACTGCTACAAATTGGTAATGCCTGTCTAGAAAGGCAAACCTTAGAAACCGATGATGATCTTTGTGAATCGGTATGTGAAGGTAGGCATCCTTTAAGTCCACTGTGGTCATGTACTGACCTTCTTGGATCATGGGTAGGATGGTCCGAATAGTTTCCATTTTGAAAGATGGAACTCTGAGGAATTTGTTTAAGATCTTTAGATCCAAAATTGGTCTGAAGATTCCCTCTTTTTTGGGAACCACAAACAGATTTGAATAAAAACCCTGTCCTTGTTCCGTCCGCGGAACTGGATGGATCACTCCCATAACTAGGAGGTCTTGCACACAGCGTAGGGATGCCTCTTTCTTTATCTGATTTGTAGATAGCCTTGAAAGATGAAATCTCCCTTGTGGAGGGGAAGCTTTGAAGTCCAGAAGATATCCCTGAGATATGATCTCCAACGCCCAGGGATCCTGAACATCTCTTGCCCACGCCTGTGCGAAGAGAGAAAGTCTGCCCCCTACTAGATCCGTCGCCGGATAGGGGGCCGTTCCTTCATGCTGTCTTAGAGGCAGCAGCAGGCTTTCTGGCCTGCTTGCCTTTGTTCCAGGACTGGTTAGGTTTCCAGGCCTGCTTAGATTGAGCAAAAGTTCCCTCTTGTTTTGAAGCGGAGGAAGTTGATGCTGCACCTGCCTTGAAATTTCGAAAGGCACGAAAATTAGACTGTTTGGCCTTTGCTTTGGCCCTGTCCTGAGGAAGGGTGTGACCCTTACCTCCAGTAATGTCAGCAATAATTTCAAACCAGGCCCGAATAAGGTCTGCCCCTTGAAAGGAATGTTGAGTAATTTAGACTTCGAAGTCACGTCAGCTGACCAGGATTTAAGCCATAGCGCCCTACGCGCTTGGATGGCGAATCCGGAATTCTTAGCCGTTAGTTTAGTCAAATGAACAATGGCATCAGAAAATAATGAGTTAGCTAGCTTAAGTGTTCTAAGCTTGTCAATAATTTCAGTCAATGGAGCTGTATGGATGGCCTCTTCCAGGGCCTCAAACCAGAATGCCGCCGCGGCCGTGACAGGCGCAATGCATGCAAGGGGCTGTAAAATAAAACCTTGTTGAATAAACATTTTCTTAAGGTAACCCTCCAATTTTTTATCCATTGGATCTGAAAAAGCACAACTGTCCTCAACCGGGATAGTAGTACGCTTTGCTAAAGTAGAAACTGCTCCCTCCACCTTAGGGACTGTCTGCCATAAGTCCCGTGTAGTGGCGTCTATTGGAAACATTTTTCTAAATATAGGAGGTGGGGAAAAAGGCACCCCCGGTCTATCCCACTCCTTGCTAATAATTTCTGTAAGCCTTTTAGGTATAGGAAAAACATCAGTACACACCGGTACCGCATAGTATTTATCCAGCCTACACAATTTCTCTGGTACTGCAACTATGTTACAGTCATTCAGAGCAGCTAATACCTCCCCAAGCAACACACGGAGGTTCTCAAGCTTAAATTTAAAATTATAAATCTCTGAATCAGGTTTCCCCGAATCAGAGATGTCACCCACAGACTGAAGCTCTCCGTCCTCATGATCTGCATATTGTGACGCAGTATCAGACATGGCCCTTACAGCATCTGCGCGTTCTGTATTTCTCCTAACCCCAGAGCAATCGCGCTTGCCTCTTAATTCAGGCAACCTGGATAATACCTCTGACAGGGTATTATTCATGATTGCAGCCATGTCCTGCAAGGTAATCACTATGGGCGTCCCTGATGTAATTGGCGCCATATTAGCGTGCATCCCCTGAGCGGGAGGCGAAGGGTCTGACACGTGGGGAGAGTTAGTCGGCATAACTTCCCCCTCGTCAGAATCTTCTGGTGATATTTCTTTTATAGTTAAAGACTGATCTTTACTGTTTAAGGTGAAATCAATACATTTAGTACACATTCTCCTATGGGGCTCCACCATGGCTTTCAAACATAATGAACAAGTAGTTTCCTCTGTGTCAGACATGTTTAAACAGACTAGCAATGAGACTAGCAAGCTTGGAAAACACTTTAAACAAGTTTACAAGCAATATAAAAAACGTTACTGCACCTTTAAGAAACACAAATTTTGTCAAAATTTGAAATAACAGTGAAAAAAGGCAGTTACACTAACAACATTTTTACAGTGTATGTAACAAGTTAGCAGAGCATTGCACCCACTTGCAAATGGATGATTAACCCCTTAATACCCAAAACTGAATAATAAAAGACAAAAACGTTTTTTTTTTGTTTTTTTTTTCAAACAGTCACAACAACTGCCACAGCTCTACTGTGGCTTTTTACCTCCCTCAAAAACGACTTTGAAGCCTTTTGAGCCCTCCAGAGATGTCCTGGATCATGCAGAGGGAAGCTGAATGTCTCTGTCAGTATTTTTATCTGCACAGAAAAGCACTAAAAAAGGCCCCTCCCACTCATATTACAATAGTGGAAAGCCTAAGGAAACTGTTACTAGGCAAAATTCAAGCCAGCCATGTGGAAAAAAACTAGGCCCCAATAAGTTTTATCACCAAATACATATAAAAATGATTAAACATGCCAGCAAACGTTTTAGATTACATTTTTATAAGAGTATGTATCTCTATTAATAAGCCTGATACCAGTCGCTATAACTGCATTTAAGGCTTTACTTACATTAGTTCGGTATCAGCAGCATTTTCTAGCAAATTCCATCCCTAGAAAAATTTTAACTGCACATACCTTATTGCAGGAAAACCTGCACGCCATTCCCTCTCTGAAGTTACCTCACTCCTCAGAATATGTGAGAACAGCCATGGATCTTTTTTTTTTTAATATGTTTATTTATTTTTCCATCAGTATCAGTAAAACTGTAACAGAGCTCATTTGCTCACATTGTGCACCACGCAGGGTAAGAAAGAAAAAATTTTCCAATCATATATACAGAAAGAAAAAGATAAATATCTAACATTTATGCCTACATAATAACCAGGTTCCATGCCAATTACCTTATGGACATCACACAGTAAATAAGAATTGTAGGTAGGCAAAAAGAGAAGAAAAAAAACAAAAAAAAACAAGATACTGTGTTACATCTAATTACAATTGTTGCATTTTATTCTCATTAACCAGATCAAAAAGTAGAAGGAAGGAAGAAGAAAAAGGGAAGAAAAGGAGAGAGAGAGAAAAAAAAAAAAGAAAAAAAAAAAGGAGAAAGCCTCCTCCTCCTCCTCCACCACACCGAGAGAAGGTGTCTTAGAGTCTTAGGGTCCCCCATTTTTCAGAGCCAGGATACTGGAAATAATTCTCTTAATATCAGACCTTCAAAGTAGTCTGTTTTGTGGAATGCCTTAGTAAGTATATATTGCATGGGAAGCGGATATGTCTGTATAATGTTTTCCCATTTGTTAAAAAAGCGTTGGGTTGGTTTGTTGTATAGGTTTGAGGTATTATATTGTTCGAATATAATCTGTTGTCTCACTGCTTCTATGAATATCTTAAAAGGTAATGTTCTAGTCTGCTTCCAATTTCTTAGAATTAGATTACGACCTATAAGTATAATAGTATTAATCAAATCATAGTTCTGGACTGTTATGTTTAGGAAAAAAATATTTATAGGTTCCAGGACTAGATGTTCAACGCAAAATTTATTTAGCCAAAAGTTGACCTTCTGCCAAAATTGCCTTATTTTTGGGCATAACCAGAAACAGTGCATCAGGTCTTCCCTAGGCATTGAGCATTTGTAGCATATTCCCGTATTTTCTAGAGACCATACTGCCAATATTTTTGGCGAAATATAAGCATTGTTGAGTAGTTTTAAAAAAGATTCATGCCAAGAGGAATGGAGGGGGGCTTTAATCAGCCATTTGATACCCTTCTTAATATGATCCCCGCTAAGTTCTGGGAAATGTTTTGCCCAATAACCTATGTATTGCTCATTATTTAATTGTCCTTGCTTTGCCAATAAAATTTTGTATAATAATGATATTGAGTGCTTTCCTTGCTTATATACATTGATGTAATCTCCAATTTGTTTGAAACCTACTGACCAGTTCCCTAGCTTAGCTTTCTTGTTAGCAAAGTGGCGTACCTGAAGATATGCGAAAAAACTCTTCTTCTTGGGGAGATCAAATTCTCTGACAATACTCTCAAACGGCTAGATTTGGAGTTTGGCGTTAGCCGTGAAAACCAGCGTTAGAGGCTCCTAACGCTGGTTTTAGGCTACCGCCGGTATTTGGAGTCACTCAAAATAGGGTCTAACGCTCACTTTTCAGCCGCAACTTTTCCATACCGCAGATACCTTTACGTCAATTGCGTATCCTATCTTTTCAATGGCATTTTTCTAACTCCGGTATTTAGAGTCGTTTCTGAAGTGAGCGTTAGACATCTAACGACAAAACTCCAGCCGCAGGAAAAAAGTCAGTAGTTAAGAGCTTTCTGGGCTAACGCCGGTTTCTAAAGCTCTTAACTACTGTACTCTAAAGTACACTAACACCCATAAACTACCTATGTACCCCTAAACCGAGGTCCCCCCACATCGCCGACACTCGAATAATTTTTTTTAAAATTATTTTGGGTTGGATGAAGATATCGGAGCCAGGACGGATCGGTGATACCCGGTGAGGTGAAGACAAGGTAGGATGATCTTCAGGGGCTTAGTGTTAGGTTTATTTAAGGGGGGTTTGGGTTAGATTAGGGGTATGTGGGTGGTAATGTTGGGGGGGGGGTATTGTATGTTTTTTTTTACAGGCAAAAGAGCTGAACTTCTTGGGGCATGCCCTGCAAAGGGCCCTGTTCAGGGCTGGTAAGGTAAAAGAGCTTTTAACTTTAGTAATTTAGAATAGGGTAGGGCATTTTTTATTTTGGGGGGCTTTGTTGTTTTATTAGGGGGCTTAGAGTAGGTGTAATTAGTTTAAAATTGTTGTAATATTTTTCTTATGTTTGTAAATATTTTTTTATTTTTTGTAACTTAGTTCTTTTTTATTTTTTGTACTTTAGCTAGTTTATTTAATTGTATTTATTTGTAGGAATTGTATTTAATTAATTTATTGATAGTGTAGTGTTAGGTTAATTGTAGGTAGTTTATTTAATTAATTTATTGATAGTGTAGTGTTAGGTTTAATTGTAACTTAGGTTAGTATTTATTTTACAGGTAATTTTGTAATTATTTTAACTATTTTAGCTATTAAATAGTTCTTAACTATTTAATAGCTATTGTACCTGGTTAAAATAAATACAAAGTTACCTGTAAAATAAATATTAATCCTAAAATAGCTATAATATAATTATAATTTATATTGTAGCTATATTAGGATTTATTTTACAGGTAAGTATTTATCTTTAAATAGGATTAATTTATTTAATAAGAGTTAATTAATTTCGTTAGATGTAAATTATATTTAACTTAGGGGGGTGTTAGTGTTAGGGTTAGACTTAGCTTTAGGGGTTAATACATTTATTAGAATAGCGGTGAGCTCCGGTCAGCAGATTAGGGGTTAATAAGTGTAGGCAGGTGGAGGCGACGTTGTGGGGGGCAGATTAGGGGTTAATAAATATAATATAGGGGTCGGCGGTGTTAGGGGCAGCAGATTAGGGGTACATAGGGATAATGTAAGTAGCGGCGGTTTACGGAGCGGCAGATTAGGGGTTAAAAATAAAATGCAGGTGTCAGCGATAGCGGGGGCGGCAGATTAGGGGTTAATAAGTGTAAGGTTAGGGGTGTTTAGACTCGGGGTACATGTTAGAGTGTTAGGTGCAGACGTAGGAAGTGTTTCCCCATAGCAAACAATGGGGCTGCATTAAGAGCTGAACGCGGCTTTTTTGCAGGTGTTAGGTTTTTTTTCAGCTCAAACAGCCCCATTGTTTCCTATGGGGGAATCGTGCACGAGCACGTTTTTGAGGCTGGCCGCGTCCGTAAGCAACTCTGGTATTGAGAGTTGAAGCTGCGTTAAAAATGCTCTACGCTCCTTTTTTGGAGCCTAACGCAGCCTTTATGTGGACTCTCAATACCAGAGTTATTTTTATGGTGCGGCCAGAAAAAAGCCGGCGTTAGTTTTTCGGGTCGTTACCGACAAAACTCCAAATCTAGCCGAAAGGTTCTTAAGTTAAACCTTTGATCAAAAACTTGTAGTAACTTATCAAATCCTTTATCCGCCCATTCTTTAAATACCTGATACTCGCATCCGGCTATAAACTCGGGGTTCCCTCTAATCGGAAGATAGGAGGAAATAGAAAAATTAATTTCAAGGTATTTACATGTCATTTGCCATGCTTTAACCACGTTGTATATACTGATGAACCTTTTGATGTTGTCTGGGAGTTCTATAAGAGTACAATGTAAAATTGCTTTACATACAAACGGATATATTAAGCTCTCTTCCAAGATTATGTTAGTTAGTACCTCGGTTGACAGAAGCCAATCCACCGCATTCCGTGCCAAGATGGCCATGTTATATAATTTAAGGTCCGGGAAAGCTAGCCCCCCATGTTCCCTCAATTGTGATAGTTTTTTAATGGCTATCATATGTCGCGACTTGCTCCAAAGGAATTTAGCACATAATTGGTTAAATATTTTAATATCTTTTACCTTAATAAATAATGGTAAGTTATTCATAGTATAAATTATCTGAGGGAATAAGATAGATTTGATCATAGCTATTTTAGCTGACAACGAGATGGGGGGAGTAATGCCCATCTTTGCAATTTACTATTAAGTCGAGAAAAGAAGGGCGTAAAATTAAGTCTATACCAACAATTAGGATCTTTATGTAACATGATTCCTAGATATCTAATCTGCGTGACCTCTCTTAGCTCATATTGTGTCTTGCTATCCATGTTTTTGTATATCCATAGAATCTCCGATTTGAGCGTATTGACTTTATAGCCCGAAATACTACTAAATAAATCTAATGCCTTGAACGCAATAGGAATATTTCAATAGGAATCAGAGATGTCACCCACAGACTGAAGCTCTCCGTCCTCATGATCTGCATATTGTGACGCAGTATCAGACATGGCCCTTACAGCATCTGCGCGCTCTGTATTTCTCCTAACCCCAGAGCAATCGCGCTTGCCTCTTAATTCAGGCAACCTGGATAATACCTCTGACAGGGTATTATTCATGATTGCAGCCATGTCCTGCAAGGTAATCGCTATGGGCGTCCCTGATGTAATTGGCGCCATATTAGCGTGCATCCCCTGAGCGGGAGGCGAAGGGTCTGACACGTGGGGAGAGTTAGTCGGCATAACTTCCCCCTCGTCAGAATCTTCTGGTGATATTTCTTTTATAGTTAAAGACTGATCTTTACTGTTTAAGGTGAAATCAATACATTTAGTACACATTCTCCTATGGGGCTCCACCATGGCTTTCAAACATAATGAACAAGTAGTTTCCTCTGTGTCAGACATGTTTAAACAGACTAGCAATGAGACTAGCAAGCTTGGAAAACACTTTAAACAAGTTTACAAGCAATATAAAAAACGTTACTGCACCTTTAAGAAACACAAATTTTGTCAAAATTTGAAATAACAGTGAAAAAAGGCAAACAAAATTTTTACAGTGTATGTAACAAGTTAGCAGAGCATTGCACCCACTTGCAAATGGATGATTAACCCCTTAATACCCAAAACTGAATAATAAAAGACAAAAACGTTTTTTGTTTTTTCAAACAGTCACAACAACTGCCACAGCTCTACTGTGGCTTTTTACCTCCCTCAAAAACGACTTTGAAGCCTTTTGAGCCCTCCAGAGATGTCCTGGATCATGCAGAGGGAAGCTGAATGTCTCTGTCAGTATTTTTATCTGCACAGAAAAGCACTAAAAAAGGCCCCTCCCACTCATATTACAATAGTGGAAAGCCTAAGGAAACTGTTACTAGGCAAAATTCAAGCCAGCCATGTGGAAAAAAACTAGGCCCCAATAAGTTTTATCACCAAATACATATAAAAATGATTAAACATGCCAGCAAACGTTTTAGATTACATTTTTATAAGAGTATGTATCTCTATTAATAAGCCTGATACCAGTCGCTATAACTGCATTTAAGGCTTTACTTACATTAGTTCGGTATCAGCAGCATTTTCTAGCAAATTCCATCCCTAGAAAAATTTTAACTGCACATACCTTATTGCAGGAAAACCTGCACGCCATTCCCTCTCTGAAGTTACCTCACTCCTCAGAATATGTGAGAACAGCCATGGATCTTTTTTTTTTTAATATGTTTATTTATTTTTCCATCAGTATCAGTAAAACTGTAACAGAGCTCATTTGCTCACATTGTGCACCACGCAGGGTAAGAAAGAAATTTTTTTCCAATCATATATACAGAAAGAAAAAGATAAATATCTAACATTTATGCCTACATAATAACCAGGTTCCATGCCCATTACCTTATGGACATCACACAGTAAATAAAAATTGTAGGTAGGCAAAAAGAGAAGAAAAAAAACAAAAAAAAACAAGATACTGTGTTACATCTAAATACAATTGTTGCATTTTATTCTCATTAACCAGATCAAAAAGTAGAAGGAAGGAAGAAGAAAAAGGGAAGAAAAGGAGAAAGAGAGAAAAAAAAAAGAAAAAAAAAGGAGAAAGCCTCCTCCTCCTCCTCCACCACACCGAGAGAAGGTGTCTTAGAGTCTTAGGGTCCCCCATTTTTCAGAGCCAGGATACTGGAAATAATTCTCTTAATATCAGACCTTCAAAGTAGTCTGTTTTGTGGAATGCCTTAGTAAGTATATATTGCATGGGAAGCGGGTATATGTCTGTATAATGTTTTCCCATTTGTTAAAAAAGCGTTGGGTTGGTTTGTTGTATAGGTTTGAGGTATTATATTGTTCGAATATAATCTGTTGTCTCACTGCTTCTATGAATATCTTAAAAGGTAATGTTCTAGTCTGCTTCCAATTTCTTAGAATTAGATTACGACCTATAAGTATAATAGTATTAATCAAATCATAGTTCTGGACTGTTATGTTTAGGAAAAAAATATTTATAGGTTCCAGGAC
Organism: Bombina bombina; assembly: GCF_027579735.1. Taxonomy (NCBI): domain Eukaryota; kingdom Metazoa; phylum Chordata; class Amphibia; order Anura; family Bombinatoridae; genus Bombina; species Bombina bombina. The sequence goes on along the minus strand of NC_069501.1, from coordinate 74,684,631 downwards.
TAGATGTTCAACGCAAAATTTATTTAGCCAAAAGTTGACCTTCTGCCAAAATTGCCTTATTTTTGGGCATAACCAGAAACAGTGCATCAGGTCTTCCCTAGGCATTGAGCATTTGTAGCATATTCCCGTATTTTCTAGAGACCATACTGCCAATCTTTTTGGCGAAATATAAGCATTGTTGAGTAGTTTTAAAAAAGATTCATGCCAAGAGGAATGGAGGGGGGCTTTAATCAGCCATTTGATACCCTTCTTAATATGATCCCCGCTAAGTTCTGGGAAATGTTTTGCCCAATAACCTATGTATTGCTCATTATTTAATTGTCCTTGCTTTGCCAATAAAATTTTGTATAATAATGATATTGAGTGCTTTCCTTGCTTATATACATTGATGTAATCTCCAATTTGTTTGAAACCTACTGACCAGTTCCCTAGCTTAGCTTTCTTGTTAGCAAAGTGGCGTACCTGAAGATATGCGAAAAAACTCTTCTTCTTGGGGAGATCAAATTCTCTGACAATACTCTCAAACGGCTAGATTTGGAGTTTGGCGTTAGCCGTGAAAACCAGCGTTAGAGGCTCCTAACGCTGGTTTTAGGCTACCGCCGGTATTTGGAGTCACTCAAAATAGGGTCTAACGCTCACTTTTCAGCCGCAACTTTTCCATACCGCAGATCCCTTTACGTCAATTGCGTATCCTATCTTTTCAATGGGATTTTTCTAACTCCGGCATTTAGAGTCGTTTCTGAAGTGAGCGTTAGACATCTAACGACAAAACTCCAGCCGCAGGAAAAAAGTCAGTAGTTAAGAGCTTTCTGGGCTAACGCCGGTTTCTAAAGCTCTTAACTACTGTACTCTAAAGTACACTAACACCCATAAACTACCTATGTACCCCTAAACCGAGGTCCCCCCACATCGCCGACACTCGGATAATTTTTTAAAAAATTATTTTGGGTTGGATGAAGATATCGGAGCCAGGACGGATCGGTGATACCCGGTGAGGTGAAGACAAGGTAGGATGATCTTCAGGGGCTTAGTGTTAGGTTTATTTAAGGGGGGTTTGGGTTAGATTAGGGGTATGTGGGTGGTGGGTTGTAATGTTGGGGGGGGGTATTGTATGTTTTTTTTTACAGGCAAAAGAGCTGAACTTCTTGGGGCATGCCCCGCAAAGGGCCCTGTTCAGGGCTGGTAAGGTAAAAGAGCTTTTAACTTTAGTAATTTAGAATAGGGTAGGGCATTTTTTATTTTGGGGGGCTTTGTTGTTTTATTAGGGGGCTTAGAGTAGGTGTAATTAGTTTAAAATTGTTGTAATATTTTTCTTATGTTTGTAAATATTTTTTTATTTTTTGTAACTTAGTTCTTTTTTATTTTTTGTACTTTAGCTAGTTTATTTAATTGTATTTATTTGTAGGAATTGTATTTAATTAATTTATTGATAGTGTAGTGTTAGGTTAATTGTAGGTAATTGTAGGTAGTTTATTTAATTAATGTATTGATAGTGTAGTGTTAGGTTTAATTGTAACTAAGGTTAGTATTTATTTTACAGGTAATTTTGTAATTATTTTAACTATTTTAGCTATTAAATAGTTCTTAACTATTTAATAGCTATTGTACCTGGTTAAAATAAATACAAAGTTACCTGTAAAATAAATATTAATCCTAAAATAGCTATAATATAATTATAATTTATATTGTAGCTATATTAGGATTTATTTTACAGGTAAGTATTTATCTTTAAATAGGAATAATTTATTTAATAAGAGTTAATTAATTTCGTTAGATGTAAATTATATTTAACTTAAGGGGGTGTTAGTGTTAGGGTTAGACTTAGCTTTAGGGGTTAATACATTTATTAGAATAGCGGTGAGCTCCGGTCAGCAGATTAGGGGTTAATAAGTGTAGGCAGGTGGAGGCAACGTTGTGGGGGGGCAGATTAGGGGTTAATAAATATAATATAGGGGTCGGCGGTGTTAGGGGCAGCAGATTAGGGGTACATAGGGATAATGTAAGTAGCGGCGGTTTACGGAGCGGCAGATTAGGGGTTAAAAATAAAATGCAGGTGTCAGCGATAGCGGGGGCGGCAGATTAGGGGTTAATAAGTGTAAGGTTAGGGGTGTTTAGACTCGGGGTACATGTTAGAGTGTTAGGTGCAGACGTAGGAAGTGTTTCCCCATAGCAAACAATGGGGCTGCGTTAAGAGCTGAACGCGGCTTTTTTGCAGGTGTTAGGTTTTTTTTCAGCTCAAACAGCCCCATTGTTTCCTATGGGGGAATCGTGCACGAGCACGTTTTTGAGGCTGGCCGCGTCCGTAAGCAACTCTGGTATTGAGAGTTGAAGCTGCGTTAAAAATGCTCTACGCTCCTTTTTTGGAGCCTAACGCAGCCTTTATGTGGACTCTCAATACCAGAGTTATTTTTATGGTGCGGCCAGAAAAAAGCCGGCGTTAGTTTTTCGGGTCGTTACCGACAAAACTCCAAATCTAGCCGAAAGGTTCTTAAGTTAAACCTTTGATCAAAAACTTGTAGTAACTTATCAAATCCTTTATCCGCCCATTCTTTAAATACCTGATACTCGCATCCGGCTATAAACTCGGGGTTCCCTCTAATCGGAAGATAGGAGGAAATAGAAAAATTAATTTCAAGGTATTTACATGTCATTTGCCATGCTTTAACCACGTTGTATATACTGATGAACCTTTTGATGTTGTCTGGGAGTTCTATAAGAGTACAATGTAAAATTGCTTTACATACAAACGGATATATTAAGCTCTCTTCCAAGATTATGTTAGTTAGTACCTCGGTTGACAGAAGCCAATCCACCGCATTCCGTGCCAAGATGGCCATGTTATATAATTTAAGGTCTGGGAAAGCTAGCCCCCCATGTTCCCTCAATTGTGATAGTTTTTTAATGGCTATCATATGTCGCGACTTGCTCCAAAGGAATTTAGCACATAATTGGTTAAATATTTTAATATCTTTTACCTTAATGAATAACGGTGAGTTATTCATAGTATAAATTATCTGAGGGAATAAGATAGATTTGATCATAGCTATTTTAGCTGACAACGAGATGGGGAGCCCAGAGGCAGAACTTTTCTTTACTTTCTGCGATGAGATTTTTTTAGTGAAAATTTTTCTGCAGGTCATTTTTAAATAAAATTCAATTTTAAATTAGACAGTTACACTAAGGCACCAGTTTAATAGCAATGTGTTGGTTAAGTGAAGAATTAAGCAATTTTTTATGTTTTATAATATAGTGCAGTAGTTGAAAATTGCATTGCAAATTAGCTGCATACAAAAAAAAGAAATTTTAAAATGTCTCTAATAAATCTGTTTCCTTTTCTTTTGATCTAACATAGAAATGTAGTAATAAAAATATGCAGTGCTCTTATATTCAGAATAAACAGCTTTGCAAACTGGGAAAGGCTAAGAGGCGGGTTTGAAAAAATCTCTGAGAGCCAGTCAACAAGCAATGCGCTACTGCATATTTGACTGCTCACTTCAAACAGCAGTTTACCCTGGATGCACTGTGTTAAAGGGACATAATACTCATATGCTAAATCACTTGAAACTGATGCAGTATAACTGTAAAAAGCTGACAGGAAAATATCACCTGAGCATCTCTATGTAAAAAAGGAAGATATTTTACCTCACAATCTCCTCAGCTCAGCAGAGTAAGTTCTGTGTAAAAAGTAATACTCCGCTGCAGCCCAGCTGCAGGGAAAAGAAATGAAGAAATGAACAGCAGCCAATCCGCATCAGCAGTGCTGAGGTCATGAACTCTTTTACTGTGATCTCATGAGATTTCACTTAACTCTCATGAGATTATATAGCAAACTTCCTTTAAACTGAATAGGGAAATAAGATGAGTGCACGTAAGCTCGCCCCTTCCGCTGTCCCGGGACAGACATACTGATTTGCTGCTTAGAAATCCTTTACAATGGAATGTGGCTACTGAGGAACTTTTGAGGTAAAATATCTTTCTTTTTTACATAGAGAAGCTCAGGTGATATTTTCTAGTCGGCTTTTTACAGCTATGCTGCAACACTTTCAAGTGTTTAAACATTTGGGTATTATGGCCCTTTAAGGAAAATTTACACAGTGCAGCCAGAGCACAGTTCTGTTTGAAGAGAATAGTCTAATGTGGAGCAGCACTACAAAGTTCAAGCGCTAACAGTTCCTGCATGTGTCCTGTTCTTTCTGCAGACATGCTGCATTTTCTGCGATGACATCTCACATCACTGTATGTTCTGCCTTGGGGATGGGGAGTAATGCCCATCTTTGCAATTTACTATTAAGTCGAGAAAAGAAGGGCGTAAAATTAAGTCTATACCAACAATTAGGATCTTTATGTAACATGATTCCTAGATATCTAATCTGCGTGACCTCTCTTAGCTCATATTGGCCTAGATTTAGAGTTCGGCGGTAGCCGTCAAAACCAGCGTTAGAGGCTCCTAACGCTGGTTTTGGGCGCCCGCTGGTATTTGGAGTCAGTGATTAAAGGGTCTAACGCTCACTTTTCAGCCGCGACTTTTCCATACCGCAGATCCCCCTACGCCATTTGCGTAGCCTATCTTTTCAATGGGATCTTTCTAACGCCGGTATTTAGAGTCGTTTCTGCAGTGAGCGTTAGAGCTCTAACGACAAGATTCCAGCCGCCTGAAAAAAGCAGGAGTTAAGAGCTTTCTGGCTAACGCCGGTTTATAAAGCTCTTAACTACTGTACCCTAAAGTACACTAACACCCATAAACTACCTATGTACCCCTAAACCGAGGTCCCCCCACATCGCCGCCACTCGATTAAAATTTTTAACCCCTAATCTGCCGACCGCCACCTACGTTATACTTATGTACCCCTAATCTGCTGCCCCTAACCCCGCCGACCCCTATATTATATTTATTAACCCCTAACTTGCCCCCCACAACGTCGCCGCAAGCTACTTAAAATAATTAACCCCTAATCTTCCGACCGCAAATCGCCGCCACCTACGTTATCCCTATGTACCCCTAATCTGCTGCCCCTAACATCGCCGACCCCTATGTTATATTTATTAACCCCTAATCTGCCCCCCACAACGTCGCCGACACCTACCTACACTTATTAACCCCTAATCTGCCGAGCGGACCTGAGCGCTACTATTTTAAATGTATTAACCCCTAATCCGCCTCACTAACCCTATCATAAATAGTATTAACCCCTAATCTGCCCTCCCTAACATCGCCGACACCTACCTTCAATTATTAACCCCTAATCTGACGACCGGAACTCACCGCTATTCTAATAAATGTATTAACCCCTAAAGCTAAGTCTAACCCTAACACTAACACCCCCCTAAGTTAAATATAATTTTTATCTAACGAAATAAATTAACTCTTATTAAATAAATGATTCCTATTTAAAGCTAAATACTTACCTGTAAAATAAATCCTAATATAGCTACAATATAAATTACATTTATATTATAGCTATTTTAGGATTAATATTTATTTTACAGGCAACTTTGTAATTATTTTAACCAGGTACAATAGCTATTAAATAGTTAAGAACTATTTAATAGTTACCTAGTTAAAATAATTACAAATTTACCTGTAAAATAAATCCTAACCTAAGATATAATTAAACCTAACACTACCCTATCAATAAAATAATTAAATAAACTACCTACAATTACCTACAATTAACCTAACACTACACTATCAATAAATTAATTAAACACAATTGCTACAAATAAATACAATTAAATAAACTATCTAAAGTACAAAAAATAAAAAAGAACTAAGTTACAGAAAATAAAAAAATATTTACAAACATAATAAAAATATTACAACAATTTTAAACTAATTACACCTACTCTAAGCCCCCTAATAAAATAACAAAGACCCCCAAAATAAAAAATTCCCTACCCTATTCTAAAATACAAAAATTACAAGCTCTTTTACCTTACCAGCCCTGAACAGGGCCCTTTGCGGGGCATGCCCCAAGAATTTCAGCTCTTTTGCCTGTAAAAAAAAACATACAATACCCCCCCCCAACATTACAACCCACCACCCACATACCCCTAATCTAACCCAAACCCCCTTAAATAAACCTAACACTAATCCCCTGAAGATCTTCCTACCTTGTCTTCACCATCCAGGTATCACCGATCCGTCCTGGCTCCAAGATCTTCATCCAACCCAAGCGGGGGTTGGCGATCCATAATCCGGTGCTCCAAAGTCTTCCTCCTATCCGGCAAGAAGAGGACATCCGGACCGGCAAACATCTTCTCCAAGCGGCATCTTCTATGTTCTTCCATCCGATGACGACCGGCTCCATCTTGAAGACCTCCAGCGCGGATCCATCCTCTTCTTCCGACGACTAGACGACGAATGACGGTTCCTTTAAGGGACGTCATCCAAGATGGCGTCCCTCGAATTCCGATTGGCTGATAGGATTCTATCAGCCAATCGGAATTAAGGTAGGAATTTTCTGATTGGCTGATGGAATCAGCCAATCAGAATCAAGTTCAATCCGATTGGCTGATCCAATCAGCCAATCAGATTGAGCTCGCATTCTATTGGCTGTTAGGGGTTAATAAGTGTAAGGTTAGGGGTGTTTAGACTCGGGGTACATGTTAGAGTGTTAGGTGCAGACGTAGGAAGTGTTTCCCCATAGGAAACAATGGGGCTGCGTTAGGAGCTGAACGCTGCTTTTTTGCAGGTGTTAGGTTTTTTTTCAGCTCAAACAGCCCCATTGTTTCCTATGGGAGAATCGTGCACGAGCACGTTTTTGAGGCCGGCCGCGTCCGTAAGCAACTCTGGTATCGAGAGTTGCATTTGCGGTAAATATGCTCTACGCTCCTTTTTTGGAGCCTAACGCAGCATTTGTTTGAACTCTCGATACCAGAGTTAAATTTATGGTGCGGCCAGAAAAAAACCCGCGGAGCGTTAACAGCCCTTTTACCGCCGAACTCTAAATCTAGGCCATTGTGTCTTGCTATCCATGTTTTTGTATATCCATAGAATCTCCGATTTGAGCGTATTGACTTTATAGCCCGAAATACTACTAAATAAATCTAATGCCTTGAACGCAATAGGAATATTTCAATAGGAATCAGAGATGTCACCCACAGACTGAAGCTCTCCGTCCTCATGATCTGCATATTGTGACGCAGTATCAGACACGGCCCTTACAGCATCTGCGCGCTCTGTATTTCTCCTAACCCCAGAGCAATCGCGCTTGCCTCTTAATTCAGGCAACCTGGATAATACCTCTGACAGGGTATTATTCATGATTGCAGCCATGTCCTGCAAGGTAATCACTATGGGCGTCCCTGATGTAATTGGCGCCATATTAGCGTGCATCCCCTGAGCGGGAGGCGAAGGGTCTGACACGTGGGGAGAGTTAGTCGGCATAACTTCCCCCTCGTCAGAATCTTCTGGTGATATTTCTTTTATAGTTAAAGACTGATCTTTACTGTTTAAGGTGAAATCAATACATTTAGTACACATTCTCCTATGGGGCTCCACCATGGCTTTCAAACATAATGAACAAGTAGTTTCCTCTGTGTCAGACATGTTTAAACAGACTAGCAATGAGACTAGCAAGCTTGGAAAACACTTTAAACAAGTTTACAAGCAATATAAAAAACGTTACTGCACCTTTAAGAAACACAAATTTTGTCAAAATTTGAAATAACAGTGAAAAAAGGCAAACAAAATTTTTACAGTGTATGTAACAAGTTAGCAGAGCATTGCACCCACTTGCAAATGGATGATTAACCCCTTAATACCCAAAACTGAATAATAAAAGACAAAAACGTTTTTTGTTTTTTCAAACAGTCACAACAACTGCCACAGCTCTACTGTGGCTTTTTACCTCCCTCAAAAACGACTTTGAAGCCTTTTGAGCCCTCCAGAGATGTCCTGGATCATGCAGAGGGAAGCTGAATTTCTCTGTCAGTATTTTTATCTGCACAGAAAAGCACTAAAAAAGGCCCCTCCCACTCATATTACAACAGTGGAAAGCCTAAGGAAACTGTTACTAGGCAAAATTCAAGCCAGCCATGTGGAAAAAAACTAGGCCCCAATAAGTTTTATCACCAAATACATATAAAAACGATTAAACATGCCAGCAAACGTTTTAGATTACATTTTTATAAGAGTATGTATCTCTATTAATAAGCCTGATACCAGTCGCTATAACTGCATTTAAGGCTTTACTTACAGCAGCATTTTCTAGCAAACTCCATCCCTAGAAAAATTTTAACTGCACATACCTTATTGCAGGAAAACCTGCACGCCATTCCCTCTCTGAAGTTACCTCACTCCTCAGAATATGTGAGAACAGCCATGGATCTTAGTTACTTCTTCTAAGATCATAGAAAACGCAGGCAGATTCTTCTTCTAAATACTGCCTGAGATAAACAGTACACTCCGGCACAATTTAAAAATAACAAACTTTTGATTGAAGAATAAACTAAGTATAAAACACCACACTCCTCTTACGACCTCCATCTTGGTTGAGGCTTGCAAGAGAATGACTGGATATGACAGTTAGGGGAGGAGCTATATAGCAGCTCTGCTGTGGGTGATCCTCTTGCAAGTTCCTGTTGGGAAGGAGAATATCCCACAAGTAATGGATGATCCGTGGACTGGATACACTTAACAAGAGAAATAAACTTTTATCTCTAGCATCTATATTCATTCTCATTAAAGATTCATATATGAAGAAAAAGAGTAAGATAAGGAAGGAAGAAAAGAAAGAGAAGAATATGAATTATGAATAAATGGGTCGATTAAGGGACAAGGACAAAATAAATTGTTAGCCACAGGTAAATGAAATAAAGGGAACAAAATAATTATGGAAAAATCTATTTTTATTTTCCTTTTTGTTAATTTTTATTAATAAAAGGCTAGAAGGTTCTTAATGACAAAAGTCATGTGAACAGTAGCTGTAGAGTAACCCTAAACAAAAGGCATTAAATGTGTCTAGGGGATCTGAGTTTGTTTCACTGTGATTAAAGTCTGACTTTGAAAATCAATTTTTTAAATGTTCAAGTGGGTCGTTTAAACAAAAAACTGTACACTACGATCACTCTTCGTTTTGACTTAATGTGGTTTAGAAGATGTTGAAGTCATAATTCTATAGATAAGCTCAGTTTCAGTAAAATGCAGACTGGAGGAAAATAGTTACAACTCAGTTCAAGGAAAACTTCTTATACATTTGCTCTTTCCTTTTAAACCTTTCTGATCATATGGGGAAAGACGGTGCTATGCAATAGGGTAGACGATTTAGTAACATAGCATATTCAAACCTAGCATTGCTTCAAGGTTATCAATCTTCCGTTGCTCGTCATAATGAATTTGACGTGAATTTGTTTTCCACTGTGCACAAGCTATAGCGAATTGATTTGATTCTTGAGATGCAAACCAAATGATTTTTTGTACATGAGGCCCAAAGGTATTTTGATAGGCTCACATTCCAGGCTGCCACTCAAGATCTTCAATAAAACTGCAATATTTCAAAAGAACAGGCTTATGTGCTTTTTATATTATAACCCCTATACAACCTTTGTTATGTTCCTATTAACATTCACTATACTTATTTGAAATTTGATGTAGAAATCCATGTTTAAAATATCTCAATAAAAATCTTATTTAAAATTGTCATTAGATAGTAAATGGCAAGCAGTGATTAGCAAATATTACATTTATCATAAAAACATTTATATTTAATTATTAGACACAGACACTGTTAATACAAATGAGTTACCTTTGTAAATGTAGAAAGAGTGCGAATATTTCCCAATAATATTTGTTGCATCACAAATATATACACCATTGACATCTTTCATTAACAAATCCAGATTTGTTGAAGTCCCCAGAAGTCGGTAATAGGAAATGGAGTTGTTTTCCCTATAAAGAAAATAGAAATATATACTAAAATTTCACATAAATGTTAATTAAATATATATATGATCATCAATAATAGATGATGGGTGGAACATAAAATAAACTATTGCAAAATATAGATCATATTTTTTGTAAAAAATAAAAACTGAAATATATATATATATATATACAAATACATATACACACATACAGGTATATATATATATATATATATATATATATATATATATTATATATATATATATATATATATATATATATATATATATATATATATATATATATATACATACATATATACATACATACAAACACACACCACAAATACCACTGGCTGATAAGACAGCTATGTAGCCAACTAGAAAACAAATATATTTGACTCGAAGTTCCTGTTTTGATTCGTAGAAGGGCTCACTCAACTTTTACGAGATTGAGGAGATTAAGAAGTTAAATACGACTAAAGGAATTTATTTATATGTGTGTGTATATATGTGTGTATATATCTCTCTCTCTCTCTCTCTCTCTCTCTCTCTCTCTCTCTCTCTCTCTCTCTCTCTCTCTCTCTCTCTCTCTCTATATATATATATATATATATATATATATATATATATATATATATATATATATATATATATATATATATATATATCTCATTAATACATACAAAAGTGAGTACACCCCTCACATTTTTGTAAATATTTTATTATATCTTTTCATGTGACATCACTAAAGAAATGACACTTTGCTATAATGTAAAGTAGTGAGTGTACAGCCTGTATGAGTGTAAATTTGCTGTCCCCTCAAAATAACTCAACACACAGCCATTAATGTCTAAACGGTTGGCAACAAAAGTGAGTAACCCCTAAGTGGAAATGTCCAAATTGGGCCCAAAGTGTCAATATTTTGTGTGACCACCATTATTTTGCAGCACTGCCTTAAAGTGAAGGTACAGTTGACAACACTCGTTTACGCCATATTATAGTATTTTTAAAAAGAGGCAAAGTTTAATTCATCATTTTTTTCTAGATTAAATTATATAATGCTGTTTTTTACCTTTCAAACAGCCAACGATAAAATTATTTCCTCCGCCCGCCATTTTGTCAAATTGATTGATATGCTAGTGAAATTTTATCCATCAATGCTCTTTCCCCCCCCCCCCGGGGGTTCAGCCCATTACTTGCAGCGTCACACGAGTCTTAAGAGCATGCGTTGAAGCCGTATTAGCCGACTTTCTCTGTAGGTGTTATCTTGAAATCCTCCTAACCAACTATCATTCAACATCGATCGCGGTATAAGTGAGTATCAAATGTTCTCAAATAGCGTATTTATGAAATCCCTCATCAAATATTTGTACAATTTTGTTCTAACCTTTTCCCTGCAAACGAAATTCTATATATTTTACTAATAATCCTATAATATAAAAGGCCAAGTGTGTTTGTCCGAAGCTGTCATGCTCAGTAGAGACTGCACAAGGACAAACACACCTGGCCTTCAACAGTCTCAGACTGACCTGGCATCTGGGGCCGACATGGGGCCGACCGAGTGTGAGGGGGGCGTGGCGCGGGCAGGGCCGTGTGGACATGAGAGAGCTCAAAAGAGGGGGGATAGAGAGCGAGCAAAAGAGAGGGTGAGAAACAGCAAAAGAGGGGGAGGGAGAGCAAAAGAAAGGGGAGAGAGAAAGCAAAAGAAAGGGGAGAGAGAGAGCAAAAGAGGGGGAGAGAGCAAAAGAGGGGGATAGAGAGAGCAAAAGAGGGGGGATAGAGTGCAAAAGAGAGGGAGAGAGACAGCAAAAGAGAGGGGGAGAAAGGGGAGAGAGAGAGCAAAAAAGAGGGGAGAGAGACCAAAAGAGGGGAGAGAGAGAGCAAAAGAGGGGAGAGAGAGAGCAAAAGAGGGGGAGAGAGAGCAAAAGAGGCGGGATAGAGAGAGCAAAAGAGAGGGAGAGAGACAGCAAAAGAGAGGGGGGAGAGAGGGGGGAGAAAGGGGACAGAGAGAGAGCAAAAGAGAGGGGAGAGAGAGCAAAAGAGGGGAGAGAGAGAAAACGCAAAACAGAGGGGGAAAAGAGTGCAAAAGAGAGGGGAGAGAGAGAGAGAGCAAAAGAGGGGGAGAGAGAGCAAAAGAGGGGGAGAGAGAGCAAATGAGGGGGGAGAGAGAAAGAGTGCAAAAGAGAGGGTGGAGTAAGAGAGGGGAGAGAGAGCGCAAAAAAGAGAGAGGGGAGAGAGAGCAAAAGAAAGGGGAGAGAGAGTGCAAAAGATAGGGGAGAGAGAAAGAGAGCTAAAGAGAGGGAGAGAGAGCAAAAGAGAGGGAGAGAGAGCAAAAGAGAGGGAGAGAGAGAGCAAAAGAGAGGGGGGAGAGAGAGCGCAAAAGAGGGGAGAGAGAGCAAAAGAGAGGGGAGAGAGAGCAAAAGAGGGGATAGAGAGCAAAAGAGGGGAGAGAGAGAGAGCGCAAAAGAGAGGGGGAAAAGAGGGGGGAGAGAATGCAAAAGAGAGGGGAGAGAGAGAGAGCAAAAGAGGGGGGAGAGAGAGCAAAAGAGGGGGAGAGAGAGCAAAAGAGAGGGGGGAGAGAGCAAAAGAGAGGGGGGAGAGAGAGCGCAAAAGAGGGGAGAGAGAGCAAAAGAGAGGGGAGAGAGAGCAAAAGAGGGGAGAGAGAGCAAAAGAGGGGAGAGAGAGAGCGCAAAAGAGAGGGGGAAAAGAGGGGGGAGAGAATGCAAAAGAGAGGGGAGAGAGAGAGAGCAAAAGAGGGGGGAGAGAGAGCAAAAGAGGGGGGAGAGAGAGCAAAAGAGGGGGAGAGAGAGCAAAAGAGAGGGTGGAATAAGAGAGGGGAGAGCGAGTGCAAAAGAGAGAGGGGAGAGAGAGCAAAAGAAAGGGGAGAGAGTGCAAAAGGTAGGGTGGAGAGAAAGAGAAAAAACTCTTGATTGAAGAAACTAAAACTATTATTTTATTGCCTCTTAACTTTACCCTTCCTATTACTAGCATAGGCAAAGAGAATGACTGGGGGGAGGAGTTAAGGGAGGAGCTATATAGCAGCTCTGCTGTGGTGTTCTTTGCCACTTCCTGTTAGCAGGAGGAATATATCCCACAAGTAAACGATGAAACCCGTGGACTCGGTATATCTTGTAAAAGAAAGGGAAAAATTCCCTCACCCAGCTACCCAGCTGAAGGGACCCAGGAGTACGCCCCAGACCAGCAAAGAAACTGAGAGCGCCACCCACACCAAAATCCCTACAGCACCAAGGGAGGGACTAAGTAAAAGCCAGCCCCTAAGCGACGTCCTCCAACAGAGAGACTACTAGCGAACTAACCCCCATAGAGAGATCGGAAAGCCCCTCAACAGGGACCCCCCACAGCCTGAAAAAGCTACAAGAAGCTTGAAGAGGCAAAGGGGACCAGAACCTTGTCTGAGAATCCTGAGCTAACAGGAAATGTCCGCACTCAACGAAGACTGCCCAGATATGGGTAGACCAACTTGACACAGACAAGGCTAAATCCGGGGAACAGAGTCCCACCCCCACTCAAACGAGAGGGAACACAATAAGTCACCTCAACATAGAGCGACCCAAAAAAAAAAGGACCGGGCATCCAGCGACAGCGGATGGTTTCGACCAACAACCAGTGCATTGCAAGGCCACAAAACTAACCACTATGCTAAATTAGCTGCTTGGTGTGAGTCCACCCAGAAAACTGGAGGAACAGAGACCAAGAGAGACCAGCTCACAAGGTTAGCTCTATCCCTGAAAGAAGGACAAACGTGGCAGACACTCCTACCGAGGGACAAACGACCCCTGAAGGAGGCGTAATGCAGGGAAGACCTGCCTACAGAAACGCAAGAGCTCGAGAAAACGAGTGCCAGTACCCGGAAAAATGTAAGATTCCCATGAGACAACGGTCTCGGTACCCTATGATAAAAACTATCATGCTAGCACTCATGCCCGAGAGACATCTGCCCCAGAACCACTGCGGAAATGTAGACGCAATGTCCGAACCAAAGGCCCATAGAAAACCCAAGGCCCGAGAAGAACAAGCCTTCTCTAACGAAAATAGGGCACCCCTAATCAGGGGAAAAAAGAAAAGGTCCGAATTCCCCAACAGAGAAACAAGAACCCTTCTTTACGGAACCCCCGAAAATGGAAACAGGACGGGATAGCAGAACTATACCGACATAAACACGAAATCCCAGGCCCACCCCAGATCCGCGAGCAGACTTGAATGAGGAGGACACTACAGAGAGAAATCCACAAAGGTTGAACCCAAGTCAATAAGACCCAAGCCACAACCAGACCACTCTGGACAAACAATCCCTGTCTGAGGAAATACTCAAACCACCTAGGGAGGAGACTGCGAAAGTGCAGAAACGATCCCAAAGAGAGAAAACCCCTGACAAAGAGTCAAGATCTCAGCGTCAGAATCCTCTATGGCTTAAAAACTACGGGAAAAAAAAAATAACGGCACCTGACACCCACAATGGCTGGGGCACTCACCACCTCCTATGACCAGACCTTGGCGAAGCGAATTCACTGAGACGCCACACAGTCAGAAATGCAGAAGCGAAAAGACCAAGTGTAACAACGCCTAGTCACAAGGTGAACCGTATAGTCCAGAAAGTGCGCCACCAAACAGGTCCCCACTAAAAAACTGTACAAACAAAACTGATAAGCAGGAGAAGTCACAGGTTCCCGCGTGCAAACACGGAAAAACTAGATGTCTCAGCCCCAGAGCCAATACCCACTACACAAAGCAGGTTGAATCACATAAGAAACATGATTAAAGAACCCCCCCCCCGTTCAAAAATCCCCCCTAAAGAGCAGGGCCGGCCCTAGCCATTGCGGGGCCCAAGGCAGGATGACAAAATGGGGCCCCTTTATCCCTGCCTCCAACTCCGCCCAATCTCCGCCCCCGCCTTATTTTTATGTGTTTTCTTATGATAACAAGAACATTACAGAGATGCCACACACAGATATACTTCTATACACAGGTACACAGATATACATACAGAGGTGTACACAGCCCAAACACACACAGCCCACACGCACACATAGCCCACACTCGCACACAGCCCACACGCGCACACACAGCCCACACGCGCACACACAGCCCACAAACAGCCCACACGCGCACAAACAGCCCACACGCGCACACACAGCCCACACACGCACACACAGCCCACACACAGCCCACATACAGTCCACACACACACAGCCCACATACACACAAACAGCCCACACACACACAGCCCACACACACAGCCTCTGTAGTACCCTTTTTTGCCAGCTACGTGACTAAGAGGGAACTACTATCTGATGTTTGGTCACTATTTAACCCTTTATTTAAGCTGTATGTCCAAATCATATCCCAGAGTCCAAATGAGATCTCAGATTACATACATGTCCATGCAGTTCCACTATTCCAGAGGCTTCTGTATGGCTTCAGATCATATGCTTTCCACATGCAGCCCCCTTAATGAAAATTATATGTCAAATGAAATCCCAAATCAGATACATAGAAACTATTGCCCCTTTAATGCCAGTGATATTCCCTGATGAAACCTCAGAACAGAAGTATGGAGCTTGCCCACTTTATTTCAAAATAAGACACTTAGCATTAGCAATGCAAACAAAAAGCAGTAAGCAAAGTATTGTGAGTAGCAGGTGGTCCCCCAGTCTCTTTTTTACCTACTGATGTTCTGCCCTGATTATTGTCTTTGCAAATCATTTCCATATTTATAATTACTAAAGTTCAGATCTCAGGTGACCAGAACATTAAATGCTCTTAATCTGCTAAATGCATTGTGGTACTTATGCAAACCAGCGTCAATGGATCATCATATATGGTGAGAGGGACTGGAAATCTTAATCCACGGTGTCACTGTCAAGTGTGTGTCAATCTAAATTTACCTAGGCTAAAGATCTCATCCCTTCACTAACAGCACACACACATGAGTGCCTGCGGGAGTTAGGAGACACAAATTGTCTCAAACAGTAAAACATATTTTTGTATTAAAAATATTTTATGTTATGTTAAGTATATGCTTAGTCATCATGGGCAGCTATTTTCCTAATGGACACACAGAGTTTGATTTTTCCAGGAATCTATAATGCAGACCTTCAGTCTAAACACAAGAACAAACTACAAATTCAACAGCTTATCAGCATCATTCCTGCATCCTTTCCTTTCCCTTTGTGTGTGTATAATACAAAAATACACTGAAGTTAAAAAAATAATAATAATGCATGCAGTCTTTGAATTTATATTTCTCCATCCAATATTTGTAGACCTGCCATGCAAAATTATTGTCACACAAAAAGTTCAGCATTTTACATGGGGAGGTCGGTACATTTTATCTAAGCAGGCAATCCATTCTGCAGATGAGGAAGAATGTGCAGCGTGAGCAGCAATCATGTTTGGACCGTTGCCAATATGTCTGGTGCGGGTAGGTGTGTTAGCGGTAAGCGGTGTGTAATGGTGCTGGGTCGGGCTGATTATGTGCTGATATACACCTGACCCTCCCGGTACCTCTTGGCCTGTTTCCTTTCCCAGGATTGGGAAATAAATTGCACCCCAAAAATTTAAAAATGGCGGCAAAAAAAAGTATCAGTGCACAAAAAAAATAAAATTATTTAAAAAAAAAAAAAAAAAAAAAATGTTTGTTTGAACCCGCGGAGCCCCCCTAAGAGCGGGGCCTGAGGCGGCCGCCTCGCCGCCACACCCTAAGGCCGGCCCTGCTAAAGAGGAAATTATCCCATGATTCCTAGATCGGTAAATAGGCACCTCACTGAGGTCCATATTCAACTGTCACATAATCACATAACATTCGGAATAATAAAATGAAACGATCTTACTGGAATCTACGCCGTGGAACAGGAACACGGCCCCATTTAAGTGTGACGGATAGTAGCGTCACCTCAGCCATGGGCTTGAGAGAAGACAGCAGGTAGCAAAACAAAATTCGGCAACGCCAAGTGCTAAAGGAGCTGTTAATACGAGTCGGGATGGTCTTGCAGTGAAAACTCCCACTTTATCTCCGGACTCTAACATTCACCCAGGCCCTCACTGAGAGACTGACATAAGAGACATTTCAAAAATAAATAAAAACAAACAAAACTTCTGACACTTCTCTGCCAACCTCCTGGGATGAAAGGCAAAGAATGACTGGGGGATAGGGGAAGTGGGAGGAGTATTTAAGCCTTTGGCTGGTGTGTCTTTGCCTCCTCCTGATGGCCAGGTTCTTATTTTCCCACAAGTAATTAATGCGGCTGTGGACTCTTTCCCATTAGGAAGAAAACAGAATATATATTATCCATGTAAATAGTAATACCAGTGTTGATCCCCCAAGAAGGTTTAGCACCTCTAACAGTACAAGATGAATTAGATCATACACCATATATAAACGTGTAACGAAGGTAAGAAACTCAACTATAAGTCCCAACAAAGAATGGTATATAACTGAGCAGATAATACTCTAAGCTCACTTAAATATTTTTTGTATATATATATATATATTTTTTTAAAAATATATTACCCCACTTCAGTCCTGTTGTTCATGTACCCTGAAGCACCCATATATTGAGATAGGGGACATTTTCAGGAGTTATCAGAGTCAGCCTTATCATAGCCAGAGGCATCAGAGGCTCTAGTGCAAGAGTAGCTGAGCACAAACAAATTGGCCACCCCGGCACCTCAAGACTGTGATCTGAGGAACAAGATTGCCATGTTTTGCTCATATAACGTTTCTGCACGGAGAAAGTCCAGTGTAATCCTTGCAGAGTGCTCAAATAGCTGTTCCTTCTGTCGATCAATTGACAAGAAGTTACCGTCTCTTAGCACAGATTCCCCAGATTCTGTAGTTGCAGTTATCTCGCAGATCTTCTCCCAGTAGCAAACAAACTGTGTGGGGGACTCTTCTCTAGCTTTCATTTCCCCAATGGAATCTGGGGGTAGCATCACAATAATCCATGGATCTGTAGTGCAATCCTCAGGTAGTTCTTCGGTATAGTTGACCTCATTGTTGGCAGAGTGTGCACTCACATCTCAAGCGTACCAAAGTTTTGACTGTGTTGATCTCCTCTCCCTCGGCAATCAAGTATCTGAATGTACAAAAGGCGGCAAGTGCTGGGGCCCCAGGGCACAGCTGCCATTTCATTGTTCCCTGGCATAATCTATCCAGGGAGCCTCAGTAAATAAAGTAACGGTAGGGTGGCTAAATACAGATCTAATGGACTCTGAAAATGTCTCTTGATATTTGGTGAGAAGGGCACTGATTTTTCCCAGTAGACTAGTATTCTCCATAGTAGGCATATCTGTGGTTGCAGTAACACTGTAATTAAGGATTTACTATAGAAGTATCTCTGTACTATGTAACCCAGGAATCGGGGAGGGGGGGGGGTATATGTGTGGCAGCCTTAGTCACGTGGAGCTTCACTAGTGGTAGCATTCAAAACCTAGATGATGTTGAATGTGTGGCTTTCATAAAGAGCAAAGACCAAGGTCGCAATTCAGATGTCTACTCTCGCAGCCAGTCGGTAATATACACAATATTCCTGCTTCCAGATGCGTAGATTACACTACACTAGAATTAATATTTTATAGAAAATATCTTGCAAAACTAAGCTTAAGTCAATAGCTTCAATGAGATGTGTCCTGCCACTTCAGGAGTTGGCTTTGCCCCTCCCCCCCCCCAAAGATTGGTAAATATTAAGTGTTGTGTAAGGGATGGATGTGGTCAAGTGGAAAAAGTAATGCATGTGATGTGGAATTGTAAGTATGCTAAAAATGTATGGAAAAAACTCGCTAAGAGGATTATGGGTTTGTCAGCAATAGAGTTCATTACGTACGAAAAGTTTATGTTTGGCTTGTGTGGCGTGCTGTGCAAAAGAGTGGTTTTAGGTTATATGAAAGAAGTTGTGTATGTGCGTGCGTATATATATATATATGTTCAGAGGAAGATTATTTCTTTCATAAGATGGTGAGAGTCTGGCTGATGGAGATATCCGATGGGCGGAGTCGGCGTGAGAGAGGAGTAGGTTGCTGCGTGCACGCAGAGTTGGAAGGTACGCCAGCCTCACTTATCCTTAGCGATACGGATAGCGCCTGGAGCCCTATGCAGCAGCAGGGAACAAGTGAGGAGGGAAGCTAAGTTTATCCTCCGGACCGGATATCGGTGCGCAAGGACAGCCAAGGCATAAAGTAACAGAGGCTAAAGTATAGCTACAACAAATTGCAGCTATACTAAAAGGTATGAGTAACGAAGAACAGGACACAGATCAAAGTCTTAGAAGTAGCAGTCTGTATATCCCAGCAACAGATGAATGGTGCTAGTTGGTGACCGGAGCCCCAGAAAAGTCTGTAATAAAAAAAAAAAGGGACACGGGTGAGAAGTCGCTTAAAAGTGAGTATATCCTTAAGTTATAAACTACCCAGAAGACAAAGTGTGATACCTGTGGGGGGCTAGGTCTTAAATACCCCAAACAGGGGGGACATAACTTGCCAGATACTGGGATATTTTTTAGACGGTTTACAGGATTACAAAGGGACCCTTAAGTTGGTCTGAATATTATATCTTGGGCCATAAAATTAAACAAAACAACATACTTATTAACATTAACACCTCAAGAGAGGCCCTTTGTAGGGTATAGCGAGTCTAGGGAAGGACTGTATGTTTAAAATACACAGTGGGTAAAAGACCCTGTATTGATTGTAGCACACCCAAACCCTGAAAGGGGGAGAGTACCTAGTGAAGTCCCCTAAAAGGGCTGAAGACTTACAGCCAATGTCCGGAATTTTTTTTAACTACCTATCAGCTAGATTACGAGTTATGGCGTTATGGCTGCTCGTTAAGTTTGTGTACGCTATTTTCATTGCGCCCCTTTCCTAACGTAGGTATTACAGGTTTGAAAAAGAAAAAAAAACGGATTTTGTGGGCGATATGGCTGCGTTGAGCTCCATGCTAACTTAAATATAATTAATTATATAACTTAAATATAATTAAAATAAATCTAAATTAAACTTACAATAATTCCTATATAAAACTAAATAAAAACTTACCTATAAAATAAAACCTAAAGCTAGCTACAATATAACTAATAGTTATATTGTATCTAGCTCAGGTTTTATTTTTATTTCACAGCTAAGTTTGTATTTATTTTAACTAGGTAGACTAGTTATTAAATAGTTATTATCTATTTACTAACTACCTAGCTAAAATAAATACAAAGTTACCTGTAAAATAAAACGTAACCTGCCTTACAATTAAGCCTAACATTACAATAAATTAAAATAAATTAAATTATTAAAATACAATTATCTAAATTACAAATAAAAAATAAACACTAAATTACACAAAATAAAAAATGAAATTATCAAAAATAAAAACAAATTACTCCTAATCTAATAGCCCTATCAAAAAAAAAAACAAACAAAAAAAAAAACTGCCAATGGCCCTTAAAATGGCCTCTTGGGGGGCATTCCCCCAAAGATATCAGCTCTTTTACCAGTAAAAAAAAAAAATACAAACACCCCCCCAACAGTTAAACCCACCATCCACACAACCAAACCCCCCAAATAAAACCTAAAATAACCTAAGCTAACCATTGCCCTTTGTTTTGCCATACCCTGAAAAGGGCAAACAGCTCTTTTACAAGCCCAAACCCTAAGCTAAAAATAAAACCCACCCAATAAACCCTTAAAAAGACTAACACTAACCCCCGACGATCCACTTACAGTTTTCAAAAACCGGACATCCATCCTTATCCAAGTGGGCAGAAGTCCTCATCGAAGCCGGCAGAAGTCCTCATCCAAGCCGGCAGAAGTCCTCATCCAAGCCGGCAGAAGTCCTCATCCAAGCCGGCAGAAGTCCTCATCCAAGCCGGCAGAAGTCCTCATCCAAGCCGGCAGAAGTCCTCATCCAAGCCGGCAGAAGTCCTCATCCAAGCCGGCAGAAGTCCTCATCCAAGCCGGCAGAAGTCCTCACCCAAGCCGGCAGAAGTCCTCACCCAAGCCGGCAGAAGTCCTCACCCAAGCCGGCAGAAGTCCTCACCCAAGCCGGCAGAAGTCCTCACCCAAGCCGGCAGAAGTCCTCACCCAAGCCGGCAGAAGTCCTCACCCAAGCCGGCAGAAGTCCTCACCCAAGCCGGCAGAAGTCCTCATCCAAGCCGGCAGAAGTCATCATGCAAGCCAGCAGAAGTCCTCATCCAAGCCGGCAGAAGTCCTCATCCAAGCCGGCAGAAGTCCTCATCCAAGCCGGCAGAAGTCCTCATCCAGACGGCATCTTCTATCCTCATCCATCTGGCACGGAGCGGGTCCATCTTCAAAACATCCGGCGCGAAGCATCCTTCTTCTTCCGATGGTCAACGTAGAATTAAGTTTTCCTTTAAGTGATGTCAATCCAATATGGTGTCCCTTACATTCCGATTGGCTGATAGAATTCTATCAGCCAATAGGAATTAAAGGGGAAAAATCATATTGGCTGTTACAATCAGCCAATAGGATTGAGCTTTCATCCTACTGGCTGATCCAATCAGCCAATAGAATGTGCGCTGAATCCTATTGGCTGATCCAATCAGCCAATAGGATGAAAGCTCAATCCTATTGGCTGATTGCAACATCCAATAGGGACGTAAAGGGACGCCATCTTGGATGACATCATTTAAAGGGAAACTTCATTCTACGTTGACCATCGGAAGAAGAGGATGTTCCGCGCCGGATCTCTTGAAGATGGACCCGCTCCACGCCGGATGGATGAAGATAGAATATGCCGTCTGGATGGAGACTTCTGCCGGCTTCAATGAGGACTTCTGTCCGCTTGGATGAAGACTTTTGCCGGCTTCGATGAGGACTTATGCCTGCTTGGATGAAGACTTCTGCCGCCTGGATGAGGATAGATGTCCGGTCCTCGAAAACCGTAAGTGGATCATCGGGGGTTAGTGTTAGTGCATGGCAAAACATTCATATGCCCATCCAAATGCCCTTTTCAAGGCAATGGTTAGCTTAGATTAGTTTTTATTTGGGGGGGTGGGGGGGTTGGGGGGATGTTTGTAATTTTTTTTACAGGTAAAAGAGCTGATATCTTTGGGGCAATGCCCCAAAAAAGGCCCTTTTAAGGGCCATTGGCAGTTTAGTGTAGGCTAGGGTTTTTTTGTTTTGGGGGGCTTTATTATTTTGATAGGGCTATTAGATTAGGAGTAATTCGTTTTTATTTTTGATAATTTCATTTTTTATTTTGTGCAATTTAGTGGGTTTTTTTTTTGTAATTTAGATAATTGTATTTTAATAATTTAATTGATTGTAATATTAGGTTCAATTGTAAGGCAGGTTAGGTTTTATTTTACAGGTAACTTTGTATTTATTTTAACTAGGTAGCTAGTAAATAATAACTATTTAGTAACTAGTCTACCTAGTTAAAATAAATACAAACTTACCTGTGAAATAAAAATAAAACTTAAGCTAGCTACAATGTAACTATTAGTTATTTTGTGTCTAGCTTAGGTTTTTTTTACAGGTAAGTTTGTATTTAGTTTTAAATAGGAATTATTTAGTTAAAAATTGTAAGTTTTATTTAGACTTATTTTAATTATATTTAAAGGGGGTGTTAGAATTAATATACTTATTTAGAGTTAGTTATGTTAGAGGCCAGAGGTTTAGGGATTAATAACTTTTGTATAGTGGCGGCGACATTGGGGCGGCAGATTAGGGTTTAATAACTGTATGTAGGTGGCGGCGAGGTTGGAGGCAGCAGATTAGGGGGTTAATAACTGTAATGTAGGGGCAGCAGATTAGGGGTTAATAAATTTATGTAGGTGGCGACAATGTCGGGGACGGCAGATTAGGGGTGTTTAGACGTGGTTTTTATGTTAGGGTGTTAGGTTTAAACTTAACTTTTTCTTTCCCTATAGACATCAATGAGGCTGTGTTACAGAGCTTTTCATTCTGCAATCGCAGGTGTTAGGCTTTTTTTAGTCGGCTCTCCCCATTGATATCTATGGAGAAATCATGCACAAGCACGTCTCAGCAGCGCTTGTATTTGGGTGAAGCATGGAGCTCAACGCCACCATATCGCCCGCACAAGCTGGGTTTTTTCAAACCTGTAATACCTCATTTATGATAAGGGCGCAATGAAAATAACGTACACGAATTTAGTGAGCAGCCATAACGCAAAACTCATAATCTAGCTGACTATTAGCAACCCATCGGAAGAAAATTGGAATAAATATAATAATGCTAGAAAGGAAAGTGCCACATTGTTGATACATAAAGCAACACAAATGGATTTAAAACTAAAGGCTAAATTTTATAGGTTCGGAAACAAATCAGGGCAATTATTGGCAAATATTATAAAACTTAGAAGCAAGTCAAAGATTAATTCCTTAAAACACAAAACTAAATTATTAGTAAATACGGATGATATTTTAGAAGTATTTACTGAACATTTTCAAGAACTTTATTCACCTAGAGAATGTAATAAGAATAACATAAAGGCATTTTGGTCTAAAATAGAGAATAGTAAGATTAATATAGAATCCCTTGATAAGATAAACGCACTGCACCTATTACGGAGGAGGTAATCGCTGGGTCATAAAACCCCAGGTCCCGATCTTCTCCCAAATGAGTTCTACAAACTGCTGAGTACAGAGATATCCAATGTTTTGACAAAATTATTTAATTACTATTATAAAGAAGGAAATGACATGTCTAAAAATGTTACGGTATCTTGGACAACTTTAATATTGAAACAAAATAAAGACCCAGAATCAAAAGATTTATACAGACCTATATCATTATTAAATTCTGATTATTAAATTATAAATTAACAAATATTATATTTCCAGCTCCCATTAAAAGAAGGCGATCCATTCCGACCAAATGGGTTTCATGAAGGGGAGAAATTCTACTGCAAATATTAGAAAAGTGGCGTTAATTTTGGACTACTACAAAAATCAAGTTAAAACAGAGACGGAAGCAATATCCATAGATAAGGCGATCATTTCGGTAGATGCCGAAAAAGCCTTTGACTCTATATACTGGGATCACTTATTTTTCTCTTTAAAATAATTTGGTTTCACAGGAAATTGTCTTGAACTAATAAAAAAGATATATAATGCTCCCTATGCGCATATATTAGTAAATGGTATGTTATCTAGTAGAATTACTCTGGGAAGAAGAATGAGACAGGGCTGCCCTATGTCGCCTTTATTCTTTAATATTGCAATAGAACCATTGGCTATCATGATTAGGCAAAAAATCCAGGGTATCCTAGTGGGCGGTAGGGAAATGCAATTGGCATATATTATGGATACATAGAGATAAAGATTCTAATATTAACAACCCATTTAAAATAGTTACTTCCTCATTCAAATATTTGGGAATTCAAATTGCGTTAGATATAGATAAATGGTATGCCTTGAATATCTCTCCAATTTTTAGTAAGAATAAGGAGAATTTACAGAATTGGACTAAGTTACCACTTTCACAATCCGGTAAAGTAAATTTGTTTAAAATGATAGCCCTCCCAAAAATTATATATATTACCCAAAATATACCTTCATTATTGAAGAAAAAAGATCTCTACGAGTTTCAGAAAGCATTAACAAGATTTTTATGGGCTTTCAAAAAACCTAGGATAGCAAGTAAAAAATGATGCTTACCTAAACAGTTTGGAGGCTTGGGCCTGCCTAATTTGGAATTATATAATTTAGTTAATCTAGCTAAGATAGTTGTAGAATGGTTTGGAGAGAGCTCATAATACTCAGTTTTAGAACTAGAAAAATAACTGATAAAACCTTTCTTCCTACATACACTTGTGCATGTTAAATTTGGACAATTACCCATAGGAATAAAAAAAGAAAATTTATGCTTAACTGATAAATGTATTTATTTCTTGACACGATGAGTCCACGGATCATCTCATTACTAATGGGAATCAATACCCAAGCCAGAGTACACAGATGATAAGGGAGGGACAAGACAGGGAACCTAAACGGAAGGCACCACTGCTTGATGAACCTTTCTCCCAAAAGCAGCCTCAGCTGAGGCAAAAGTGTCAAATTTTTAGAATTTTGAAAAAGTGTGAAGAGATGACCAAGTTGCAGCCTTGCAAATCTGTTCCACCGAAGCTTCATTTTTGAATGCCTATGAGGAAGAAACAGCCCTTGTGGAATGAGCCGTAACTCTCTCTGGAGGTTGCTGTCCAGCAGTTTCATAGGCCAAACGTATGATATACTTCAGCCAAAAAGAAAGAGAAGTAGCCGTAGCTTTCTGTCCCCTACGTTTTCCCGAGAAAACCACAAACAAAGCAGAAGACTGACAAAACTCCTTAGTCGCCTGTAAGTAGAATTTTAGAGCATTTTGCAGAAGTCTTTCCTTCTGAGAAGAAGGATTAGGACACAATGAAGGAACAACAATCTCCTGATTAATGTTCCAGTCAGAAACTACTTTAGGAAGAAACCCTAACTTTGTACGTAAAACTACCTTATCCGAATGAAAAATGAGATAAGGTGACTCATACTGCAATGCTGAGAGCTCTGACACTCTACGAGCAGATGAAATAGCAAAAAGAAACAAAACTTAACTTAACTTAATATCTAAGGAATGCATAGTCTCAAACGGAGCCCCTTGAAGAACCTTAAGAACTAAATTAAGACTCCAGGGAGGAGTAACTGGTTTGAATACAGGCCTGATCCTGACCAAAGCCTGACAAAAAAACTGTACGTCTGGAATGTCTGCCAAACGTTTGTGTAACAAAATAGACAAGGCAGATATTTGACCTTTTAGGGAACTTGCCGATAATCCCTGCTCCAAACCTTCTTGGTGAAAAGACAGAATTATAGGAATCCTAAATCTACTCCAAGAGTAGCCCTTTGATTCACACCAAAACAGGTATTTACGCCATATTTTATGGTAAATCTTTCTAGTCACAGGTTTACAAGCCTGAATCATGGTCTCTATGACCGAATCTGAAAATCCCCGCTTGGATAAGATTAAGCGTTCAATCTCCAAGCAGTCAGATTAAGAGAAACTAGATGAAGGAAGGGCCCCTGAAGTAGAAGGTCCTTCCTCAACTGAAGTCTCCAAGGTGGAAGAGATGACATTTCCACCAGGTCTGCATACCAAATCCTGCGAGGCCAAGCCGGTGCAATGAGGATCACCGACGCCCTCTCCTGCTTGATTCGAGCAATGACTCGAGGAAGAAGAGCAAACGGGGGAAATAGGTATGCAAGACTGAAATTCCAAGGTACCGCCAGGGCGTCTATCAACACCGCCTGAGGGTCCTTTGACCTCGATCCGTACCTTGGAAGCTTGGCATTCTGTCGAGATGCCTTGAAATCCAATTCCGGCTGACCCCATTTGAGAATCAGGCTGGAAAACACTTCCGGACTCCGGATGGAGTTCCCACTCCCCCGGGTGAAAAGTCTGTCTGCTCAGGAAGTCCGCCTCCCAGTTGTCCACCCCTGGGATGTGGATCGCCAAAGACAGCAAGAGTGAGTCTCCGCCCATAGAATTATCTTGGCTACCTCTGTCATTGCTAAGGAACTCCGCGTTCCTCCCTGATGATTGATGTAAGCCACTGAAGTTATGTTGTCAGACTGGAACCTGATAAACTGGGCCAAGGCTAACTGGGGCCAGACCAGAAGAGCATTGAAGATCACTCTCAGCTCCAGAATGTTTATAGGAAGAACAGACTCTGACTGAGTCCAAACTCCCTGAGCCTTTAGGGAGCCCCAGACTGCTCCCCATCCTAGAAGGCTGGCGTCTATTGTCACAATCACACAAGAGGGTCTGCGAAATCAGGTTCCCTGGGAGAGATGATCCTGAGACAATCACCATTGAAGAGAATCCCTTGTCTCCTGCTCCAGTAGAATTCTTGGAGACAAATCAGCATAATCTCCGTTCCACTGACTGAGCATGTTTAGTTGCCGAGGTCTGAGGTGGAAACGAGCGAACGGGATGATGTCCATTGCCGCCACCATCAACTCGGTTACCTCCATGCACTGAGTGTCAGAACTCATCTCTCCACCTTAACTGTCTGACATCTGATATTCTGTAATTCCACCTTAACTACGAAGCCGCACCTTTTTAACTTACTTAAACCTTTTCCTGAGGGCAGACAGGTGCTTAGTTAATGAGTTTGGTAGCTGAGCTAACACTGCATATTGTGCTCTTTGGATTACCCTTTTGTTACAACAGGATTTAATTCTGAATATCGTTTTGAACTTTTATATTGCTTGTGCAAATCTTTCTTCACTCTTGAAACTACCTGCTTCACTGGATCACTAATTACTATCAGCGCAGCTCCTCAGTTCTAACCGTTCACACGCTGCCTGAGGATTTCTCTTCTGTCCTAATCTGACAGATCAGCTGTTACAACGGATAGCTAAAGTCCACTCTCTGGTAAGAGTGAAACTGTGACTGAATGGTTCCTTGTTATTTAAACTCCTACCTGAATTATTTAACCCCTTGGGTTCCTGTTTTCTCTAACAGCTGATTCTGTAAGAGACTGCTCCAGGTTTTAACCTGTGTCACTCTGTTCTTTTCAAGATATATTAAATCACTCCAAGCCATACGCTTCTCTTCTACATATGATAAGCAGGTGCTGAGTGAAACATTCCATCTAGATCTGCAGTTGAAGATCCATATACAATTAACTTGCTATACTTCCTGTCAGTTACTTACAGATTAACTAAGCCCAAAATAATGGATCCAGCGGTTCTACCTCAAGTTGTTTATGGCTTATCTCAGAGGGTAGACCAACTCGGTCAGGCTCTAAGTAATCTTCAAGTTGAAAATGAAACGTTAAGGAAGGTCATCAAGGACTCCCTATCTGCAAAAGTGGTACCACCTGATGCATGCCCAGAACCACAGATATCCCCTCCTGATTTATTTTCAGGGGACAGACGTATGTATAGACAGTTCAGGAATGCCTGTCTACTTATGTTCACTTTAAAGCCAAAGACCTACCAGAATGATAAAATAAAGGTGCTCACGGTAATATCTTACCTCAGAGGGGAGCCAAGAATTTGGGCAGATTCATTTTATGAAAACAACAACCCTATCATCAACTCCTCAAATGATTTTCTGATTGCCATGGATGAGTTATATCTGGACACCAACTCGCAGTTAACTGCTGAAACAAAGATGAGGGCTTTGAAACAGGGCAACAGATCAGTTGAATTATATATAACTGATTTTAAGCAGTTTGCTACAGATTCCCAATGGAATCACATAGCCCTAAAAAATCAGTTTAGGTTAGGTCTCTCTGATCAAGTAAAAGATGAGTTAGCTCGAGTGGAACTTCCTGACAGCCTGGAAGGGTTGATGAGACTGTCCATTCAAATAGACCGGAGACTACGGGAGAGAAAGAGCGAACGCCACTCCTCAGAACCTACGTATAAAAGAACCTCTGCACCTAACCAATCCCTCAGCAGTGCTGCTGCCCCTCAAGAACCGATGGAGATAGGCATGTTAAGGGGTCCTTTATCTTTGGAGGAGAAGCAAAGAAGGAAGGCCGCGGCACTGTGTCTGTATTGTGCTAATCCAGCACACACTGTTAAAGACTGCCCTGTACTGCAGAGAAATAAAAAGAGTAAGTACATTATGACCAATACTATGCCTCATATTCAATATAACCCAGTTTACTGTACCATCTCTCTCTCTTTGCAGTGGGACCGTAAGCGTTCGACTACAGAGGCTATAATTGACACTGGGGCTTATGGGGCTTATATTGATTTGGAGTATGTGAATGTTAATAAAATCCCACTTGAAAAAAAGTCTGTTCCTGTGTCTATCAGAGTAGTTGATGGGTCTTACATATCAAGCGGTCCTATCACCCATCACACAATCCCTCTATTAGTCATTACTCAGGACAATCATCATGAGTATTTACGATTTGATGTACTTCCTTCCCCACTCTTTCCCATAGTTTTAGGTATGCAGTGGATAAGACTACACGAGCCTAACATAGAGTGGAAAACATTAAAACTCACATTAGATTCCACACATTGCCGTAAGTTGTGTTATAATGACATACATACTCTACATTGTGCAGAAGAAACTACAGTTATCCCTAGGGTTTATGCTGAATATGCAGAAGTCTTCAGCAAAAGAGAGGCTGAGAGCTTACCTCCGCATCGGAGTTACGATTGTCCCATTGATTTAATACCGGGATCTAGCGTCCCATATGGACATCTATACCCATTGAGCCAGCCCGAATTAAGTCATTTAAAGTCCTATCTTGATGATAATTTGAAGAAGGGGTTTATCAGAAATTCTGTCTCCCCTGCCGGAGCCGGCATGTTCTTTGTGACGAACAAAGATCAGACTTTAAGGCCAATTATTGACTATAGGGAGCTTAATAAAATTACTGTGAAGAATCGTTACCCTCTCCCCCTAATCCCTGAACTTATAGAGCGTTTACATCAAGCTAAGATCTACACGAAGCTCGATCTCAGGGGGGCTTACAACCTCATACGCATAAGAGAGGGAGATGAGTGGTTGACAGCATTTAGAACGAGATATGGGTTATATGAGTATTTGGTAATGCCTTTTGGTCTGTGTAACGCTCCGGCAACGTTCCAGCATTTTGTCAATGATGTTTTCAGGGATCTTCTTGACATATGTGTGATAGTTTATCTCAATGACATTTTAATATACTCCCAAAACTTGGAGGATCACATTAAACACGTCACATGGGTATTATAAAGATTACAAATACATCGATTATATGCCAAGGCAGAAAAATGCCTTTTCCATACAGAAAAGATCTCCTTTTTGGGATATGATATATCCCCAGAGGGAATACAGATGCAGGATAACAAGGTGGAAGCGGTAAAAGATTGGCCAACACCTTCTAACCGTAAGGAGCTTCAACGCTTCCTCGGGTTTAGTAACTATTATAGGAAATTTATCAAAGGTTATTCCGCTATCGCTAAACCCCTAACTGCCCTTACGGGCTGCACAACACCCTTTTTGTGGAATCCATCAGCGGCTCAAGCCTTTCTCACATTGAAAACTGCGTTCACCTCTGCTCCGATACTCCGACATCCAAATCCGGAGTTGCAATACTTTTTAGAAGTGGATTCTTCAGATTACGCTTTAGGTTCAGTTTTATCCCAGAGAGAAGACTTGAATCATCCTCTTCATCCAGTAGCATTTTATTCTAAAGTTATGTCTCCTCCGGAGATCAACTACCCAATAGGAGAGAAAGAGTTGTTATCCATAAAAAGATCATTTGAGCATTGGAGACATCTTTTAGAAGGAACACGATTACCCATCATAGTATATACAGATCATAAAAATCTGGAATTTCTCCAAAGGAACAAGACACTCTCTGCCAGACAGGTTCGCTGGAGTCTATATTTCAGCAGATTCCATTTTCAGATCATATACAGACCCGCTTCAAGGAATGGTAAGGCTGACGCCTTATCCCGGAAGGACCCAAAGCCAGTAAATGACCACAATCCAAAGGAAATCATACCACATGATAGATACATTGGTATCACTTCAACTTTCGCCTCTAAACTCAAAGAGGCTTTGGTTCAAGACTTGGATACTCCATCACAACTCCATACCGCTTCAGATGGGATAGGATACATCAAAGACAAGATTTATGTACCCCAGACTCTAAGACAGGAGTTAATCAAGGAACACCACGACTCTCCTCTTTCTGGCCATCCAGGAATTTCCAGGACGAAGGATTTGATAGCAAGGAACTATTGGTGGCCTAAGATGAACATGAGTATCAAGGAATACATACAAGATTGTACAATCTGTACCACATCGAAATCAGAAAGAAGACCCCCATATGGGTTATTGATGCCTATACAAGTTCCTGATAAACCATGGACCCACCTGGGCATGGATTTTATAGTCGAATTGCCTCTCTCACTTGGAATGAACACGATATTGGTAGTTGTTGATTTGATGACAAAAATGGCCCATTTCATCCCATATCGGAAGCTTCCAACCTCCGCAGAAACAGCCCAGTTATTTATAGATAATGTTCTGAAACTTCATGGCATACCAACCATTCTGACCACCGACAGGGGGACTCAGTTTACCTCCAGGTTTTGGAGGAATCTATGTCAGAAACTACAAATAAACCATAGGTACACCACAGCTTATCACCCACAGACGAACGGCCAAACAGAGCGTCTGAATCAATGGCTAGAACAGTACATTAGATCCTATTGTGCATTCCACCAAGAAGACTGGATGAATTATTTATCAACCGCTGAGTTTGCATACAACAACACACTCAACTCTTCATCTCGAATGACTCCCTTCTATGCCAACTATGGGTTCCATCCAAAAATGTCCTTTCTCACAACCACCAGTTCTCCAAGTCCCAAAATTGATGATATAGCTGATAGGATGACACAAAATTTGCAATTACTCCAAAAACATTTGCAATCTGCTCAAAATGCCCAGAAAAAATATTATGATCTGAGAAGAAGACCACCACCTCAATACGTAGTCGGTGACTGGGTATGGCTTTCGACCAAAAATTTGAGATTGCAAATCCCAAGCAAAAAATTAGCCAGTCTGTTCATAGGCCCGTTTCAGATTATACGAATCATCAATCAAAATGCAGTAGCACTTCAATTACCTCCCTCTCTGGCCATCCACTCCACTTTCCACGTTTCTCTGATCAAACCAGCTTCCTCCTCCGGCACACAGATTTTACCACCCAAGCCACCGATTCTGGATGCAGAAGAATACGAAGTGAAAGAATTACTTGATTCTCGGATTACTAAAGGTGAACTCCAGTACCTTGTCCGATGGAAGGGTTATCCACCAGATGAGGATACCTGGGAACCATCATCTCACGTGAATGCTCCAAGACTTGTTGCTCAGTTCCACAGGAGGAACCCTGATCGCCCCAGGCTGCAAGCCTTGGGAAGGCTTGCCTGAAGGGGGGGTCATGTCAGAACTCATCTCTCCACCTTAACTGTCTGACATCTGATATTCTGTAATTCCACCTTAACTACGAAGCCGCACCTTTTTAACTTACTTAAACCTTTTCCTGAGGGCAGACAGGTGCTTAGTTAATGAGTTTGGTAGCTGAGCTAACACTGCATATTGTGCTCTTTGGATTACCCTTTTGTTACAACAGGATTTAATTCTGAATATCGTTTTGAACTTTTATATTGCTTGTGCAAATCTTTCTTCACTCTTGAAACTACCTGCTTCACTGGATCACTAATTACTATCAGCGCAGCTCCTCAGTTCTAACCGTTCACACGCTGCCTGAGGATTTCTCTTCTGTCCTAATCTGACAGATCAGCTGTTACAACGGATAGCTAAAGTCCACTCTCTGGTAAGAGTGAAACTGTGACTGAATGGTTCCTTGTTATTTAAACTCCTACCTGAATTATTTAACCCCTTGGGTTCCTGTTTTCTCTAACAGCTGATTCTGTAAGAGACTGCTCCAGGTTTTAACCTGTGTCACTCTGTTCTTTTCAAGATATATTAAATCACTCCAAGCCATACGCTTCTCTTCTACATATGATAAGCAGGTGCTGAGTGAAACATTCCATCTAGATCTGCAGTTGAAGATCCATATACAATTAACTTGCTATACTTCCTGTCAGTTACTTACACTGAGCCACTGATGGCCGAGGAGCGGACTGAAGTGCTAGGCAAGAATTGAAAATCTTTGATTTCCTGACTTTTGTCAGAAAAATATTCATTGATAGGGAATCTATTATGGTTCCCAAGAAGGATAGCCTTGTATTTGGAACTAAGAAGCTGTTTTCCAAATTTACCTTCCATCCGTGGGATCGTAGGAAAGATAACAACATTTCCGTGTGGGACCTTGCTTGTTGAAAGGATGGCACCTGGACCAGGATGTCGTCTAGATAGGGCGCCACTGCAATGCCCGTAATCAGAGCACCGCCAACAGGGATCCCAGAACCTTTGAGAAAATTCTGGGAGCTGTGGCAAGACCGAAAGGAAGAGCCACGAATTGGAAGTGTTTGTCTAGAAAAGAAAATGTTAGAAACTTGTGATGATCCCTGTGAATGGGAACATGCAGGTACGCGTCCTTTAAATCCACTGTTGTCATAAATTGACCCTCCTGGACCAAAGGAAGAATGGAACGAATATTTTCCATTTTGAAGGAATGTACTCTGAGAAAAAAATTTAAAATCTTGTTGAGATCTAAAATTGGTTTGAAGGTTTCCTCTTTTTTGGGAACCACGAACAGATTGGAATAAAACCCCAGACCCCATCCCTGTATCGGAACAGAAACTATCACTCAAAGGTCGGATAGGTCTCCTACACAGTGTAAGAACGCCTCTCTTTTTGTCTGGTCTACAGATAATCTTGAAAGCAGAAACCTGCCTCTGGGAGGAAAACTTTTGAACTCTAGTTTGTATCCCTGGGACACTATGTCTACTGCCCAGGGATCCTGAACATCTCGAACCCTAGCCTGAGTGAAGAAGGAAAGTCTGCCCCCTACAAGATCCGGTCCCAGATCGGGGGCAGGTGCTTCATGCTGTCTTTGATTCAACAGCAAGCTTCTTGGATTGCTTTCCCTTATTCCAAGACTGATTGGGTCTCCAGGAAGTTTTAGACTGATCTTGCTTGGAAGAGGAAGTGGAAGAATTTCCCTTGAAATTTCAAAAGGAACAAAAATTACTCTGATGTCCCTTTTGCTTGTTTCTCTTATCCTGAGGGAGGTGACCCTTTCCTCCCGTAATATCAGAGATTATTTCCGTCAAGCCCGGTCCAAACAAGGTCTTTCCCTTGTAAAGAATCGCTAAAAGTCTAGACTTAGATGACACATCCGCAGACCAAGGTTTTAACCATAAGGCTCTGCGGGCTAGTACAGCAAAACCTGAAATCTTGGCTCCCAGTTTAATAACCTGTAGGGATGCATCAGTTTTAAAGGAATTAGCCAACTTAAGGGCTTTTATCCTATCCTGGATCTCATCAAGGGGAGTGTCTGTCCCAATGGCATCAGACAACGCATCAAACCAATATACCGCCGCACTAGTGACGGTAGCAATCCACACAGCAGGTTGCCATTGTAAACCTTGGTGTACATACATCTTCTTGAGTAACCCCTCTAATTTTTTGTCCATAGGATCTTTAAAGGCACAACTGTCCTCTATGGGAAGCTGCAGCATAAACTGAACATTATCATTAGACTCCTGAACAGCATCCATCTTAGAAAATGTTGGCTCAGAAAAAAGTCTCTCTCTGTAATTTAAGGTTCTCTCAATACATGAGGAACAAAATGGGATTGGTGGTTCCACATTGGCATCAAAACATAATGAACAAGTGACATTTTGCAGGGCCTCTTGATCCATTCTGACTCTCAATGTTTTGCAGGGCCTCTTGATCCATTCTGACTCACAATGATCAAATTATAAAGTAAAATTTTTAAATTCTTTAATAAAAAATTAAAGCAGAAAAAACGTTACCGTCTCTTTAAATTTAAAACGTTACTTTTTTTTACTTTTACAGCAAGGTTTTTATACTAACGATACAAAAATCTTTTCCCCAGATGGCCTCTACACCTCAGCTTAGCTCTGCTGAGGTGTCTACCTGTCCTGCTGTACCGGAGGAAACCCCTGAATTAGATAGTAATCCGGACCCATCTTTTTCTATTTACTTGCAGAGTACGTAGTAGATCTTTAACAAGCTACTGCGTAGGAAGTTATCCGGAAGCGCAGCGTGAGAAAAGGTGCGCAACTGCCGCCTCAGCTAAGTCCCGCCCACCGTGGGCGTCTTAAACAGTAATCTCTAGGTCTGTAAAAATGTCCGCCAGGAGCAGAGAACACCACACAGAGAAAGAGCCTTAAAACACCTCCCGGTCGGTAAACAGTCTCTTAGAGGCAACCGCCGGAAGAAGTGAATCACACACGATTAGCCCTGAACTCCTCAGCCCCGTAGTAGCCCCAGTGCCTGACTTAAGGTATTTGTCCCCACGCATTTAAAGAGGAAGCTTGCAATAAATGAGTTTAAAATAAAGTGATCCAAGACAAGCGAAAGACCAGGCAGGACTGCAAGGCATTGCATGAAATCAGGTGCGTGCTTTATTGGAAACAGCTTAAAAAACATCCATAACAGAGCCTGACAGCTCCAAGACAAAGTGTCTTACGCGTTTCGGCTTAGATTAGCCTTACTTATAGACATATCTATGACCCGGAACTACCGGCTTAAATAGCTGGTGCTCAGGGTGATAGATTAATTGCAGCTGTCAGTGTAAATTTGATTCAACATCTCAAGACTGGTAATGGGCATAGATTGAATGATTGTTGCTACAAACTTTATGGGGACAATAGAGGTAATATATTATGCAATAAGAACTAGTACAATCATGAGTGAATACAAAAATGAGCCTTATTTGACATAACTACTAACCTATACTGGAACTCTTGGCACTAACTCTGTTAGCTGAAATATTGTGGGTTCAATTGTCTGACTCATATGTTAAGCTGAAAATAAAAATATATATGGCATGTCAGTGTTATGGAAGCGGACAACTTATACACAATTTGGAAAAATAATAAAAAGAATAAACAGTAAGTGGGTTTGCAGGCTTCAGGCTAAAATAAAGTGCCCAAACTTTTTCTCCTTTTCAAGAATCTTTTACTAACACCTAACTTTACCACTTCCTTGCTCTAACATAGGCAAAGAGAATGACTGAGGTGGGAGGGAAAGGAGGTGATATTTAACAGCTTTGCTGTGGTGCTCTTTGCCACTTCCTGCTGGGCACGAGAGATATTCCCATTAGTAATTAGATGATCCGTGGACTCATCGTGTCATTAGAGAGAAAATTAAAAACTATTGCTTCACCTATCCGGGCCTGGCAGAAAATATTCCTAATGTTGGAAACTAAATTTGAGATTTCAAAATATTTAACAATAGATGGTAATGTTGATTTCCCAGAAGGCCTTATCAGTATATGGCCGGGCTATAATACAATATATTTAATAATTATTCTTTAAAACAAACCCCCAATAAAATGCATATACAAAACAATTAAAATTAATATAAATTCCTGCATTATTTTTATTAGTTAAATTTATAAACACATTGAATTATATTTATAGAAAACCAGATTACGAATCAAACTATACAAGCTTAAACTGTTACAATATACTTTATCATAAAAATATATCTTTACAATTTACCTTATTCATAATAATCGCATTAAAATACCACAATAAAATACCAGAATCTTCTGTTATTAACCAATAAATCTAGTTCAATGCTCAATATGGATTACCAACTCACTATGCTTAATTAATAACTACCAGGGATATAATCACAATAATTAGTTTATATACAGTTCTGAAAGAGTTCACTATAATAACTGACTTATAAATCTGGAGTATAAAACCCTGTCTAGAAAATAAATTATTTAGTAATAATGACTAGTTAAGACTACACAGGACTATAAAAAACAAGCTTAAAATACTAATTGTGCCCTTTTAAAATTACTAACTGCAATTTAGTTATAATTACCAAATACCTTTGATTTAAATATTATATATAATTATATATATATATATATATATATATATATATATATATATATATATAGTTATAAATCGCGTATACTTTACAAAAAAATAACCAAATCGATATTTAAGCTTCCAGAACTTCTTGTTTCACCTCATATAAATAAGGGTATTGCAATATGGATAATAAAAGGTAGAACACTTTTGCTTATAGTGACTGTGCTCCAAAGCAGCGAAATTATCAGTAAAAAGTTCAGCAAATAGTCAGCCTCTTGTATGAGGTTATACCACGTGATAATCCCCTCCCTTTATTATTCTAATCATCGGTGAAATGATATGCCCTCGGAGCTTGTCTCTGATTCACCCTTGGATCTGAACATCTCATAGGTTATTTTGGGAAACGCCTCCCTGAGTAGCCATTTATCTTTAGGCTGTGATACCATCCCTGGTCTATAGGTGGCAGCAGACCCAGCTAGCATATCTCTAAAAAAAAAAAGGGAGGAATTATCAGGTTCTGTGTCTGATGCCTCAGAATCAGATAAATCCTCTTCATTAGAAGACACTTCAGTATTTTTTGGTCAGTGCATATATTAATAGATAAAGGTAACATCGGAGCTGACTTTTTTCATTTATTTGAATGCGGTAGTGCTGTCATATCCTTCTCAATGGTGGTAGCAACACATTTTTTCATTAAAGGGGGTACACCATCTGGATCCATCTGTAAAGAAGAAACAGTAGGTGCATTTGTACATATAGAAACATCATTAGATTGATCAGTACGCAATAAAAAAATCTAAGCATGAACCACATAAATGAGCTGAAGAAGCTACTTCAGTTGTTTAACAATAGGCACACTTAGCTATTGAAGAAAGGTATTCAGCTGGCTCAGTTCCTATGGTAACTTCAGGGACAGGATGTTGCTGCTTCATTATGGCAATAAAACATAAATAAATGAAATTTTGCAATAATATACTACTATAATCCCCCAATTTTATAGCAAGCTTTGAGGAATGAGAAAAGATTGCCTTTAAATATTTTATTAAAGCAACTCATCCCGAGAATAGGACGACAAAAGAAGGAATGCCTTTAAACACAAAAACTCAATTTTAGGAAAATTATCAGAGAGTGATTGTTAAAATTTAACTTTTATTAATACACAAATAGATAAAAAGACAGCTTCAAAACAAATAAATGTCCTGGAAACTGCCCACACACAAGGACAAGTTAAAAACACTTCCACAGTGGTATATGTGAATAATAGCTCATCTTATATAAATTCTAGTGGTCACAAAATGGTTGATTACTATTTATACGTTAAACTAATTCCATTGTATATCCAGAGAAAAGTACTTATATAATTCGTTGTAATTATTATTATGCAAAAATGTGTTTTTCTCTCTGTATATCTGGTAGCATTCTTCACATACCAGTAGATTTTACCAGTTGTACATCGTTATTTGTTTGGCAGTCAATTTAAGTATTAAGAATATACTATAACTCAGGAGATGTGGAACTATTAACCTAGCGCTGTTAAGTCTATTTTCGTGCTATTTGTTTGGCAGGTATACTTATACAGCACTTATAGTGAGACGTTAACTAATAGGTCCAGCAAAATTATAAATAACTAGGTATACTAGTGTTGTCACAAAATTGTAGATATTATGAAAATAAATGTAGTATTAACCTTAATGAAAGTTATGAGGAAGCGACAGTGAAACGTGACCGCGTTAGGGGGCAGTTTGTTTCTATTTTTAATTTACTCTACAATGGTTATTTAAACTTTTAATTAACAGCCTCATCTCCTAATAGAACAATCTTGTGGTCTTAAAGCCTTTGGCTCTGTGATATACTTATAGTATTTAGCCTTAAAACAGTTACTCTGGGTAAGCAATTTGTGCTACCACTAGTATATCTAGATATTAAGAATAACTGCTTGACCTATTTAACAGCACACTATAGGTGTAATAGAATTAGCTTGGTAAAACAAGAAGCGATGGTTAAACTTGTAAATTCAGCCAGTATGCGAATTGTGCTACCGGATTTATAGAAATAATTCAATACCGCTCCTTAACATTATAACGCATAACTCCTATTTAGGTTAAGCAATATTTACTATTATTATATCTAGCAATCTGTGCTTAACACATAACTTTCATTAAGGTTAATACTACATTTATTATCATAATATCTACAATTTTGTGATAATACCAGTATACTTAGATATTAAGAATAACTGCTTGACCTATTATCTAACAGCACACTACAGACGTAGTAGAATTAGCCTGTTATAACAAGTAGCGATGGTTAACTTAAAATTAGCCGGTAAGGCGAATTGTGCTACCGGATTTATATAAATAATTTTAATACCGCTCCTTGACATTATGATGCATAATTCCTAGTCAGGCTAAGGCTATATTTACTACCACTATAACCGGCAATCTATGTTATCATACCTAGATATTCAGAATAACACTTGACCTATCAATATACGGCACATTGCTAATGCTGCAGTAGAGTGCTTTTTTTAAAAAAGTAGCGGTGTATAACTTGTAAACACAGATGGCATGCGAATTTTGCCATCAGTGATACAGAGATAATTAAATACCACTTGTTGACTTTTTGAGCATAACTCTTATTAAGGTTAAGACTACATTTATCATCAAAATATCTACAATTTTGTGACAATACTAGTATACCTAGTTATTTATAATTTTGCTGGACCTATTAGTTAACGTCTCACTGTAAGTGCTGTATAAGTATACCTGCCAAACAAATAGCGATGTACAACTGGTAAAATCTACTGGTATGTGAAGAATGCTACCAGATATACAGAGAGAAAAACACATTTTTGCATAATAATAATTACAATGAATGATATAAGTACTTTTCTCTGGATATACAAAGGAATTACTTTAACATATAAATAGTAATCAACCATTTTGTGACCACTAGAATTTATATAAAATGAGCTATTATTTGTATTGTTCTTGTGTAGTCACTCAAATTAGTGTCTTACCAAGGAATAACTCAGAGAACACAGATCTGCATCTAGTCACTAACTGTTTATTATCCTAACTGAACTTGTTACCATATATGGTAGAAACACCAACAGCCAATCAACATTCTGTATGCAAATTGACAGACACATCACATGACATGTTAATAACATTACATCTCCCTTATGAAATTTTAGAATATCACATTTATATTTTATATTATAGGTCCAGAATGTTTCTAGGTTTTATCATACGACCAGAACGTGTGAATTGAAAACCTGCTGTGCATGTTTCAGTGTTGTCAGAGTCTTCTTTCAGTTGTTCTGGGATTGCAGGTGTTTTTGTGGCTGTGCTGGGGTTCTCAAGGGTTGGCTCATGTGCTTCTAGTTGCAATTCTTTAGTTTCCATCAGGTGTCGTCGGTTGCGACGGAGAACTTGATCATCGCTGGTGCGGATGAGGTAAGATTTGTATGTGTCTGCAGGCTGCAGAATAGTGGCAGGCACCCATTGGCCACTGGCATGCTGAAAACGAATAGTATTTTCTTGTGTCAATGTGGACAAAGGCTGTGCAGTGTGATTATAGTAATGTCTTTGTTTAGCTTGTTTATGTTCTCTTTTGGCACGCACACATTTTTGATCAACTACCTGAGGCTGCAGTTGTAGGCAGGATAGAACGTAGACGTCTAACTCATGAGCAGTTGTGAGGGAGACTTGAATCCATCCACAGGGGTATTCCTGTGTTCCAGCAGGCTGAGGTACGGGTCCTTTCCTTCAGCTTTTGCTTTGTTTAGTATGGTCTTTGCTGTTTGCACTGTCTTTACTGCAAGACCATTGCTTTGTGGATGGTGGGGACTGGATGTTACATGTGCAAAGTCCCAATGAACTGCAAAGTTTTCAAAATCACCTGATTTATATTGCGGACCATTATCTGAAATTACCTTTTCAGGTATATCATGTCTTGCAAATATAGCCTTTAGCTTATCGATTATGGTCGCTGATGTGGTTGAGTGGAGTCTTTCCAATTCAAAAAAATCTGCCGTAGTAATCAACAGCGATTAAGTAGTCCTGACCATTCCACATAAAAAGATCTGTTGCAATGATTTGCCATAGACGCTCTGGAATCTGATGAGAGATCATGGGCTCTTTAGGGTTAGACTTTCGGTGTTCTAGGCTGGTAGGGCATTTTTCAACCATATCCTCAATTTGTATGTTCATTCCTGGTCAAAATAATATGTCTCTGGCCCTTTGCTTACTCCTCTCAATTCCCATATGCCCGGTGTGTATACGCTCTAGCATGTTTGGCCTCAGCACACCTGGGATAATGATTTTCTCGCCTTTGAATAGGATCCCTTCAATCTCTGAAATTTCATCTCTGTGATTCCAGTATTCAACAATGCTAGGAGGACATATTTTCCTTACGTTAGGCCACCCAGATTTGATTATGTTTTTCAGCATAATGAGTTGAGGATCCTGTTCTGTAGCTGTTTGAATGTCAGTCAGTTTCCTGTCACTAATAGGGAGATTGGTTATGACTGTGTGAATCTGTGCATCCATTCCTTCATTCAGTGATTCGAGTCTGTATGGTATAGATTTCCTGGACAGGGTGTCGGCTATTGGAATATCTTTTCCTGAACAATGTACTATTTCAAAGGCGTGGCAGTGCAGCTGCAAGGGGTTTCTTCATTATGGGTATTAAAGGTTTGTGGTCAGATTCAACAACAATCTTTCTGCCATAGACATACGTGTGAAAACGTTTGCATCCAAACACCACAGCATATAACTCCTTCTCAATTTGAGCATAGTTTTCTTCTGTTGGTGTGAGATTTAGAAGCATAGGCAATTGGCTTACCTTCTTGGAGCAATACAGCACCTAGGCCACTCTTTGACGCATCAACCTGCAGGCAGAGCTCTTTGCTAGGATCGTAGTAACATAGAATGGGACCAGGTTCCTTTGTAATCAGCTCTTTCATTTTATCAAATGCTTTTTCTTGAGTTTCGTCCCATACAAACTCATTTGTCTGTTTCAGAAGCTGCCTCAATGGCGCATTAATCTCAGATAATTTTGGTGTGAACTTGGACAGATAATTAACCATACCTAGGATGGTCTCCAGCTCTGACTTGTTCTTGGGAGGACGCATATCTTTTATGGCATAGATCTTCTCTGGATCAGGTTTGATGCCTTCACGTTTTAGCTTGTGCCCAAAATAACTGATCTCTGAGACACATATCACACTTTTCTCTAGGTTAAGGCGTACTCCTTTTTCACGGGTTCTCTTCAATACGGCATGCAAGTTTGCATCATGTTCCTCTTTTGTTTTTCCAAACACGAGTATGTCGTCAACAATGGCTGTCACACCCTCAAGCCCTTCATAAGTCTCATCAATCTTTCTCTGAAATGCGTCTTGAGCTGAAATCAGTCCAAAGGGTAAACTGAGAAATCTGTATCTTCCAGCCACTGTATTAAATGTTGTTAGCTTGGATGATTCTTTTGAGAGTTTGATCGCCCAGTATCCAGATTTTGCATCCAGTACACGGAGGAATCGTGCTCCAACAAGTTTTGGGGTGATGTCATCCAGAGTTGGAAGAGGGTAATGTGGCCTCTTGATTGCTTTATTCAAGTCTCTGAGATCTAAACAAACCCTGAGTTTTCCATTGCGGGGTTTTTCCACAACTACCAGGGCATTGACCCAGTCAGTCGGTTCAAGCACTTTAACAATAGTCCCTGATTTTTCCATATTGTCTAGCTCCTCCTTGAGGCGACAACGCAGCATGAATGGAATTCTCCTGGGTGGGTATACAACAGGGACGGCTGTGGGGTGTAGGTGTATAGTGCATTCACCTAGAAACTGTACAATGCCTTGAAAAACATCAGAAAATTCCTGTATTATAGCACAGGGTTTATCTATATCCGCGCACACTGAGAAGACAAGCTTAATTAACCCCATGTCTAGACATGCTCTCAAACCAAGTATAGGTGGGGCGTGTGTGTTGACAATTTAGAATTCAAGCACAGTTTTAGTGTCTTTGTATTTAGATTTTAACTGGCAGGTCCCTTTAACATCAAGCGGCTCACCACCATAGCCTGTAAGACGGCGTGCTGTGGGCTTCAGTGCTACAGTACTGAAGAGATTTTTAAATCTGTTGGTAGGAATTATATTTACCTGAGCACCAGTATCTAATTTAAATTTGACTTTATCTGCTTGAGCACCTAACTCAATTTCTGCGAAAGCCTGTTCACATTCTTCGTCTTTGTGCTCTTTGTTAACTGCATCAATAAACAGTTCATCCAGCTCTTCAATATTTGTGTTTTGAACTGAATGTACAGTTTTACGTGTATCTGGCGGCCTTGACTTGCATGCCTTTGCAAAGTGGTTAAATTTATTGCATATTTTGCACTGACGTCCTTTTGCAGGGCATGTGTCTTCATGGCTGTGTTGAAGAGCACAACGACTGCATAGCCCGTCTTTAGTGATGCTCCTGTCACTTCCTTTCACAGTTTTCCAATGCTTGTGCTGATTCTGTTTTTTTTACTAAACACTGCATGAGCTGACTGGCTCTGGGTTGCCATTGCACGTGAGTTTATTGTCTTAAGCTGCTCTTGTACAATTTGTGCGACCGCGCTATATCAATGGCTTTTTCAAGTGTCAGATCAGCACCCTAATTAAGTAATTTCTCTCTGACTTTTGGAGAATTAGTGACAAAAACAATGCGGTCTCGTACCATCTCATCACTGTTAACATATCCACAGTCTTTTACAAGCAATTTAAGTTCTGTTACAAAATGTTCAAAATGTCTCATGTCCCCCCTGCATTTTTTCATGAAACTTGTATCTTGCAAAGACTGGATTAGCTTCGGGCATAACATATTCCTCAAATTTGTCATAATAAGACTTCAACTTTTTAGACTCCTCAAATGTTAATGTCCAAGTATTATAAACATCTCTCCATTTTCATCTACCCAGAGAAGCAAGTAGCTGCACAAGGTTTCCTCAGGCTTGCCACAGAAAGGGCCAGAGAATGAGCTGTACATGCTGGGGAAATCTCCTCCATGCATCTGGTAAAAATTTTTTTGAGTCCCAATCCATCTGTGGCATAGGCACACCTGATAAATCCATTTTGCAGAAAGAAACCAGCTTCTGACACCATGTATTGTTCTTGTGTAGTCACTCAAATTAGTGTCTTAACAAGGAATAACTCGGAGAACACAGATCTGCATCTAGTCACTAACTGTTTATTATCCTAACTGAACTTGTTACCCTATATGGTAGAAACACCAACAGCCAATCCACATTCTGTATGCAAATTATAAAACACATCACATGACATGTTAATAACTACATTATTCACATATACCACTGTGGGAGTGTTTTTAACTTGTCATTGTGTGTGGGCAGTTACCAGGACATTTATTTGTTTTCAAGCTGTCTTTTTATCTATTGGTGTATTAATAAAAGTTACATTTTAACAATCACTCTCTGATAATTTTCCTAAAATTTAGTTTTTGTGTTTAGAGGCATTCCTTCTTTTGTCATCCTATTCTAGGGATGAGTTGCTTTAATAAAATGTAACTACATATGCCTATACACAACCACAAATATTTTTATTCACAAGGCCCCCTGGTGGAAATTTTCTATTTCTAGCTACAACTTTTTGCCTATATGCCTTTAAAGGGACAGTAAATACTAGAATGTTTGTTGTTTAAAAAGGTAGATAATCCCTTTATTACCCATTCCCCAATTTTGCATAACCAACACAGTTATAATAATATACTGTTTACCTCTGTGATTACCTTGTATCTATGCCTCTGCAAACTGCCCCCTTATTTCATTTTTTTTTTGACAGACTTGCATTTTTAGTCAATCAGTACTGGCTCCTAGGAGCTTCACGTGCCTGAGCTCAATGTTATTTACATGAAACACATGAACTAACACCCTCTAGTGGTGAAAAACTGTCAAAATGCTTTCAAATTAGAGGCAGTCTTCAAGGTCTAAGAAATTAGCACATGAACCTCCTAGATTTAGCTTTCAACTAAGAATACCAAGAGAACAAAGCAAAATTGGTAATAAAAGTAAATTGTAAAGTTGTTTAAAATGACATGCCCTATTTAAATCA
Organism: Bombina bombina; assembly: GCF_027579735.1. Lineage (NCBI taxonomy): Eukaryota > Metazoa > Chordata > Amphibia > Anura > Bombinatoridae > Bombina > Bombina bombina. The sequence goes on along the minus strand of NC_069501.1, from coordinate 74,640,186 downwards.
TGAAATATTTTTTTTACTTTACTGTCCCTTTAAATATTGTTGGCAAACATCATGAAACTATAAAGCAAAAAACTTAAAGCACAAAACAATGAAGTGAATTAAAGATCGTATTTGCGACATAACAGAGCATCTAATATAAAGCATCATCCAAGCCCTTTGATGCGCGACGAGGGGGATTGCTATTTAAAGAAAAAAAAAGTATGGCCCAAAAATTTTAATTTGAGATGCGCACTATACGGCGCGATAAAATGATGTAGCATACTAGTCATTAAAAGGTGCGACACAGCTCGTGCGCATGAAAGTTATAGTAAGTTTTAACTAACAGCTCCTTGCCTTGCCCGGATGTTCAGCCCCCATAAACTTAATTATAATAGTCTATAGATTCTGTTATAGTCTATATACTATTATAGTCTATACACTGTTGCTTTGTTAAGCCCTTAGTGAAAACCATATGCTCTGTATGTTTGATTTTAATCCTGATGAAATGTAATATAGAGGGGAATAGTGCCCGTCTTTGGGCTCTATATAAAATGATACATAGTAAAAAACTTTTCAACCAAAATGCCCAAACCATAGCTGTAAGTGTCCACATAAAGGAACTAAGTTTTATACTAACCTTTTAAGACACTCGTCCAGTGATAGCAGACGGACAAACAAGTACTAAAACATATCAGCAGAAGTAATGGAATAAGAGTATAACGTTGATCTATAAAGGGAGGCAGAAGATGAATCCCTGCAAATTTACAAAGAGTCCATGCAATGTTCCCTCTAATTATTTTTTTTCTGTGCAATTATTTTTTCCTGTGTGCAGGCTTGATACCGCTTGTGTGCGGCATTGAGCATACACACATTTATATATACATATATATAAAATATATATATATATATATATATATATATATATATATATATATATATATATATATATATATATATACACACACACACACACAGTTAAGCAATACTGATAAAATAGACCCTCATGTAAAAGCAGCAATAGCATTACACAGTACTTCAGATATTGCTCAAACTGTATATCAAAACTGTCAGCTTGTGACACAGACAAACCTGTCTCCTTCATAACCTCCTCAGAAGCCTAGGCCACATTGTGAGCATAATTTAACCCCACGTCTGCCAAAAAGGGCTACAGTGCATTGTATATGACTACACTGCAATCCTCTCTGGTAGCCAGGGGGTTAAATAATGATTAGCATGTTTGTTTGTTTTTGTTAAAAGAATCCTGGATTGGAAAAAAGACAAAAAAGCTTCTTCTATTGCTAGACTAAGTTGTGTGAGCATTGTGCACTATTTCATGACCCTGTGTGTGTTTTTGATTAACCTCTGTCACAAACTTTCACTGGCAGGTGAATAGGAAAAATGCTTCTATTCAAAATTAAAATAAACTAATGCACATTTTAATTTTGACTGGAATGTCCCTTTTAAAATAAGTATTTCCCCTTTCATTCATACACTTGCTAGTATAAATTATATATTTATGGTATTATGCCCTAGTATAGCGTCACATATAGCAAGGTTTGACTAACCGTGTACTCAAATGTATTCCTTTGCATATGCATATTTTCTGTTCAGTAAATGAAAGGAATGTCACCAGCAGCCTGTCTATGTATGTACATGCAAAAGCATTTATTTTTAACTTTACTCCTATGTTAGAAGTTTGACTGACAGCCATGCACCTCATGCAGGGAGTGTAGTATAAGAGTATTGTTCCTAGTTGGAACAGATTTTTTTTTTTTATTTTTTTTTTACGGTTGAAGATTTTATTGAACCAGGACAAGCAATTTAATGACACTTAAATATGTTGCACTGAAATATTGATGAAGAAAGAAAAAAACCTCTTTTACAGTACTGTATCACACAACAGGAAGATCCTATAGAAATCTCAGATGAATGCTAATGTGTAAACAGTAAAAAGTGTTAACATGTTAGCCTTTATCAGCATTTTTTTAACACAGAAGAAGAATAAGTAATATTTGCCTCTAAAACTGTGATAATCTGCAGCAAAAGCTACCATCATGCCAACTTGGTAACTTAAGGCATGTAAAGAAAATCTCCAACCCTCACCTACTCGGCTGCCTTTAGTGTCTGCTCTGCTGTACGGAGGAGGAGGACTGCACCTCTTCCACTGACATTCTTTCTATCGTTTCCCTGGAAATGGTTATTTCCTGCTGCCCTCCGTGTTTGATCTGTGTTTGATCTTTCTGGTCTCTGACAGCACTGTGTGATTTATGCACACAGCTGTCAGTCAGTTTAGGTCCTCCCCCTCAGTGTAGCACAGGAAACAGATTAAGCTGTTCTACACCGGAGGGACTTTTTAACAGTGCCTCTGTCAACCGTCTTGCAGCAGCTGAAGGCTAGCAGTGATGAATTTAAAAAAAACAAAAAACTTTCTACATTCCTCCTGTACTGCCTGCGCTACAAAGAGAGGGAAGGTGCGCGTCCGCGCTACCGCGCACCTTAGAGGGAACATTGAGCCCATGATAAGATTTCCATGAGGTGAAAATATGGTGACATGAGGCAGTACTCCCTTCACTTCCCTCTGACAAGGACTGTACTCTGAGGGGAACCAAGCTTCAAAATGCTGTAAAATGCCTTTCACTGACGAAATCAAGCACTTAATTCTTTAACCAACTCCTAAGGAGGCAAAGTTTAAAATTGAGGTATGTGTGAGGTGTTAGGAGTATTTATAGACTTTTGGGAAACTTTGCCTCGCCCTGGTAGGAATGTATATCCCATATGTAACAGCTTGTGGACCCTCTTCATCTATATGAAAGAAAAAATTACTGCAGAAGACAACAAGTAGACAATGTGCTCCCGGGAACCCATCCCTGGTCTATATGAAAATTATAGTTGTGCTAATGATTTTGGTTTCATTTTTAAAGATGAAAAATCATACCATTTTCTTTTCCATGTGTAAGTAGGTGGAGGGATGGAGTCTGCTTGACATTCAAGTTGCAACTTCTCATCACGGCTGAAATGTACTTTGATATCCACATCCTGAGGAGGATCTAAATGAGAATTTTAGAAGGAAAACCTATCAGGAATCCATTTGTCCATGTCCCACTAATATGTATTTATAATGTTGTGGAAATAATGTTATGTAGTTTGAATGAGGAACTTGGACATATTTTTGGTACAGTACTATTGGAGAATCCACATTACTTAAAGGGAAATAAAATTCACAGGTTTTCTTTGATGATTGAGATACAACATACAATTTTAAATAACTTTCCAATTTACTAAAGAAAATCTAAGAATTGGGGTGCACATGGAATATTGACTTATAGAAAAGAACTTTCCGTGCAATCAATTACAAAGTTAATTAGTAGGAAACGAAAAGAAAAGGAAATGCAGAAACAGCTGCAAACTAAAGTATGACAAAGCCTGCACCATTCATTTTATTACAGGTTAAGTATCATAAACGCTTAAAATTAAATTTACAACATGAAATGAAAACTTGTAGCAAAACAGGACAAGAGGTAATATTCCAAATTAGCAATATTACAGTCCCAGACAGAGCATAACCTCTGGAATTTATTGTGACCTACACGCTATGGGTAGAAAACTACTGTCCAAGTCCAACTGTAATGTAAGGGTAAAAAAATGGCCCAAAAAGCAAAACGCATAAGCCCACAGACTTCCTTTAAGTAATATAAACACAGCGGATGAAGCCCCAGGCCAACCTCCATAGGGCAGGGGCGAAATGCATTAAATCTGGCAGTGACTTTCTACGCTACACCTATCCCAGATTGAGGAATGCTGACAAGGGATGTAATTACTCTGTGGATTATGGCAGCAGTGATTGAGTTATATCCTGATAGCTTCAGCTCCGCTTGTGGTTTGGGCGTAGAGCATTCATTGTAAAACAGCAACCCCAGTCTGATCTTTGTAATAGTGAAACATGCATGTATTTAAGTGCATTAGTTTGTGTTTTCTTGCTACTAAGGACTCACTGATATTACTTAACTGTTTGTTGTGATATATATTTAAAATCAAGAAGACTGTTTCTATTAGAAGGATTTATGTCATCTTCTACAACTGGATTTAAACACTACTGAAACTGAAAAACGTGAAACCCCTCCATTGCAATATTGTTGCAGCTCTAATGATGTTCAAACTAAATTGCGCTTTTGTGAATGTGTTTTCGAAAGGTAATGCTCCTTGGTGACCGGGCTTTCTAACAAGATGGGACATTTCATGAACGCAAAGTCCAAACATGTATTTTACAGTTCTTGTGCCCATGTTATAAAACTATCAAATGGCATTGCGCCTTTGTGACCCTTAGTTCAATAATGTAGGCACAAGAACTGGAATGCACAACCCCTGTTAGCCAAGATTTAGTTTTTTTACTGAGATGGAGATGTTTTTAATGTGAATAAAGTTTGGAATTTTTAACGTTGTCGTTAGTGGATCATCCCATTGTGCCATTGTATTGCCTACATCGGAACGATCCACCTCTGTAAAAGCTTTGGAAGTCTCCTTGTGTGTGTGATAAGGAGCAGGCAACTAGCTAATGGCTGAAGACTAGAAGCTGTACATTGTTTGGAGGAATAATGCCTCTATATCTCCTATTGTACACACAGTAAATAGGGTGTTAAGCTCAGGTCATGACTCAATAGGGTGTGGAATACTCAATATGGAATAGCCTGTCAGCTGACGTCACTAAGTGGCGGAGGAAAGCTGAGAGCGGCATACCCGGAAGAGAGTATGGACACTTAAGGTGGACATGCCACTAGCAGAGAACAAGTGCCTGGGGCTACATACAGAGCCGGTCTATGGACAACCACATGAGTGTGGTACACGCCAGGATGAGAGTGGCGGTGGTGAGGAAGCTTAGACCTATCAGATGAGTATCTATCCCTGGATCAACCAAATCTGTTTAGTTTTGGGACTCATTAATTCCTTAATATGTACATGTGATAGCAGCGATAGTATCTAAGCACGGCTTTCCCCATTTTGTGCCCTAGCATAAACGCTGGTTTGAAAGGGTTGTATATTCTCTTTTTTTGCACAAGAACTGGAAAACACACTGTCGAGAATGTGTTTAGGCTTTGCGGCTAACAAAGGAGCAATCCCGTTGAATGCCCGGTCACCAAGGTGAGTTTCATTTTAAAAATCTATTCACAAAGGCACAAATTCGTTTGACTATAATTTGGCGGCAACAATATTGCAATAAAGTATTACTACCGTTAAAATCCAGTTGTAGAAGATGACATAATCCTTCTAATAGAAACTTGTAGTTTTCTTCTTGATTTTTTTAATAAAAATACATTAAGATTTCTCTCGTTTTCAAGTATATCCTGGGATATGCTAGCAATACATTACATATTGTACAAATAGTTACATTTTTACATAGCTATACACAGACACAAGGTAGGTCTTTTTGTAATTTACAATATCTATAAGACTGATTTGTTTCTAAAGATTCGAGAGATTTTTCTAATTAAGGATCTCAGGTTGCTGGAGGATTGGGTGGTTTCCAGGATGTTATTCCACAGCTGAGGAGCTCTGTATGAGAAAGACGACTGACCAGCTTCCTTGTATTAACAGGCAATGGAGAGTAGAGTGGAAGAATAGGTCCTTAAAGTGAAGGTCAAGTCTGGCGTTTTGGTTAGCATTTTTCAATATGTTTGCTAAATTCAGTATGATGTTCATTCATCAAATTATATCTAGATACAATGAAAAGTTATATTTTTTACTTGTTGAATCGGCTCCGTTTCGCCTGTATAATCCGCCCGCCATACTGCCGTTATTGAGTGACAGTTTTTCTATCCTATCTATTGTTTACCCCCGTGGCGTCCAGCCCCTTTTCTGTTTCGTCATTCAAACCGTCTGCGCATGCGTTTAAAAAACAGTGCGTCATAATCGGAATGCTCGTTCATGTTTCGAGCATGCGTTGTCCGCTCTCGCAATTGTTGAAACATTGAATCAACAGCAACGCTCTCTCGCTCTATTAGAGGGTGCAGAGCGATCTTGCGAGTGACTGACTGACAGACTTCCGTAGCAATAAATGATAGAATTGGGTTTATACATTGCATACAAAGTTACGTGGATGAAACGCATGCGCTTTTGAGTCGACGATACGCATGCGCAGTTGAAAAAAACACGGGTGCACGAGCGCTTGTAAGAAACAAAGCAACGTCATAACAGCACAATAAGGAAGTGTGGTAGGGGCGGAGCTAATCGCGATAACGGAGGTATATTATAAATAGATTTTATTTGAAATGGATTCGTTTTTTATACATATAAAATCAGCGAGTGCAATATTTTTAACTTAAAGTTTAACATGGTGTATTGTTAATAGCAAGAATTGACCTTCACTTTAAATTTATAGGGGGAGTGGGGAGGAGGGGTGAGCATTCTGCTCAGGTAGGCACAGGAGTTTCTCAGAAAATGGACAAGACAAAAGGTAAAAAAAAAGTGTCTAGAGTCAAGCGATAGCCATTTCAGATAATTTCTGATGTATAGCACACCAAAAGCAGAAAACAGTGCTTTTTAAAATCAATAAATGTAAATATAAAAAAATAATAATGTGTCAATATAGCCATAGAGCAAACATTACCAGTATACTCAGCTTGCCTATATACAAATGGCATTCAGATTGTTAAGCAGTGACCATGATGGATTTGGATTGCAAGAGGTTCCATTTGAAATCCCAATCACAAATATGCAAACCTGATTATGAAGATGACTACTGATAGCAACAATCATGACAATGCTTGTGTGACTTCAACAGAAAGAAATTGCTATTTGTGATTTCTAAATGTTAGAGCCCTGATATCAGTTTACCTGAAGATGCCCTTAGCTGTATAGTATTTTATGTACGCAACACACATACATCTGAAAATTAGCATATACATATGTAAATGTATGCCCTGCCCACTGCAGATAGGCATACAACAGTGATGAGCAGAGCTTTAATGAGTCGATACCATGTATGCAAATACACTTCTCCTGTGGTCATTTCAGAGTCTCTCGTCTTGGAATACTTGCAAAGCCAAGTGCCTTTAGGTGTTGAATTAGAAAATACTAAAATGGTCTCAAAAACCTGTTGATAAAAATTCTTAAAAATGGATTGTGATCACAGAGAACATTTCAGCTACATGTTAAAACTAGAACTTTTTCGGAAGCCAAAAACATGATCATGGCTGTGGGAAATAGCGAAAAATGCAATACAGTATTATGAAGAAAGTAAAATTACCACTTTCAAGCCTAAATACAGCTTTAAATAATCCAGCCAATAAATTGTGACCTCTATATTCCTTATGAGCTGACGCAGAGTAAAACATTTTAGGTCATTACTCTCATTGGATGCAAAAGGTGCCAATATATTGCATATTAAATGGTGATTTCCCAAGGTTAAAACTTTTCAGAGGAATAATTAAGTTTAGTAAAGTGTTTTACATTTGACAGTGTACTTTAAAGTGGCATTTACTACAAATCATGTAAATGTCACATAAATCTGTTTTGTGTTTTATTTATTTATTTATTTAACAAGATGAGAAACTTTTACTGGATAGCTCAGGCTATAGAAAAACTGATTGCCACGCGGAGGTTAAAAGCATCAAATCCCACTAAAGAAAGATTTTTGTTTTTGTTTTTACAGTGCCTTAGGGAAAAAAAAAGGGAAAAAAAAAGGGAAAAAAAAAAAGGAAAAATGGTCGGGGGCAGTGGAATCTCCCTATCCGGAAGGAAAGGAATTTATCTGGTAAGCATAAATTATGTTTTCCTTCCTAAGATAGGGAGAGTCCACGGCTTCATAACTTACTGTTGGGAAAACTATACCCAAGCTCCAGAGGACAATGAATGAATAACGGGAGGGAACAAAAAGGAAGAGGCACCCTATTCTGAGGGCACCACAGCCTGCAAAACTTTTCTCCCGAAAGCTGCTTAGCAGCCTGAAGATAGAACTTCAAGGCGCGAACCACATCCAAATTGTGAAGTAAGCGTTCCTTCGATGAAGGAGGATTAAGACACAAGGAAGGAACCACAATCTTCTGATTGATGTTGCGATCTGACACAACCTTAGGAAGAAAACCTAATTTAGTATGTAAAACTGCCTTATCTGCATGAAAAATCAGATAAGGGGGCTCACATTGCAAAGCCGAGATCTCAGAAACTCTGCACGCAATGTCAACGGAATGCAGACGCTCAAACGGAACCCGTTGCCAAACCCGAAGAAAAAGATTTAGGCTCCAAGCAGGAGCCCCAGATCTTAACAAGGTCTGATCCTAATCAGAGCTTTAACAAAGGACTGCACGCCTGGAAGCTCAGCCAGTCTCTTGTGCAATAAAACCGACAGGGCCAAATATTGAGAATATTCACTATGATTTAAGTGAATATCAGAATATATATAGTGAAATAGCAACTAATCAATAGTTACTATGCGAGTTGTTATGAATTCAAGTCCGTAATAATTTTATATAAACCTTACTGCAGAAATATGAATCGATGTTTGGATATCAGACTCTCATTATAAAAGTAAGTATGAGTTCGAATAACTATTAAGTATCACATTTTGATCCTTGTATGCTTACTGGTATTATGACCAAAAAAAATAGTCACAGTACCTGAGTTGTAGATTGCAAATCATTTTGAGAAGTAAATCTTCCTTACTGAGACTGCGAGGAACAGTTTCAAACACTTGCAGTGATTTCCGGAAGGCTTGGAGGAGGAGTCAGCCTCAGAGTAGCGATCAGTACAGCAAAGAACAATTGTGACGTAAGCAAGCAGAGATCGTTAAACAACAACAGCAAAACTTAATGCAATCTGTTCCAGCATATAATGGTTAGTTCAGGTAATGACATAATAAGCACAATACATTACCACGTCAGGCAAGTTAACGGCACAATAATCAGATGCGGCTCACTTCCCCACTTGGATTACAAAGCAACAGTTCATTAATATGCAATGTGGTGAGATTGATAATCACAGCGTAACGTTACAACTTATCCAGATGGTTAAACAAATCCTTAAGTAGGTGATACAATGTTTAAGTTTGGTTGGTACCTTAGGAGAGTTGATGAATCCACTTTACACGATGAAGACTGCAGATATCCAAGGAAAAGTTTCGCAATAATTTACCAATAGTGAGAGCTCAGGTTCTCAGTAGTTGCAGGTAGGCACTATGAAACAATACTAAGCACAGGATCTAGGGTGCCTGCAAATAAAATTTCAAAGCACGAACCACGTCCAAGTTGTGCAACAGACATTCCTTCTTACAAGAAGGATTAGGACACAGAGAAGGAACAACAATTTCTTGATTGATATTCCTCTTAGTAACAACCTTAGGTAGGAATCCAGGCTTGGTACGCAAAACCACCTTATCAGCATGGAACACAAGATAAGGAGAGTCACATTGTAATGCAGATAGCTCAGAAACTGTTCGAGCTGAAGAGATAGCAACTAGGAACAAAACTTTCCAAGATAAAAGCTTAATATCTATGGAATGCATGGGTTCAAACGGAACCCCCTGAAGAACTCTAAGAACTAAATTTAGACTCCATGGCGGAGCAATAGGTTTAAACACAGGCTTAATTCTAACAAAAGCCTGAACGTCTGGAACATCTGCCAGACGCTTGTGCAACAAAATAGACAGAGCAGATATCTGTCCCTTTAGGGAACTAGCTGATAATCCTTTCTCCAATCCCTCTTGGAGAAAAGACAAAATCCAAGGAATACTGATTTTACTCCAGAAGCCTTTGGATTCGCACCAAAAAAGATATTTACGCCATATCTTATGATAAATTTTCCTGGTAACAGGCTTTCGAGCATGAATCAAGGTATTTATGACTGACTCAGAGAAACCCCGCTTTGATAGAATCAAGCGTTCAATCTCCAAGCAGTCAGTTGCTGAGAAATTAGATTTGGATGCTTGAATGGACCTTGAATCAGAAGGTCATGTCTCAATGGCAGAGACCATGGTGGAAGGGATGACATGTCCACCAGGTCTGCATACCAAGTCCTGCGTTGCCACGCAAGCGCTATCAAAATCACTGATGCTCTCTCCTGTTTGATTCTGGCAATCAGACGTGGAAGGAGAGGGAAAGGTGGAAACACATAAGCCAGGTTGAACGACCAGGGTACTGCTAGAGCATCTATCAGTACAGCTTGAGGATCCCTTGACCTGGAGCCGTAACGAGGAAGTTTGGCGTTCTGACGAGACGCCATCAGATCCAACTCTGGTGTGCCCCATAGCCGAACCAGCTGAGCAAACCCCTCCGGATGGAGTTCCCACTTCCCCGGATGAAAAGTCTGACGACTTAGAAAATCTGTCTCCCAGTTCTCTACACCTGGGATATAGATCGCTGACAGATGGCAAGAGTGAGCCTCTGCCCACTGGATTATCCTTGAGACCTGTATCATCGCTAAGGAACTCTTTGTTCCGCCCTCATGATTGATATAAGCCACAGCCATGCCTGGAGAGCATTGAATATCGCTCTTAATTCCAGAATATTTAACAGTAGGAGAGCCTCCTCCCGAATCCACAAACCCTGAGCTTTCAGGGAATTCCAGACTGCACCCAAGCCCAGAAGACTGGCGTCTGTCTTCACTATAACCCATTCTGGCCTACGGAAACACATTCCCTGGGACAGATGATCCTGTGACATCCATCAAAGAAGAGAGTCTCTGGTCTCTTGATCCAGATTTATCTGAGGAGATAAATCTGCATAATCCCCATTCCATTGATTGAGCATGCATAGTTGCAGTGGTCTGAGATGCAAGCGAGCAAGCGGAACTATGTCCATTGCCGCTACCATTAGTCCGATTACCTCCATACACTGAGCCACTGACGGCCGAGGAATGGAATGAAGAGCTCGGTAGGTGGACAAAAACTTTGATTTCCTGACCTCCGTCAGAAATATTTTCATGTCCACCGAGTCTATCAGAGTCCCTAGAAATGAAACTCTTGTGAGGGGGGAAAGAGTACTCTTTTTTACGTTCACTTTCCACCCGTGAGACCTTAGAAAGGCCAACACTAAGTCCGTGTGAGACTTGGCTAGTTGGAAGGAAGACGCTTGAATTAGAATGTCGTCTAGATAAGGCGCCACTGCTATGCCCCGTGGCCTTAGAACGGCCAGAAGGGACCCTAACACCTTCGTGAAGATTCACGGCGCCGTGGCCAACCCGAAAGGAAGAGCCACAAACTCATAATGCTTGTCCAGAAAGGCGAACCTGAGGAACTGGTGATGATCTTTGTGGATAGGAATGTGTAGATACGCATCCTTTAAGTCCACGGTGGTCATCCTGGATCAATGGTAAGATAGTCTGAATGGTCTCCATCTTGAAAGATGGAACTCTTAGGAATTGAGGATCCCTTGACCTGGAGCCGTAACGAGGAAGTTTGGCGTTCTGACGAGACGCCATCAGATCCAACTCTGGTGTGACCCATAGCCGAACCAGCTGAGCAAACCCCTCCGGATGGAGTTCCCACTCCCCCGGATGAAAAGTCTGACGACTTAGAAAATCTGTCTCCCAGTTCTCTACACCTGGGATATAGATCGTTGACAGATTGCAAGAGTAAGCCTCTGCCCTTTGGATTATCCTTGAGACCTCTATCATCGCTAAGGAACTCTTTGTTCCGCCCTCATGATTGATATAAGCCACAGCCATGCCTGGAGAGCATTGAATATCGCTCTTAATTCCAGAATATTTAATGGTAGGAGAGCCTCCTCCCGAGTCCACAAACCCTGAGCTTTCAGGGAATTCCAGACTGCACCGCAGCCCAGAAGACTGGCGTCTGTCTTCACTATAACCCATTCTGGCCTACGGAAACACATTCCCTGGGACAGATGATCCTGTGACATCCATCAAAGAAGAGAGTCTCTGGTCTCTTGATCCAGATTTATCTGAGGAGATAAATCTGCATAATCCCCATTCCATTGATTGAGCATGCATAGTTGCAGTGGTCTGAGATGCAAGCGAGCAAACGGAACTATGTCCATTGCCGCTACCATTAGTCCGATTACCTCCATACACTGAGCCACTGACGGCCGAGGAATGGAATGAAGAGCTCTGTAGGTGGACAAAATCTTTGATTTCCTGACCTCTGTCAGAAATATTTTCATGTCCACCGAGTCTATCAGAGTCCCTAGAAATGAAACTCTTGTGAGGGGGGAAAGAGTACTCTTTTTTACGTTCACTTTCCACCAGTGAGACCTTAGAAAGGCCAACACTAAGTCCGTGTGAGACTTGGCTAGTTGGAAGGAAGACGCTTGAATTAGAATGTCGTCTAGATAAGGCGCCACTGCTATGCCCCGTGGCCTTAGAACGGCCAGAAGGGACCCTAGCACCTTCGTGAAGATTCACGGCGCTGTGGCCAACCCGAAAGGAAGAGCCACAAACTCATAATGCTTGTCCAGAAAGGCGAACCTGAGGAACTGGTGATGATCTTTGTGGATAGGAATGTGTAGATACGCATCCTTTAAGTCCACGGTGGTCATCCTGGATCAATGGTAAGATAGTCCGAATGGTCTCCATCTTGAAAGATGGAACTCTTAGGAATTGGTTTAGGATCTTGACATCCAGAATTGGTCTGAAGGTTCCCTCCTTTTTGGGAACTATAAACAAATTGGAGTAGAACCCCTGCCCCTGTTCTGCTTTTGGAACTGGGCAGATCACTCCCATGGTAAAAAGGTCTTCTACACAGCGTAAGAACGCCTCTCTGTTTGTCGGGTTTACAGACAATTGAGAGGGGAATCCTCTCTTGGAGGGGAATCCTTGAAAACTAGAAGGTATCCCTGGGTTACAATTTCTACTGCCCAGGAATCCTGAACATCTCTTGCCCAGGCCTGAGCAAAGAGAGAGAGTCTGCCCCCTACTAGACCCGGTCTCGGATCGGGGGCTACCCTTCATGCTGTCTTAGTGGCAGCAGCAGGCTTTTTGGCCTGTTTACCCTTGTTCCAAGCCTGATTAGGTCTCCAGGTTGGCTTGGATTGATCAAAGTTCCCCTCTTGCTTTGCAGCAGGGGAAGAGGTAGAGGGACCACTCTTGAAGTTTTGAAAGGAACGAAAATTATTTTGTTTGGTCCTTGTCTTATTTGACTTATCCTGAGGGAGGGTATGACCCTTCCCTCCAGTAATGTCTGAAATGATCTCTTTCAATGCAGGCCCGAATAGGGTCTTACCTTTGAAAGGGATGGACAAAAGCTTAGATTTAGATGACACATCAGCTGACCAGAAATTAAGCCATAACGCTCTACGCGCTAAAATGGCAAAACCTGAATCCTTAGCCGCTAATTTAGCAAGATGAAAAACGGCGTCTGTAATAAAAGAATTAGCCAACTTAAGAGCCTTAATTCTGTCCAAAATATCATCTACTGGGGTCTCCATCTGAAGAGCCTCTTCTAGAGCCTCAAACCAAAAGGCAGCTGCAGTGGTTACAGGAACAATGCACGCTATAGGTTGAAGAAGAAAACCTTGATGAACAAAAATTTTCTTTATGAGACCCTCTAATTTTTAATCCATAGGATCAATGAAAGTACAACTGTCTTCAATAGGTATAGTTGTACGCTTAGCCATTGTAGAAATAGCTCCCTTCACCTTAGGGACCGTCTGCCATGAGTCCTTTATGGTGTCAGAAATGGGAAACATTTTCTTAAAAACAGGAGGGGGAGAGAACGGAATACCTGGTTAATCCCACTCCTTAGTAACAATGTCCAAAACCCTCTTAGGGACTGGAAACACATCAGTGTAAACAGGAACCTCTAAATATTTGTCCATTTTACACAATTTCTCTGGAACTATAATAGGGTCACAATCATCCAGAGTAGCTAAAACCTCCCTGAGCAATAAGCGGAGGTGCTCTAGCTTAAATTTAAATGCCGTCATATCTGAATCTGTCTGAGGAAACATCTTTCCTGAATCAGAAATCTCTCCCTCAGACAGCAAATCCCTTATCCCTACCTCAGAACATTGTGAGGGAATATCGGATACAGCTACTAAAGCGTCAGAAGGCTCAGCATTTGTTCTTAACCCAGAGCTACTGCGCTTCCCTTGCAACCCTGGCAGTTTAGATAAAACCTCTGTGAGGGTAGTATTCATAACTGAAGCCATATCTTGCAAGGTGAAATAATTTGACGCACTAGAAGTACTTGGCATCGCTTGTGCGGGCGTTACTGGTTGTGACACTTGGGGAGAACTAGATGGCAAAACCTGATTTCCTTCTGTCTGAGAATCATCCAATGCCAAACTCTTATAAGTCAAAATATGCTGTTTGCAATTTATAGACATATCAGTACAAGTGGGACACATTCTAAGAGGGGGTTCCAAAATGGCTTCTAAACAAATTGAGCAATGAGTTTCCTCAGTGTCAGACATGTTTAACAGACTAGTAATAAAGCAAGCAAGCTTGGAAAACACTTTATTTAATGAAAAAAACACAATTTGCAAAAACGGTACTGTGCCATTAAGAGAAAAAAAGGCATACACAAACTGCAAAACAGGTTAAAATTGCTTCAAAAATACCGAAATTTTAACAGTGTACCCACTAAGCTTTAGAAGGATTGCACCACAAGTTAATAAGCAATAAACCCCCAAAAGAAAAAAACGGATTGAAATATGTCTAAAACCGGTTAATCACCCCTATAAGCACCTTGCCACAGTGTGGCCCTACCTGCCCTTAGGAAGCGATAATATGGGGTTTAAAGCTTCAATTAGTCCCTCAGAAGACTATCAGGACCTCAGGAGAAGTTGCTTGCTGCTTGTAAATGTATGCCCCGCCCACCTCACTCGATGTTGCTGGGGCCTACACAAAACTAACAAACCCTGCCTGAAAGCCATGTGGGTTATAAACAACCCCAAAGAACCCTCAAGCAAATGTCCCATAAATCAGAAAACGTTACTCCCAGGCACAAAAATGTTTGTCCCAAATTCACATAACAAACTGAGTGCCAACAAAAAATTAACCCTTTATGAAAGCTAGTAAAGCCTCTGATAACACTAGGATTACTGCCTCCCCTTCCCCTAATGGGGACACTGTCAGCCTTTCTGAGTTAACACAGTCTCTGCAGAAAAATGACTGAACATACCTCATTGCTGTATAGCAAGAACCGTTCCTCACACTGAAGTTTTCCTGTACTCCTCAGCTCATGTGGGAACAGCAGTGGACCTTAGTTACAAATGCTAAGATCATCATCCTCCAGGCAGAAATCTTCATCTATGTCCTGCCTGAGAGTAAATAGTACAACACCGGTACCATTTAAAAATAACAAACACTTGATTGAAGATAAAATAAAACTAACAGTTTAACACCTCTTCTCTTTACCCTTCCTGCTTAGAGCCAGCAAAGAGAATGACTGGGGGGTGGAGTTAAGGGGGGAGCTATATAGACAGCTCTGCTGTGGTGCTCTCTTTGCTACTTCCTGTCAGGAAGGACAATATCCCACAAGTTAGGATGAATCCGTGGACTCGGTACAGCATGCAAAAGAAATGGGGTCATTTTTGTAGATGAATTTACAAGATTACTGAAGGCGTATTCAGCCATTGGGAGGTATTTAACATCTCGATGTCTTGTTCTAAGGAACGTCTTACATCTGCAAGGAATTGGGATGAAATTCCTATGAAACGTTCTGTAGGTATCATGGTTGTAGTGGCAGTTACTTCTGTTTTTTCAAGGGAACGTGAAAGGGCGTCAGCTTTTCCATTTTTTGTAGCAGGTCTGTAAATTATATTGAAGTTAAATCTGGCAAAGTACAAACTCCAACTGACTTGTCTTGTAGATAACGTTTTGTTATTTTGTATATTGAAGATTTTTGTGATCTGTGTGTACCATAATTGCTAACTTGGTCCCTCTAGCAAATGTCTCCAATGTTGTAAGGAGCATCTTATTGCAAGAAGTTCTTTCTCCCCAATGGGGTAATTAATTTCAGCAGGATTCATTACTTTTGAGAATATATAGGGTATATAGGCTCTGTGATTGAGACTCTCTGTGATAGAACTGCTCCGACAGCAAAATCAGATAAATCCACCTCTAATATATATTGAAGATTTGGATCAGGAAATCTGAGTATGGGAGCAGTGGTGAAACAAGTTTTCAATTTATTTAATGCTGTAGTTGCTTCTGGAGTCCCATAACATGGTGTTAAAGAACTTGTAAGTATAGTGAGTGGCTTTGCTACTTTTGAAAATCCTTTGATAAACTTCCTGTAGTAATTGGAGAATCCCAGAAATCACTGGAGTTCTTTTTTTGTTTTTGGAAGTGGCCAATCTTTAACTGCATCAACTTTTTTATTATGCATTTGAAATTCGTTAGGAGTAACAGTATAACCTAAGAATTAAATTAAATTTACATAACCCAAAAGGCATCACTAGATATTCATATAAGTCATATCTTGCCCTGAATGCTGTAAACCACTCGTCCCCTTTTCTAATCCGAATGAGATCATACGCACCTCTGAGGTCCTGTTTGGAAAAGATGGTGGCCTCTGACAATCGTTTGAACATTTCAGGTATTAGAGGTAGTGGGTACCTGTTTTTGATTGTAAGTTTATTTAGCTCTCGGTAATCGATTATCGGTTGGAGGGTAGAATCCTTGTTGCGAACAAAGAATATTCCTGCTCCTGCAGGATAAGAGGATGCCCTGATGAACCCCTTGCATAGATTTTTTTCTAAGCATTCTTTAAGATGATCTGGTTGTGTATTATTTAGTTTATCACTTTTTATTTTCACATATTTATTTCACAAAGTGATTATTGTACTTTTGTTGAACAATTTTGCTTTATATGTTGTTTTTTCTCTTATATTTTGCAAGATGTCTCAATCTGATCCTGTCTCAGAAATCACTGTTAGAACCCTGCTGCTGATAACAGTTCTACCAAAGCTAAGTGCATTTGTTGTAAACTTGTGGAGATTATATCTCCAGCAGTGGTTTGTAATAGTTGTCATGATAAACTTTTACATGCAGATAATATGTCCATCAGTAATAGTACATTGCCTGTTGCTGGTCCTTCAACATCTAATGTACAAGATATACCTGTGAATTTAAAATAATTTATTGCTGAATCTATTCAGAAGGCTTTGTCTGCCATCCCGCCTTCTAATAAACGTAAAAGGTCTTTTAAAACTTTTCATAAAGTTGATGACATTTCAAATGACCGACAACATACTAAATTATACTCCTCTGATGAGGATCTATCTGATTTATTTAAAATGGAGTATATTCATTCTTTGTTAAAAGAAGTGTTGATTACATTGGATATTGAGGAAACTAGTCCTCTTGATATTAAAACTAGTAAACGTTTAAATTCTGTTTATAAACCTCCTGTGGTTACTCCAGAGGTTTTTCCAGTTCCTGATGCTATTTCTGATATGATTTCTAAGGAATGGAATAGGCCTGGTACTTCTTTTATTCCTTCTTCAAGGTTTAGAAACATTGTATCCTTTGCCAGCAGTTACATTGGAGTTTTGGGAAAGATCCCCAAAGTTGATGGGGCTAGCTCTACTCTTGCTAAACATACTAATATTCCTATGGAAGATAGTACTTCCTTTAAAGGTCCTTAAGATAGGAAACTTGAATCTTATCTAAGGAAAGCCAATATATATTGGGGGCATCTTCTCAGAACTGCAATTTCTTTGGCTGATGTTGCAGCTGCATCAACTTTTTGGTTGGAAACTTTAGCGCAACAAGAATTGGATTCTGATCTGTCTAGCATGGTCTGCTTGCTTCAACATGCTAATCATTTTATTTGTGATGCCATTTTTTAAATCATCAAAATTGATGTTAAATCTATGTCTTTAGCTATTTTAGCTAGAAGAGCTTTGTGGCTTAAATCTTGGAATGCTGACATGACTTCTAAGTCCAGATTGCTATCTCTTTCTTTCCAAGGCAATAAGTTATTTGGTTCTCAGTTGGATTCGATTATTTCAACTGTCATTGGGGGAAGGGAGTTTTTTTGCCTCAGGATAAAAGACCTAAGGGTAAATCTAAAGCTTTTAACCGTTTTCGTTCCTTTCGACAAAATAAGGAACAGAAATCTAATCCTTCCCCCAAGGAATCGGTTTCCAATTGGAAACCTTCCTCAAATTGGAATAAATCCAAGCAATTTAAGAAACCAAAGCCAGCCCCCAAGTCCGTATAAAGATGCGGTCCTCATTCCAGTTCAGCTGTAGGGGGCAGATTAAGATTTTTTAAGGATGTTTGGATAAATTCTGTCCAAAATCAATGGATTCTGAGTATTGTCTCTCAGGGGTACCAAATAGGATTCAGAGTAAGACCACCTGTGAGAAGATATTTTCTCTCACGCATCCCAGCAAATCCAGTAAAGGCTCAGGCTTTCCTGAAGTGTGTTTCAGACCTGGAGTTTTCAGGGGTAATCATGCCAGGTCCATTTCAGGAACAGGGTCTGGGGTTTTATTCAAATCTATTCATTGTCCCAAAGAAAGAAAATTCATTCGGACCAGTTCTGGATGTGAAAATTTTGAATCGTTATGTAAGAGTACCAACTTTCAAAATGGTGACTATAAGGACTATTCTGCCTTTTGTTCAGCAAGGGCATTATATGTCCACAATAGACTTGCAGGATGCATATCTTCATATTCCGATTCATCCAGATCATTATCAGTTTCTGAGATTCTCTTTTCTAGACAAGCATTACCAATTTGTCGCTCTTCCTTTTGGCCTAGCGACAGCTCCAAGAATCTTTTCAAAGGTTCTCGGTGCCCTACTCTCTGTAATCAGAGAGCGGGGTATTGCGGTGTTTCCTTATTTGGACGATATCTTGGTACTAGCTCAGTCTTTACGTTCTGCAGAATCTCACACAAATCAACTAGTGTTGTTTCTTCAAAAACATGGTTGGAGGATCAATTTACCAAAAAGTTCTTTGATTCCTCAGACAAGGGTCACCTTTTTAGGTTTCTAGATAGATTCAATGTCCATGACTCTGTCTCTAACAGACAAGAGACGTTTAAAATTGGTTGCAGCCTGTCGGAACCTTCAGTCTCAGTCATTCCCTTTAGTAGCTTTGTGCATGGAAGTTTTAGGTCTCATGACTGCAGCATCGGACGTGTGGCAAACCTAGCCACTTCTGGACTATAACATAAGAAAGGTTGTCTATAGGCTGTATATTGTGCTATGTAGATGTGACAGACCCTTCTGTCAGCACTGAAAGAGTTAACTGTGTTCAGCTATTGTGCACTGTCATTAATGTTATTGATACACAGTCCATTGTTTAATCAACCTCAGAGAGCAGACCCTAGATGATAAGGAAAGACAAGTGTGTGTCTGTGTTTAAATTGTTATCAGCTTGAGCAAGGTATTCTATTGTATCATGTAAAAGGGCGTGTTCCCTCCATTCAATGTACAACATTCTTTCAACCCCCCTTCTGGGGGGGTCAGACCTGCATAAATACTGGGCATATGAGCCTTAATAAAAGTCATTCTGTTTAAACCTGAAAACTGGCTGGGTTGTGAATTGCTGATTCCCTATGCAGGACATTGTTCCCTGGTGTTAACCCTTGGTATCCGGTTGGTACCGTTACAATTGGTGGCAAGCGACGGAATGAACCTTATCGCCCAGAAGAGCAACTACACAAGCCAGTAACCTCAGGAAGAGGGGGATTACTACAATACTGACTAAGATGGAAGGAGTACCAGGGACCGAAGTGAATGGAGATGGATTATTCTAAGCTAAAGAGACAAACGTAAAAGGAACTGCTAGAAGCCAGGGGAAAGATAGGCAGCAGCAAACCCAAGGCTATATTAATTGCTGAGCTGATGGAGGGAGACAGAGCTCGCAGCGCTACGCCTCCAGCAGCCATGGAGGAGACCCTATACCAGAGGGAAATGAGGACCAGGCTGGAATTTTTACCCCAACCTGTACCACGGGATATGCTATCCGTGGTAATGGCAGATGTGCAGGAGTACGTGATGGCACACAGTCCGCGGAATGCATCCTCCCGAGCAGAATCCATTTTGGACGCACTCAGCAACCCAGTAAGACCCAAAATCCCATACCATGCATTTAAAATGTTTTGTGAGGAGAAGGATGAGATTGATGGGTATTTACAGGATTTTGAGAGACTGTGCGAGTTACATGATTTGGAGCAGTCCGTATGGGTGCCGGTGCTAGCAGGCAAGCTAGCCGGTAGGGCAGCGGAAGCGTAT
This sequence comes from Bombina bombina, assembly GCF_027579735.1. Lineage (NCBI taxonomy): Eukaryota > Metazoa > Chordata > Amphibia > Anura > Bombinatoridae > Bombina > Bombina bombina. Next base: position 74,620,068 of record NC_069501.1, on the reverse strand, counting down.
CGCGCTGTACCCAGGGAGGACAGCAAGGATTACGCTAAAGTGAAGAGAGCGATCTTGGAAAGATATGCCATTACCTCAGAGGCATACCGGCGCAAGTTTAGAGGCCTGCGCAAGCCAGAAAGAGATTCCCATGCAGAGTGGGCCCACAAGCTGGATCAAGCATCTCAGGGGTGGATACAGGCCAGCCAAGCTACCACCATGGAAGAATTGCGACAACTGATGCTGTTGGAGCAATTCTTTAACGGCTTGTCCCCAGAAGCCCAAGAATGGGTGAGAGATCGAAAACCCCTCACCTTAACCGAAGCAGCCAGATTAGCAGACCAGCATTTTGATGCCAGGAGGCACCATGGACTACAGCCTAACAACGGACGGGCTAATATACAATGCCACACCTGCAAGCAGTGGGGACATATGGCACGTGAGTGCACCCAAAATCGGAGCAGACAAGCTTGGAACCAGGTCAGACAGAACCTGGCCCCAAGGGCGGCTGCTCACCATTACCAAACGGAGCCAGCCGCTCATGAGGTGTTGAGCACCCAAGCCGAGGAACCCCTGGGAATTCTGCATGAGGTGATGTCGGTCCAGGGACTTCGGGATTCGGGAGCTACTTTAACCCTGATAGCTCCCCATTTGGTGCCGGATACAGCACCCACTGGCGGATCCGTGGCAGTACGAGGGGCAGGGGGAGCAGTATACCGATTGCCCACTGCTAGAGTGGAGTACAGACCCCCAGTCACCCCAGCAGCTGCCAGTTACCAACCCCCGGCGCACCGCTATACCACACGGCCTCCGGCCACGAACTACCCTCAGAGAGCCCGGTTCAATTCGCGGGGCTACTCACAACCTATTCGGTGCTTTGGATGTAAGCAACTAGGGCACAAAAGACCAGAGTGTCCCCTAAATGCAGCGAATCAAGCACAGTCCTGGAGAAGACCCGCTGGCGGAATCCCACATAATCCTCAGCCTGTGGCCCGCTACGTAGAGGCGCCAGAATGCTGGGGCAGCCTACATGAAGCAGACCCCGTGCAAGCTGCCCACCGGAATAACCGGCAACGGGTTAAAGTGAATGGGAAGGAGGTCAGTTGTCTACGGGATACTGGTGCTACCATGACCTTGCTTCAAGAGAACTTGGTGCCTGAGAAACAGCACACTGGAGACACTGTGGCTGTGAGGGTAGCAGGGGGCACTGTGTTCCGCCTACCTGTTGCCAGGGTACATTTGGATTGGGGAGTGGGCGCTAGACTTGTGAATGTGGGGGTCAAGAAGGACTTACCTGCTGATGTTCTCCTTGGAAATGACTTGGCCCCCCTTGTTTCTGCCTATGCTCCCATGGATCCCGCTGATGTTAACCCTGTGACTACCCAAGCCCAGTCCCTCCGGGAAGAGACGCTTCCATGTTTGGGGTGGGGGCAGTACTGAGCCAAGTTGGAGCAGATGGCGGAGAACACCCCGTAGCCTACTTGAGCCGAAAGTTGTTGCCCCGGACATCCCCAAGCCGATCCGTTGGGATCAGACTGTGTATGCCGGCTTGGTTCTGGGGGAGCATTGTGGCAAACCTAGCCACTTCTGGACTATAACATAAGAAAGGTTGTCTATAGGCTGTATATTGTGCTATGTAGATGTGACAGACCCTTCTGTCAGCACTGAAAGAGTTAACTGTGTTCAGCTATTGTGCACTGTCATTAATGTTATTGATACACAGTCCATTGTTTAATCAACCTCAGAGAGCAGACCCTAGATGATAAGGAAAGACAAGTGTGTGTCTGTGTTTAAATTGTTATCAGCTTGAGCAAGGTATTCTATTGTATCATGTAAAAGGGCGTGTTCCCTCCATTCAATGTACAACATTCTTTCAACCCCCCTTCTGGGGGGGTCAGACCTGCATAAATACTGGGCATATGAGCCTTAATAAAAGTCATTCTGTTTAAACCTGAAAACTGGCTGGGTTGTGAATTGCTGATTCCCTATGCAGGACATTGTTCCCTGGTGTTAACCCTTGGTATCCGGTTGGTACCGTTACAGGACGCGATCCCCTTTGCTCGTTTTCACATGAGACCTCTACAGCTTTGTATGCTGAACCAATGGTGCAGGGATTATACAAAGATATCACAATTAATATCCTTAAATCCCAATGTACGACACTCTCTGACGTGGTGGATAGATCACCATCATTTAGTTCAAGGGGCTTCTTTTGTTCGGCCAACCTGGACTGTGATCACAACAGATGCGAGTCTTTCAGATTGGGGAGCTATTTGGGGATCTCTGACAGCACAAGGGGTTTGGAAATCTAAAGAGGCTAGATTACCAATCAATATTTTGGAACTCTGTGCGATTTTCAGGGCTCTTCAGATTTGGCCTCTGTTGAAGAAAGAACCGTTCATTTGTTTTCAGACAGACAATATCAGAACTGTGGCATATGTCAATCATCAGGGTGGGACTCACAGTCCCCAAGCTATGAAAGAAGTATCTCTGATACTTGCTTGGGCGGTGTCAGGGTGCCAGGAATCAGACAGACGAGAAGTGCAAAAATAATCACACCTTTATTAATAGCAAAAAATAATAAAAATTCCACAATACAAATAACAAGCCAGGAATCAAAACCAGAGCACACGAGCCGAATCGGGAACAAGGAGAACAGCAGAGTCAGGAACAAGCCAGGGATCAGGAACCAGGAGGGACGTCAGAGAGCCAGGTAATGCACAGGAGCTCTCTCAAACAGGTCTGAGACAAGGCAAGGGCAAAGCATACTTAACAGAGGCCCTTTAAAAAATAAGTGAAGACATCACAATTCTGAGACTGCATCCTGTCTCACACGGATGATGTATACCAGTCTGGCCATAAAAGGAAATGCAGGAAATGAGCAGCATCACACAGTATGCACCAGAGTCAGCAAGAGGGGTGAGTAAAATGGCTGCCAGCAGCACATGGCAAACAAAACAGGGAAAAAACCCTGACAGGCGGAATCCAGCTCCTGTCTAATTTCTGCGGTTCATATCCCAGGTATAGACAATTGGGAGGCGGATTATCTCAGCCGTCAGACTTTTCTCTTGCATATGTAAGAGAGAGGTAATGCACTGAGGGCCGCAGACACCGCCGTTTGAAACTGTGCGGCAAAGTCTGCAGGATGAAGGCCCCCTCCGGATGGAGGATTAGATGTGCTATGGGGAACTGCATGTAGAGTGGATAATGTAGCAAGGGTAGTGATCTCACGGGACACCAAGTCCTGAGAGGTAGATGGCTCAGAGGGACTAAGAGCCTTAGCAGGCTTGTCAATCGTCTTAGACTTTTTAACGGTGTTATGGCATGTGGAACATAATTGAGTGGTTGGGAAAACCACGGCCTCCTCACAATATAAACAGGTATGATTTAGTACAGGAGTACCTTCTAACATGTCAAAGTCCTCCATAGCTCAGGTTATACCCACAGGAGAACACAAATAAATACGCTTTTTATTATAGAAAACTGCAGCTTTATACTCCCAATGGCTGGGGCACTCAACACCTCCTAGACCCAGACAGTTAACAGAGGAAACAATCTACTCAGGTTCAAGTCTCATCCGGAATGGAAGAAATGAACATAGACTCCCTGTTATTACAAGTACAGCAAGCAATAGGAGTTGTGCAAGACTTTTAAGTTTCACTTTCGTTTTTTAAAGTAAAACTTGTTTGTTCCAGCCAAAAACACAGTGTCTATCAGCCCAGGGACAAAAATCACACAAAGCAGCATGTAAATAATTAATACACTGAATAATTAACCCCCAGAGGATATTAACTCTTGATCCTATCAAGGTATAAAGGACCACACTGTGACCCAGTTATAGCGTTTTATGTGTAAAAGTTGACGTTAACTTACCTTTCAGGATCCATGCTAAGGAACAGAACACAGCATCCCAAGTGTGACAGTCTTATAGCAGCACTCCTGACATGGACTTGACTGAGAGAAAGCAGGCAGTGAAACTCGTCAACACTGATTGCTTAGGAGCTGTTAGCAGTAGTCTGGATGGTTTCGCAGAAAAAACTTTCCTTGCATCTACAGACTCTAACTTTAATCAATACTCTCACTGAGAGGTTGACATGACTTTTTAAAACTCCAGTCCTAACTCGAAGGGCAAATACCCTTTTTGAGGACTCTCCGAATCTTCTGACACTTCTCTGCCACCTCCTAACGTGACGAAAAGGCAAAGAATGACTGGGGTAATGAGGAAGTGGGAGGGATATTTAAGCCTTTGGCTGGGGTGTCTTTGCCTTCTTCCTGGTGGCCAGGTGTTGTATTTCCCAAAAGTAAGGAATGAAGCCGTGGCCTCTGTCTTAGGAAGGAAACAAAGGGTAGGTTTTGTGGACTCTCACCAATAAATTTATCAGATAAGCATAAATTATGTTTTCTTTCATACAGGTGGAGAGAATCCATGATCCATTACTCCTGGGAACAAATACCCAAGCTGAGGAGTCCACGAGTAATAACATAAAGGGAGAGGCTTAAAAACATCCTTTTTTCCCTGAAAAATTAAATACACAAACCCAATACAAAATATATGATATATATATATATATATATATATTTTTTTTTTTTTTTTTTAAAGCACTTAAAATAAATAAAACAGGCAAAAAATCAAACAGACAACTGCCTGAAGAACCGTTCTATCAAAGGCTGCTTCAGAAGAAGCAAAAACATCTAAAATGGTAGAATTTTGAAAAAGTATGCAAAGAAGACCAAGTAGCTGCCTTGCAAATCTGGTCAACTGAAGTATCATTCATGAAGGCCCAAGAAGTTGCAACTGACCTAGTAGAATGAGCAGTAATCCTCCAAGTAAGCTTTGGGAATCAAACATTTTAACCAAGAGGCCAAAGAAACAGCAGACACTTTCTAACCTTTCCTAGGCCGAATTGTGAAATTCAAACTAAGCATGCAAGAGTAATGATGTAAAGGATTCTGTGTGTTCGCAATTTATATATATAAATAAAAACTAAAAAGTGCCCATAACATAGCTTTAGAGTGTCTAAATGTTAATAAATTATATTTACCAATAGATACTCGTCCACCAGCAAATAAGCATTCGACAGCCAAACCAGTACTGAAACATATCAGCAGAAGTTATGTAATAGGAGTATTTTGTAGATACATAAATGGAGGCCAAGCACTAGTCCCTGTGACCAGTTATAAGTTATAGAGGGTTTATGATAAATTTTGTATGAAGTGAAAAAAGAATCATAAACCATACCACATATAACATCCCTCTGACAAACACTGTATGTTGAGGGGAAATCAGATGAAAATCCCTCTCTCTGAAGAACCAGATACACATCTTCATTCTTCAAAGACTTCCAGCGGAGGCAAATTAAAGGCTGAGGTATGTGTGAGGGGGTTGTATGAGCTCTTGGGGTTTTGAATCTGTGATTTTTCCTTGTGGTAGAGAAGTGTAATTCCCAGGAGTAATGGATCGTGGACTCTCACCACCTGTCTGAAAGAAATATGCCATAATGGGCCTAAATCATTACCTTAGTTATCTATTTAAAAACAAAAATATAAAGTTTTAATAGGGAAATAAATAATAAAAAGCTTCTATTTCTGTTTAAATGAAGTGACAGCAAAAATGCTAAAAATTCTGCGGAATTTTGGGCAAGTTATCCTCTGAAATACAAATGCAAGTCTGTCAAAAGAACTGAGATAAGGGGCAGTCTGCAGAGGTAAAAAGTATATTAATATAACAGTGTTGGTTATACAAAACAGGGAAATGGGTAATAAAGGGATCATCTATCTTTTTTAAACAATAAAAAGTCTGAAGTAGACTGTCCCTTTAAGCAAACCATGGTATTTTTGCATTAAAAAGTGTTAAAATCACCATATATCATAAAAATACGCATTTTAACTAAATAAAAGAAAATAAGCTTTTACTTACATTGGATATTTGTTAGAGAGGCATTTTCCATCTGATCTGGCTCCATATTAGATTGAGACACGGTACAAGATATATTTTTGCCATAAATATCTGGAGATGGCACCACCCATAGCTGGCTCTGTGTTGTTACGGTTTTGTTATAATGCTTGGTTTCGGTTATTCTTGACGTAAACTCCATACCTTCTGCTGTCCACTGAATTACCGCAGCTGGTTTGGCAACAGATGCTTCACATACAGCCACAGAGACAGGATTACTTTGTGATACAACTAGGGGTAGCTTTAGTGTGACTACAGCAAGAACTGTTTAAAGAGAAAAAAAAGGCGACATTTGTACCTTGTATACAGAATTACTATTTGCTTAAATGAATTACAATAGAAGGATAGACCAATGAGCTCAGGCCTGCCTCGTGGCTATTGGACCTGAACAGGAAACACTAACTACAGACTTTAAAGGACCACTCAACACTGTCTGTAAATCAGAGATGCAGGAGCATGCAATAACATTTTTTTCTGGGGCGGATGTTGCAGTTCTGATGGAACAGGCGGTAGAGCTAAAGAGAAAAACAAATGCCAGAGTGTACGACTGGACAGTACGGTGCTATAAACCGTCATGTGGGTTTTAAAGGGATATGAAACCCAATATTTTCTTTTCATAATTCAGATTGAGAATACAATTTTAAACAACTTTCTAATTTGCTGCCATGTAGCGCTTCAGATGCCTACCTAGGTATCTCATCACCAAAGAATATCATGGGAACAAAGCAAATTTGAAAATAGAAGTAAATTGGAAATTTGTTTAAAATGGACAGCTCTGTCTGACTAACAAAAGAAAATTTTTTGGTTTCATATCTTTAAAAAAAAGTGCAATTAGTACACTAAAAAAAACGTAAAATGTTGTGTCCTATTAACAAGCGAGAGGACAGGAGCTAGAGGACTGCCAAAAAAGATAAAGGCCCATATTTATCAAGGTCTGGCGGACCTGATCCGACACTGCGGATCAGGTCTGCCAGAGTTCGCTGAATACGGCGAGCAATACGCTCGCCGTATTCAGCATTGCACCAGCAGCTCACAAGAGCTGCTGGTGCAACGCCGCCCCCTGCAGACTCGCGGCCAATAGGCCGCCAGCAGGGGGTTGTCAATCAACCCCATCGTACTCGATCGGGTTGATTTCCGGCGATGTCTGTCCGCCTGCTCAGAGCAGGCGGACAGGTTATGGAGCAGCGGTCTTTGTGACCGCTGCTTCATAACTGCTGTTTAACCTGCAGGCTCGCCAGAAACACGGGGCATCAAGCTCCATTCGGAGCTTGATACATATGCCCCAAAGACTGTTCCTTGAAAGCTTTCCCTGCTCCTATCAGTTTGGCGATAGGTCTTATCCGACTAGTGCACAGACTGTACGAGTACTAAAGGAAACAGGTGCAAGTATTACAGATACAGCTGTAGTTTTGTCAACAGTGTATAGTTCGATTTAAAGAGACACGAAACCCCACATTTCTTTCATTATTTAGATAGAACATGCAGTTTTATCACATTTTCTTCTTCTACAAGAGGAATATGTGTGCAGCCACCAAATTGCAGCTAGTTCCCAGCAGTGCATTGCTGCTTCTCAGCCTACTTAGGTATGCTTTTCAACAAAGGATATGAAAAGAAAAAAGCATATTAGATAGTAGAAGTTAACTGGAAAGCTGTTTAAATTTGCATGCTCGGTCTGAATCTATCCCTTTAAATAACCATTGTCTAATTTAGTGCTTCAGACAATATAATAAATACTGTAAAAAAAAGATTAATAACACATTTATGAAAACATATTTGTTGAAACTACATAACACATCTGTTAGAACTAATACATAACTGTGCAGAAAATAGACATTTCTAGCTCTGGTCTCCATTCTAATCACCCAGAATTCCCAGAAGTATATTTTGTTTCATGGCATCTCAGATTTGAACCCAGTCCAAACCTTGCAAGAACCCATTTATCTGAAGCTTTTCAAACACAAAAAACACTCTGCATACAGACAGTTTAACACTGGTATTCCCATTAATAATAAAAATAGTTTTCTGATGGCTGTTCAATAGATTTTTGGGCTTTTAAATTCAGAACCTTGGACCTGTTTCATATTAAAATAATATAAAACAGACAAAACCAAAACTACAAGAAGAGAGCTCTTGAAGAGTGCAGTCTACTTGTTGCAGAAACATACGCGCCTAGATTTAGAGTTCTGCGTTAGCCGTCAAAACCAGCGTTAGGGGGTCCTAACGCTGGTTTTTACCGCCCGCTGGTATTTAGAGTCAGTCATTAAAGGGTCTAACGCTCACTTTCCAGCCGCGACTTTTCCATACCGCAGATCCCCCTACGCCAATTGCGTATCCTATCTTTTCAATGGGATCTTTCTAACGCTGGTATTTAGAGTCTTGGCTGAAGTGAGCGTTAGAAAAACGACAAAACTCCAGCCGCAGAAAAAAAACAGGAGTTAAGAGCTTTCTGCTCTTAACTACTGTGCTCTAAAGTACACTAACACCCATAAACTACCTATGTACCCCTAAACCAAGGTCCCCCACATCGCCGCCACTCTATTATTACTATTATATTTATTAACCCCTAATCTGCAGCCCCCACGTCGCTGCTACCTTACCTACAATTATTAACCCCTAATCTGCCGACCGGACCTCACCGCTACTATAATAAAGTTATTAACCCCTAATCCACCACCTCAATAACCCTATAATAAATAGTATTAACCCCTAATCTGTCTTCTCTAACATCGCCGACACCTAACTTCAATTATTAACCCCTAATCTGCCGACCGGACCTCACCGCTACTCTAATAAATGTAGAGTCAATCCGATTGAACTTCAATCTGATTGGCTGATTCCATCAGCCAATCAGATTATTCCTACCTTAATTCCGATTGGCTGATATAATCCTATCAGCCAATCGGAATTCGAGGGACGCCATCTTGGATGACGTCCCTTAAAGGAACCTTCATTCGGACTTAGGACGTCGGAAGAAGAGGATGGATCCGCGCCGGAGGTCTTGAAGATGGAGCCGCTCGTCATCGGATGGAAGAAGATAGAAGATGCCGCTTGGATGAAGATGTCTACCGGTCCGGATCTCCTCTTCTGCCCGGATAGGATGAAGACTTCTGCCCGATGATGGACTTCTTCAGCCGCCGCTTGGATCAAGACTTCAGCCGGAGGATGGACATCTTCAGCCCCCGCTTGGGCTTGGATCAAGACATCGGAGCCTGGACGGATCGGTGATACCCGGCGTGGTGAAGATAAGGTAGGAAGATCTTCAGGGGCTTAGTGTTAGGTTTATTTAAGGGGGGTTTGGGTTAGATTAGGGGTATGTGGGTGGTGGGTTGTAATGTTGGGAGGGTATTGTGTTTATTTTTACAGGCAAAAGAGCTGTTTTCTTTGGGGCATGCCCCGCAAAAGGCCCTTTTAAGGGCTGGTAAGGTAAAAGAGCTTTTCTATTTTAATTTTAGAATAGGGTAGGGCATTTTTTTATTTTGGGGGGCTTTGTTATTTTATTAGGGGGCTTAAAGTAGGTGTAATTAGCTTAAAATTGTTGTAATATTTTTCTAATGTTTGTAAATATTTTTTTATTTTTTGTACTTTAGTTAGTTTATTTAATTGTATTTATTTGTAGGTATTTTATTTAACCCCTTAATGACCGCAGCACTTTTCCATTTTCTGTCCGTTTGGGACCAAGGCTATTTTTACATTTTTGCGGTGTTTGTGTTTAGCTGAAATTCTCTTCTTACTCATTTACTGTACCCACACATATTATATACCGTTTTTCTCGCCATTAAATGGACTTTCTAAAGATACCATTATTTTCATCATATCTTATAATTTACTATAAAAAAAATTATAAAATATGAGGAAAAATTGAAAAAAAATACACTTTTTCTAACTTTGACCCCCAAAATCTGTTACACATCTACAACCACCAAAAAACACCCATGCTAAATAGTTTCTAAATTTTGTCCTGAGTTTAGAAATACCCAATGTTTACATGTTCTTTGCTTTTTTTGCAAGTTATAGGGCCATAAATACAAGTAGCACTTTGCTATTTCCAAACCATTTTTTTTTTCAAAATTAGCGCTAGTTACATTAGAACACTAATATCTTTCAGGAATCTCTGAATATCCATTGACATGTATATATTTTTTTTTAGTAGACATCCCAAAGTATTGATCTAGGCCAATTTTGGTATATTTCATGCCACCATTTCACCGCCAAATGCGATCAAATAAAAAAAATTGTTCACTTTTTCACAAATTTTTTCACAAACTTTAGGATTCTCACTGAAATTATTTACAAACAGCTTATGCAATTATGGCACAAATGGTTGTAAATTCTTCTCTGGGATCCCCTTTGTTCAGAAATAGCAGACTTATATGGCTTTGGTGTTGCTTTTTGGTAATTAGAATGCCACTAAATGCCACTGCGCACCACACGTGTATTATGCCCAGCAGTGAAGGGGTTAATTAGGGAGCATGTAGGGAGCTTTTTGGGGTAATTTTAGCTTTAGTGTAGTGTAGTAGACAACCCCAAGTATTGATCTAGGCCCATTTTGGTATATTTCATGCCACCATTTCACCGCCAAATGCGATCAAATTAAAAAAAAACGTTACATTTTTCACAATTTTAGGTTTCTCACTGAAATCATTTACAAACAGCTTGTGCAATTATGGCACAAATGGTTGTAAATGCTTCTCTGGGATCCCCTTTGTTCAGAAATAGCAGACATATATGGCTTTGGCGTTGCTTTTTGGTATTTAGAAGGCCGCTAAATGTCGCTGCGCATCACACGTGTATTATGGCGAGCAGTGAAGGGGTTAATTAGGTAGCTTGTAGGGAGCTTGCAGGGTTAATATCACATTTAGTGTAGAGCTCAGCCTCCCACCTGAAACATCAGACCCCCTGATCCCTCCCAAACAGCTCTCTTCCCTCCCCCACCCCACAATTGTCCCCGCCATCTTAAGTACTGGCAGAAAGTCTGCCAGTACTAAAATAAAAGCTATATTTGTTGTTTTTTGTGTTTTTAAAAAGCATATTTACATATGCTGCTGTGTACTATCCCCCCCTTAGCCCCCAACCTCACTGATCCCCCCCAAACAGCTCTATAACCCTCCCAATCTAACTTAATATGCGCCATCTTGGGTACTGGCAGCTGTCTGCCAGTACCCAGTTTAGAAGAAAATATGGGTTTTTTTTATTTTTATTACAATTTTCTGTAGTGTAGCTTCCCCCCCACACAAAACCAACCCCCCACCCCTCCACAATCTATTTTTGTGCTTTTGCACAAACAAGATTGGGCCCTTTTTCCTATCAATATCCTATCAGTATTTTCCGTAGTGTAGCGGTTCCCACCCGCTCCCGCCCCGTGCACGCGCCCACCCGCCAACCTCCGTGCACGTGCGCGCTCCCGCGCGCCCCCGCCTCCGATCCCGCCCCCCTTGATGGCAGAACATACACCGATGGCCGCCCACCCGCCTCCCAAGTCGGCTCCCACCCACCAACGATACCGGCCATCGATGTCTGGTGCAGGGAGGGCCACAGAGTGGCTCTCTCTGCATCGGATGGCCATGTAAAGTTATTGCAGGATGCCTCCATATCGAGGCATCACTGCAATAACCGGAAAGCAGCTGGAAGCGAGCAGGATCGCTTCCAGCTGCTTTCCACACCGAGGACGTGCAGGGTACGTCCTCAGGCATTAACTGCCTTTTTTTTGACGACGTACCCTGCACGTCCTCGGTCATTAAGGGGTTAATTAATTTATTGATAGTATAGTGTTAGGTTTAATTGTAACTTAGGTTAGGATTTATTTTACAGGTAATTTTGTAATTATTTTAACTAGGTAGCTATTAAATAGTTATTAACTATTTAATAGCTATTGTACCTGGCTAAAATAATTACAAAGTTGCCTGTAAAATAAATATTAATCCTAAAATAGCTACAATATAATTATAATTTATATTGTAGCTATATTAGGATTTATTTTACAGGTAAGTACTTAGCTTTAAATAGGAATAATTTATTTAATAAGAGTTAATTTATTTCGTTAGATTTAAATTATATTTAACTTAGGGGGATGTTAGGGTTAGACTTAGCTTTAGGGGTTAATACATTTATTAGAGTAGCGGTGAGGTCCGGTCGGCAGATTAGGGGTTAATAATTGAAGTTAGGTGCCGGCGATGTTAGGGAGGGCAGATTAGGGGTTAATACTATTTATTATAGGGTTATTGAGGCGGGAGTGAGGCGGATTAGGGGTTAATAACTTTATTATAGTAGCGGTGAGGTCCAGTCGGCAGATTAGGGGTTAATTATTGTAGGTAGCTGGCAGCGACGTTGTGGGGTGCAGATTAGGGGTTAATAAATATAATATAGGGGTCGGCGGTGTTAGGGGCAGCAGATTAGGGGTACATAGGTATAATGTAGGTTGCGGCGGTGTACGGAGCGGAAGATTAGGGGTTAAAAAAAATATGCAGAGGTCAGCGATAGCTGGGGCGGCAGATTAGGGGTTAATAAGTGTAAGGTTAGGGGTGTTTAGACTCGGGGTACATGTTAGGGTGTTAGGTGCAGACTTAGGAAGCGTTTCCCCATAGGAAACAATGGGGCTGCGTTAGGAGCTGAACGCTGCTTTTTTTCAGCTCAAACTGCCCCATTGTTTCCTATGGGGGAATCGTGCACGAGCACGTTTTTGAAGCTGGCCGCGTCCGTAAGCACCACTGGTATTTAGAGTTGCAGTGTCGGTAAATTATGCTCTACGCTCCCTTTTTGGAGCCTAATGCAGCCCTTCTTTGAACTCTAAATACCAGCGGTGCTGGGGAAAAAAAGCATGCGTAGCTAACGCACCCCTTCTAACGCAAAACTCTAAATCTAGGCCACGGTTTGTCACATGATGCCATCAGTGCGCTGCAGCCGTAGGCCAGGCAGGATATTTCATGTGCCGTGTCACGCGGTACAGAAGCATCGCCTGGCTTAGCTATCTGTGAAGGGCTGAAGGCTAGAGGTCGCCCACATCTGGGCCTGGACTGTGAGGTAAGGTGATCCCTTTCAGTTTATAGAATATACAGCCATTGTGCTCTTCAGCAACATCTACTGTATTTACATACATCATGTCACAGAGATGATTTATTCAACCCGCATCCTCAATTTTTAATTATTCTTATATAAAACCCTGGAACTGACTCATTGTACAAACACCCTAATTGTAAAGCTATATCCCCAATCAGTTATATGCCTACCTCAGTTCCCTAAACAAACCAATGGTCATGTGTATTCACATTGTTCCCTTGAACAGCAGTTTATTTACACTTCCTCTAAAACATAACTAGCATTTTAAAAACACATAGATATTTTATAGCAACCAAGACTACCTGCTATCTATAATTACTGCCAATAGTTTAATAAGAGGAGATTACCTTTATATTCTTAATGTTTTATACATTTGTTATTTCATTGACTGGCTGTAACTGGGCTCACTTTTGCAAATTATAGTACAACCAAGTCAATAGGATCATGGATGTTTAAATTAAAACAATTTAACAGCTAACCAGTTATCCTTGTTGTAGACTTATAAAAAAAAAAAAAGTAAAAAAAAAACATTCCATAATACACAATTATAATTTTACCGTTTTTATGTGTAGAGTGAGTCTTAAAGGAGCATAAAAGTGCAAAAAGAAAAAAGCTCTAACCTGGGCCTCGATCCGATATGCAGCGTCGCCCGCAAAAGCCGGTGACGCAGAATTTTGCGCGGGTTTGGTATCCTATATACGGCGTAACCTAGAAGTTACGCTCGTATATTTCTGCCTTCGGCCGTAGTTTTTTGGCCCATAGGCAGGTATACCAAGCCCGCGCAGTTTGGTATCCAATATACAGCATAAGGACTTACGTGGCGAAAATGGAGAAATCTTACTCCATTTTCACCTCGCCACAAAATGCAGCCGTAGTAAGCCTTACGCTGTCTATTGGAGCCCCGTAACTCCCTAAACTACCTGCCAAATAAAACCTAACACCTAACGCATGCGCAATGTCTATCTACCTGTCAACTGCGATCCCCCGCCGCAATCCCTAATAAAGAATTTAACCCCTAAACCGCCGCTCCCGGACCCCACCGCCACCTACATTAAAAGTATAACCCCCTAATGTGATCCCCCTACACCGTCGCCAGCTACATTACCTACCCCCTAATGTGAGCCCCTTACACCGCCACCATCTACATTACCTACCCCCTAATGTGAGCCCCTTACACCGCTGCCATCTACATTACCTACCCCCTAATGTGAGCCCCTTACACCGCCGCCATCTACATTACCTACCCCCTAATGTGAGCCCCTTACACCGCCGCCATCTATATTACCTACCCCCTAATGTGAGCGCCTACCCCGCTGCCAGCTATATTAAAATTATTAACCCCCCTACACCGCCGCCAGCTATATTAATTACATTAACCCCTAATTTAATCCCCATATACCGCCGCCAGCTATATTAATTACATTAACCCCTAATCTAATCCCCCTACGCCGCCGCCAGCTATATTAATTACATTAACCCCTAATTTAATCCCCCTATACCGCCGCCAGTTATATTAATTACATTAACCCCGAATGTAATCCCCCTACCCCGCCGCCAGCTATATTAATTACATTAACCCCTAATTTAATCTTCCTATACCGCCGCCAGCTATATTAATTACATTAACCCCTAATTTAATCCCCCTATACCGCCGCAAGCTATATTAAATTAATTAACCCCTAATCTAATCCCCCTATACTGCCGCCAGCTATATTAAATACATTAACCCCTAATCTAATCCCCCTACACCGCCGCCAGCTATATTAACTATATTAACCCTAATTATATTAGGGTTAATATAGTTAATATAGTTATTATATTATATATATTAACTATATTAACCCAAATTATATTAGGGTTAATATAGTTAATATCGTTATTATATTATATATATGTTAAGTATAATAACCCTATCTAACTCTAACATCCCTAACTAAATTCTTATTAAAATAAATCTAATTAATATTATTAATTAAAATATTCCTATTTGGGGCGTGGCCAGGATTCGGCCAAGACAAGTCGCACAAGATGGAGCTCCAGGCCTCTTCATACTAATTAATCGAATATCTGCCTGATACCTTGCACCCAACTTTAAAAATTTAAGTTTCAACTATGATATTACTAGCGGATCATAACGATATCAATTATATCAGTGAAATCTCTGAAAACTGATCTCCTCAATATGGAACGTAGACGGAGGCCTCCTCTCATGCTCTCGACCCCTCTCTAAAGAACACTCGAGCCACCCAGCTTTTCCTTTTCTGAGGTGTATAACCACTCAGCCACTCTAAGAGCTGAAACTAAAAGGATGGACACTGAGATCATAGCCGCACTTGCAGCTCTGGAGACCCGTATGGATGCATACTTCAGTATACTTCTCCAATGTACATCCCTTCAACAGGAGGACAGTACAGACACCCCGGAGTGTGTTCATAGACCTAGCTCAGTTACCTGCCTACAAGAGATTGCTCCACGTCCTCCTCCACATGACAGCCCATTTGAAGTGGCGGAGTTGCATGCTAGCATGGACTCTCACGATGGCGCACTTCCTAGCACGGATCCTATAATAGACATTGCCCCGGGCCTTATTCCGAAGCGGCCGGTCGGGGTGGGGCTCGAGGCTGACCTGCTCGTCACACTATCTTCACCCGGCAGCGCGTCCGCCATTGTTCACTGTGGTCCCGCTGCCTTAAACCGGGTGCGCGTAGCCCTAACAGAATCCTCTACTATTCAGGTGAGCATGGAGGGCCTCATGGGAGGAATAGGTCACAAGACCATAAGCACCACTTTCTACCTTATAGTAGTCGGATCAAGGTTCTTACAATTTGCATCTTGCTGGTCTCCAAGCTGGTTCTCTCCTGATCTCCTCCCCGGCAAGAACTTGATAAGAGATGGTATTGGCTAGAATTTCGAACTGTAACTGGGAATGACAGGGACAGTGACTGTATCAAATGACCTTACAACGCTCCTTTTTCTTTATGACACTTACCTACTTGAGCTAAGAGGCGCAGATCTTTGAGTTTATTACACCAAACTAATTTAGATCCTAAGTCAGTTGCTACATATCCCCAGGACAAAAAGAACTAACCACTTCTGTTTCCCCATTTATGTTATTCTTATGGAATTTCATGTTTATGACAGCTTTGCAGCTTGATACCACTATATGGGAAACATATTACCTTTCACAACTCTGCATAGACATAATGGTTTGTTCATGATGTTCTTTTTTGCTGTTGACAAACTGGTCCTCCAAATATTCAGCTCACAGTTTTTTGTTTTCTTTTTGTTTGTTTTTTCTCTGTTCTCTTCGTTTTTCTATGCTTGTTTTTCTTTCTCCCTTTTATTAGAGGAAAGTTCTAATTCTATATATGTGATGCTTTATAATGTTCTAGAAATGGGGTAGAAAATGTGGGAATACAATTTTTCTCTTTGGGAGTACATGCTTGTTAACCTGATGATTGTACTTAGAACTATTTATAAGCCTGTTTGATTTCTAATGTCCTATTAGACCCCATTAAGTAACTATACTGGCAACACCGCAAATCTGATATTACATACTACTTAACACTTAATGATAAATCCCCTCCCATATTAGATAAGATTATAGGTGAGAATAGGATAGCATCATTTCCATTCATATCTGTGGATGCCTACTTCAACCCCATATTCTGGTATCTATACCTACTCACAACTGTAGTCCTATTTATGGCTTTGAGAATGCGGCTTAGTGATGTTGAGGTCTAACTTGAGCTGCCCTGTTTGGTTTTTAGGTCCACTTCCCCACTAACACATCCTTGCAGACACTAATTTTCATCTGCTCATCAATATTCCATACTACACCCTCTAGCACCTTTATTGTTATGTACATATAGCAAATATATATTTATTTTACACTTTTATTAACAAATATGCTTGAAACAGACGTTACCAGGGGGGGAATAAAGTAAATCCAGGGTTAAGCAACCTCTGAACTAATTGTAAATAGGATTACAAAATCTAGAAACCCCCACCGGTAATTAGACAAATAAAATAGGGATGTTTATAGAAGGCTAATAAAGAATGGGATAAGTCACTTCCATACTTCAAATAAATAATAGCCAAATTCTGTTTCAAGCATATTTGTTAATAAAAGTGTAAAATAAATATATATTTGCTATTTGATTTAACTAGTGTATAATTCTACACTTGACTTCAATGTCACAAACCCCCTTTGGTTCCCTAACCTTACTATTTCATACCTAGTGATTCAATTCACACTTACGAATTTGGGACACAAGTGGTCAGAGTTTAGATAGTGATGGCCGGCTATCTATCCTCCTCCATAGATTTTGATCAGTGGAAACAAGAAGCAGAAAGAGTATTTACTCTAAATGTTGGTAATGTTTGTCCAAATGCTACAAACATAGAAGAAGCCTTTAAAAACATTGCTAAGATTATGAAAAAACAAGTGAAATCTTTCTGGGAAATTTTCAGCTTAGAAAATTATGTTAAGAATAAATTAATCCCTAGAGGTCTAAGGATTCAGCTAGCACCTGCTTTTCACATCTCAGATGAAAACTTTGTGTTTAGGTGGCAGGAAATTTTGACACAGTGCTCTCTAGATCTGATGAAATTAACACTAGAGTTTGAAAGAAAACAATATGAAGAACTAACTAAATTAATAGATGAGGCAAAAATACAAACAAACAAATTTACTACGCATAAAGATTTTGAGGCTCTAGATTTAAAACTGAAATTCCATATAGACAAGCTCAAGGAAGAACTTAGTGAGACCAAAAATAGGAAACTACAAAGAGATTGGTCTGACCACCAAAAAGGGAATATTTATAAAGGCAATCAAAAATGTAGTAATTTTAGAAAAACACAAGAGAATCTAGACTCACTAATAATAAAAATACTACCTCTGATAATTCCACTACAGATTCAGAACCCTCTGATGAGGAATTAACACAAACACCTACAACCAGTGTCGCCTTAACAGAACCATCAATTACACATATTTTTTTAGAGAAAGACCTTTTCCCACCAAAGAGAACTAAAAGAACGAGGCAACCAAACAAATCAAAATCCACCAAAAAACAGAAGTAGCGATGGATAATTTACAAATTATCAATCTAACTGAAACTCAATTAGAAAAGGAACATCACACACTATTATCAAAGGGACTTACTTTTGTACCCACCCCACATCATGACACATTCAATTGGATCAAGGACATACATTTGTTCGCTAGAAAACTTGCACTACATAAGTTTCACAAAAATGCTAACACAAATTCCTTGATTGATATGGGCATAGAACAAGAGGACCATGAAATGGTCAATTTAATGCTATCATTACTTAATGAAAACACAGATACACCAGAAACAAGGAAAGCAAGTGTAGTGAAACCCAAAAGTAATTTCATGCCAGCAATTTCTAAATATCCATATATTGATAAATTTGTCTCCCTAGTCACAACAGAAATAGAGGAGATAAATAAAAGGAGTAAAGTAGAGAAGAACTTGAGCTACAAAGAACGTAAAGCTCTCCAGAAATTACAAAACAATAAGGCAATTACCATCAAAAATGCAGATAAGGGGGGTAATATGGTCCTTATGAGCAATTCTCAATATGAACAAATTTGTACAAACATTTTGAGTAACACAGATAATTATAAAGTCCTGATACGTGATCCAACTGATGTTTTTAAAGGGGAGCTGAGATCCCTTTTGGATAGAGGTCTACAAGAAAGGGTAATTACAAAAGCTGAACACCAGTTCATGTTTAACATGTTCCCGAGAATAGCCACCTTCTATAGCCTTCCTAAGGTTCATAAGAATATGACAAATCCACCCGGTGGACCCATAGTCTCCGGTAATGGCTGTATCACTGAAAATGCAAGCATTTTTCTAGACAAAAAACTAAGACACTTTGTACACACCCTTACATCCTACGTGCAAGATACTAAAGATGTCTTAAAATGTTTAGCCGACGTGATTGTCAGTGATAATACTATGCTGGCCAGTATAGACGTTGAAAGTCTATACTCTAATATATCCCACAATTTAGGCTTGGAAGCTGTAAGTTTCTTTTTGAGAACAGTAAATGGGCACTTGCTGTGCTCCAACGTATGCCAATTTGTTCCTTGGGTGGATTGAGAACAAAAGTATACTTAATGAAGATACTAACCCATATATGCAATATATGGACTTATATATTAGATACATTGATGATGTTCTAATCCTATGGACAGGCACCAAAAATGACTTTGAAAATTTCATGATCTGGCTGAATAATAACAAAGATGGAATGAGGTACACTTCAAGTATAGATTCAAAAATTTCATTTCTTGATCTAGAGATTAGAAAAGAGAATGATGGCACGCTGAACACAAAACTATATAGAAAAGAGACAGCCACTAACAGTCTCCTCAAATGGGAGAGCTATTTGAAAATTGAAAATGGGCATTCCTTTTGGCCAATATTTAAGAGCCAGACGAAACTGCAGCACAGAACTAGACTAGAGAGAAGCAAGGGAGTTACAAAGAAGGTTTAAAGAAAGGGGATACCCAGGCAGATGCCTTAAAAAGGCATATCAAAGAGCTAAATTACTAAATAGAACTACACTATTGGAAACCAACAACCAAGCTATTGCACAACCAATAAATGAACAACAACCCATAAGAATCATTGGAACATACGATGATAAAAATGTCTGTATAAAAAATATCATCCAAAGACATTGGCATGTTATTCAGTAAGACGAAGACCTTAAAGAAGTAATATCTGAAAAACCCAATATTACATATAGAAGGTCCAAAAACCTTAAAGACATACTTATGGAGAGTCATTACTCAAAAGACACACCAAGAACATGGTTGAGAGAAACCAAAGGCTTTTACAAATGTGGAAGATGCCAAGCCTGTAAGAACATGACCCCCACAAAAACCTTCATACACCCTGACACTAACAAACAGTATGAAATTAAAGATTTTTTAAATTGCAGATCTAAGCAAGTCATATATATCGCAATGTGCAAATGCCCAAAAATCTATGTGGGTGAGACCTCAAGAGAGTTACGAACTAGAGTGTTAGAACACATAGGTGACATCAAATGGAACAGAAATGTTCCTGTAGCACAACACATGAACAATGAACATCAGGGACACAAATATGAAATCTATTTTTGTGCAATCGAACAAATAAAATTAAAAGGGAGAAGGGGCGACATTAACAAAATGCTATTACAGAAAGAGTGTAGATGGATTCATGAATTGAAATCCACTTCACCCAGGGGACTAAATGAAGCAATTTCATACAAATGCTTTTTATAGATTATGGTTCATGATATACATCTTATTGTGGATTTAAGATTACTAATTACATACTATTTCTGTCTAGGGTCATGAACTAACTGAGCTTACTTCCCCAATATGAAGCAAAGCAAGAGGATGCTGATTTATAACAATATTTAACTGAATTTAAATTACTTGATTCTAACGAAACTAATAATAACGTTTACACATAATGATAATTTCATATCCTAAATATCCTTATGTTCTAACAAATAAATATCTGTTTCTCTAACATGTATTGACTTGATAGGTTATCCCCTCAGTTATATAGGTGGTAATAACTAACTCAGTTTGACCTCTCAGATAGGCTACTATAAGCAACTACAATTGACCCACAATAAGATATTTTATAAGTATATCTTTTTCCACTTTTCAAACATCATACCAATTATCAGCATACTTGACCTAGGTATTCTATAAATATCGAATACAATATGCTGTATAAGCAATATATCCCTATATAACTCTCCCAATAAAATTACTAGGGAATACAACTTTCCCCCACAATACTTGTACATATTGATGCACAGTATACCCCTACACAAGAGCGGTCAGCGTCAATAAAATGATGAATTTATATGTTCCTTTTTGTTCTAATAACTTCTTTTACAAATGAGCAATGTATTAAAGGCAGAATACATACTCAGTACAAAGTATAAGTAAAATGACAGAATGAGGCCATAGCGGAGTCTTACACCTCCGTTTCTAATGCTTTTTAAAGTTGCCATGACAACGGATCACTATAACTTCTCGTACCGAATGCTGGGCTGGCCCTATGCCCTGACGAAGTCACGTTCTGTGACGGAAACGCGTCGGTGGGCGTGGCCTTGGGTGGAATAAGCGTGCGAGCTAGTCACATACTTAAATTTACTTAATTTACACTAGCGGTTTTCAAACTTTATACCGCTGTAACCCTATACCGCTATAGCTTTGCACTTTATCTGCTACTATAGGGGGGATGTTGCAATACTTAAAACTGTCATTTAGGAATATGCTTGATTGCCAAGTTAACAAGCAGTTACATTTCTGTTAAGCTTTATACGCTATTACGCTACAAGCTACACAGTAATTTTTTATTTTGAATTGAATGTATCTACTTGAACTTAACTGAGAGGAATTTATGTTGACAGTTTGTATCGAACATAATACATCCATCGTGTATATGAGAATAACTTGATTGTATGTGAGCTAGCTCCATCTGATAGGGATTTTAGCCAGAAATCGGCTGACTCTGTTAAATCAGAGCAGTACGCAGGCAGGAGGACGCCTTTGAGCGCATAGCTTGAGCATTTGTATGCCTGTTAAAAAGTACCTACCCTGTGTGTATGAAATTACCTTTATGCTAACTTCCCTACCCTGTGTGACTAATTGATTAGACACGCTACACCCTGTCCACTAGCCCTTATTTTTAAGTTTGGATGCTTTAGAATTTGGCTATTATTTATTTGAAGTATGGAAGTGACTTATCCCATTCTTTATTAGCCTTCTATAAACATCCCTATTTTATTTGTCTAATTACCGGTGGGGGTTTCTAGATTTTGTAATCCTATTTACAATTAGTTCAGAGGTTGCTTAACCCTGGATTTACTTTATTCCCCCCCTGGTAACGTCTGTTTCAAGCATATTTGTTAATAAAAGTGTAAAATAAATATATATTTGCTATTTGATTTAACTAGTGTATAATTCTACACTTGACTTCAATGTCACAAACCCCCTTTGGTTCCCTAACCTTACTATTTGTTATGTACATACACTGAACAGTTATATCTTATTACATGCCACTGGGACTGAAATACTTTTTATCTAAAATGTGCTATACTATGTTTATCCACTAGACGGATATCGATATCTCTTCTTTTCTCAAAGTGTGATCATCTTTCCCCTTGCCCCCTAGGAATGAGTAGGGACCCTTTAATACAATACTATTTGCAATACTAAGGGAGTTCACCTAGGCAACCTGACATTTTGGATCTGTTGTTACAGTTTTGTCGTGGCGTCTTATATATATTGCCTTATCATTCGTACAATTTAATCTTCTGGTTTGCAAGATATACAGCCCCCTCACCTTACATAGCTTTGTTATCTTAGGGGCAATCACTATTTAGACAGTATTACATACAGTCAGTAGGATCCAGATGTTGAGGTATTGAGATGCTAGCAGACCACACTCCATCAATGTACCTGCCGCTACTATTTCCCAGGCAATAACTAATTTTTCTATATATAGAGGTTATATAACTGATGGACTTGGATAAAAGTTTACGGCTCTGTTCATACGCTATATCCTAAGGCTACTCAAAGTATGTCTCTTAAATCTGTGCTACCCTCTACTTGTACATTTCATTAGCGTTATACTACCCCCAAGTGAAGCCTATTAGTTAATACACTTCAGCATAATAATATAATTAATAATCCCTGGCCGCGCCCCCCCCCCGTCCTTTAATGACTTTCCCTTCCCCCAAATATAACCATCATACTAACCCCCTTTTCACTCCAATCCACTCAGAACAGATAGTTTACTTTATGACGTCCATAGTGTTTTGGAGACCATCCTTATTATCACCACGCCAAAGGTTATGAAAAAGAGGTTTCAGATATGTTCCAGATGCCCATTTCTTCCACACTCAAGTCTTCTTTATGCACTCACAAACATGTATATCATACATTATGATTCACATTTCAGACACTTTTTATAATCTTTGCCAGAAATCATTTTCTTATTGGTAAATTCGCTAGTGTGTTTGATTAAAGCCCTTATTTACATGCCCCAAATAGATAAGATATTTATCATTGTAATATTGCTGCTTTAATGTTTTAGATCAAACTTATTTTTTGTATGAGATTTGTAAAGATGCTCTCTCCCAGTATGATTTGTATCTGGACGTATTTCATATCTCATGTTTTGCTTTTGTTGTTCAATACCTCAATAAAAATCTTTAAAAAAAAAAATAAAAAAAAAAATATTCCTATTTAAATCTAAATACTTACCTATAAAATAAACCCTAAGATAGCTACAATGTAATTAATAATTACATTGTAGCTATTTTAGGGTTTATATTTATTTTACAGGTAACTTGGTATTTATTTTAACTAGGTACAATAGCTATTAAATAGTTAATAACTATTTAATAGCTAGTTAAAATAATTACCAATTTACCTGTAAAATAAATCCTAACCTAAGTTACAAATACACCTACACTATCAATAAATTAATTAAATAAACTACAATTATCTAAACTAAAATACAATAAAATAAACTAAACTAAATTACAAAAAAAAAAAAACACTAAGTTACAAAAAATAAAAAAAGATTACAAGATTTTTAAGCTAATTACACCTATTCTAAGCCCCCTAATAAAATAATAAAGCCCCCCAAAATAAAAAAAATTCCCTACCCTATTCTAAATTTAAAAAATTAACAGCTCTATTACCTTACCAGCCCTTAAAAGGGCCTTTTGCGGGGCATGCCCCAAAGAAATCAGCTCTTTTGCTTGTAAAAAAAACACAATACCACCCCCCAACATTACAACCCACCACCCACATACCCCTACTCTAACCCAAACCCCCCTTAAATAAAACTAACACTACCCCCCTGAAGATCTCCCTACCTTGTCTTCACCCAGTCGGGCAGAACTCCTCATCCGATCCGGGCGATGTCTTCAATCAAGCGGCAAAGAAGAAGTCTTCCATCCGGCGATGTCTTCAATCAAGCGGCAGAGAAGAGGTCATCCATCAGGGCGAAGTTTTCTTCCATGCGGCATATTCAATCTTCTTTCTTCCTCCGACACGGAACATCCATCCGGCACGACGACTTCCCGACGAATGAGGTTCCTTTAAATGACGTCATCCAAGATGGCGTCCGTCAAATTCCGATTGGCTGATAGGATTCTATCAGCCAATCGGAATTAAGGTAGAAAAATCTGATTGGCTGATTGAATCAGCCAATCAGATTCAAGTTCAATCCGATTGGCTGATTGGTTAGAACAGCCAATAGAATTACAGTTGCTCTTATTCTATTGGCTATTCAAATCAGCCAATAGAATTAAAGTAGCTCGCATCCGATTGGCTGATTTGAATTTGAAGGCTCAAATCAGCCAATAGGAATTCAAGGGACGCCATTTTTAATCGCGTACCTTGAATTCCTATTCAGTGTACGGCGGCGATTGTATTAAGAGGATCCTCCACGTTCCGGCTCCGGTCTTCAGTTCCAGAGGTCTTCGGTTCCAGCGTTGCCGATCTTCAGTTCCAGCTGGGCGGTCTTCAGCTCTGCGGTCATCGGTCTTCAACTCCTCCACGCCGGCTGGATCCTGGAAGAAGAAGAGGTCGCCGCTTGGAAGAAGACATCTCCGCCGGTCTTCAGGACAGGTAAGGAGCACTTGGGGGTTAGACTTAGGTTTTTTTAAGGGGGGATTGGGTGGGTTAGAATAGGGGTATGTGGGTGGTGGGATGTAATGGGAGGGGGGGTTTACAGGCAAAAGGGCTGATTTCTTTGGGGCATGCCCCACAAAAGGCCCTTTTAAGGGCTGGTAATAGAGCTGTTAACTTTTGTAATTTAGATTAGGGTAGGGAATTTTTTTTATTTTGGGGGGCTTTGTTATTTTATTAGGGGACTTAGAATAGGTGTAATTAGCTTAAAATTCTTGTAATCTTTTTTTATTTTTTGTAATTTAGTGTTTGTTTGTTTTTGTAATTTAGTTTAGTGTATTTAATTGTAGTTTAGTTTAGATATTTGTAGTTTATTTAATTTATTGATAGTGTAGGTGTATTTGTAACTTAGGTTAGAATTTATTTTACAGGTAAATTGGTAATTATTTTAACTAGGTAGCTATTAAATAGTTGAAAAAGACGAAGTAACCAGCGCCCAGGACTGATATCTGCTCACTATAAAGAAGACCCCCTAATAGGTCTAGAAACGGAATAATGGATTAGGATATATAGGAGCGCCAATGGCTTAGATATACCACAGGGAATAAAAAGTCAAAAATGGTCTCCAATAATTTCTATGTTCCAAAATCAACCAAATATTTAATGTTAAACCAATATAATTCTGATCTCCAGAATCATAAAAACACAAAATACATATAGCAAAGCTTAAAATACAATACAATAAATGATTTGAAATGCAACAGATAACAGATCCGGTTGGTTAAACTGGATGACCAATATCTAATGTTCCAGTTTTCATGAGTCCTCTTAAAAACCTTCTAGTAGGTACATGGTATTGTTAAATACACGTACAAATAAACCTAGTATTCAATGAATAATGTAATATTAGCTCAAATGTTCTTATCGAAGTGATAGGATCACTAATATAGTGATACGAGACCCACTAATAGGTCAACAGTGCATACAAATATTACAACATTTAAATCATATGATGAACACCGTGAATAATCAAAAATAAGATACAATGTGTTGATTCCTTAAACTATCAAATAAACCATATTGTGGATTTGCAATAAAAATAAGTAGTGAATGTGGTCTTTAAAATCAATAAATCAAAAAATAAGATAGAGTGATGGGAAAACAAGCAAGAAGAATAATATATATAATAACAAAATTGAATGTAAGATCCTACCAATGGATTTAAACTAAACTGGTACCAGCTAACACCTCAATTCTCCTGATTAAATCTAGGGCGTTATTAACTTAAAAACAGTAAACAAATAACACAAGCTATATAAATTACCACAAGCTATATGATTATGACAAGCTATAGAAATATATGAACGACATAAAAACAGAGAGTGTGTATAGTTTGGCCAAAACTAGTCCACAAACTCCTAAAGGTGTGTTTCCACAACTTTAAATAACTTAAAATGATGATAAGACAATAATAGTGTCCTTTGAGAGTCTTTTGATAAATCCTTAAAAGTCTGGTAAAAATCCGGTGAGAGAAATCCTCAATGTGTAGTAGAGTCCCAAGTCCTATTCCTATGTTAAGACAAATACCTGAAAGAAATGGAAAAAAGCGCACTAAACAAACAGCGCTAACGGGTATGGACTACCCGAGGGCCGAAACGCGTAGACGAAACTTTGCACCAGAGTTGGAGAGGCTCATTATATCCAGGACCAGGATTTGAATGGTAAGACTATTTTCAATAGTCCATACCCGTTAGCGCTGTTTGTTTAGTGCGCTTTTTTCCATTTCTTTCAGGTATTTGTCTTAACATAGGAATAGGACTTGGGACTCTACTACACATTGAGGATTTCTCTCACCGGATTTTTACCAGACTTTTAAGGATTTATCAAAAGACTCTTAAAGGACACTATTATTGTCTTATCATCATTTTAAGTTATTTAAAGTTGTGGAAACACACCTTTAGGAGTTTGTGGACTAGTTTTGGCCAAACTATACACACTCTCTGTTTTTATGTCGTTCATATATTTCTATAGCTTGTCATAATCATATAGCTTGTGGTAATTTATATAGCTTGTGTTATTTGTTTACTGTTTTTAAGTTAATAACGCCCTAGATTTAATCAGGAGAATTGAGGTGTTAGCTGGTACCAGTTTAGTTTAAATCCATTGGTAGGATCTTACATTCAATTTTGTTATTATATATATTATTCTTCTTGCTTGTTTTCCCATCACTCTATCTTATTTTTTGATTTATTGATTTTAAAGACCACATTCACTACTTATTTTTATTGCAAATCCACAATATGGTTTATTTGATAGTTTAAGGAATCAACACATTGTATCTTATTTTTGATTATTCACGGTGTTCATCATATGATTTAAATGTTGTAATATTTGTATGCACTGTTGACCTATTAGTGGGTCTCGTATCACTATATTAGTGATCCTATCACTTCGATAAGAACATTTGAGCTAATATTACATTATTCATTGAATACTAGGTTTATTTGTACGTGTATTTAACAATACCATGTACCTACTAGAAGGTTTTTAAGAGGACTCATGAAAACTGGAACATTAGATATTGGTCATCCAGTTTAACCAACCGGATCTGTTATCTGTTGCATTTCAAATCATTTATTGTATTGTATTTTAAGCTTTGCTATATGTATTTTGTGTTTTTATGATTCTGGAGATCAGAATTATATTGGTTTAACATTAAATATTTGGTTGATTTTGGAACATAGAAATTATTGGAGACCATTTTTGACTTTTTATTCCCTGTGGTATATCTAAGCCATTGGCGCTCCTATATATCCTAATCCAGCTATTAAATAGTTATTAACTATTTAATAGCTATTGTACCTAGTTAAAATAAATACCAAGTTACCTGTAAAATAAATATAAACCCTAAAATAGCTACAATGTAATTATTAATTACATTGTAGCTATCTTAGAGTTTATTTTACAGGTAAGTATTTAGATTTAAATAGGAATATTTTAATTAATAATATTAATATTAATTAGATTTATTTTAATAAGAATTTAGTTAGGGATGTTAGAGTTAGATAGGGTTATTATACTTAATATATATATAATATAATAACGATATTAACTATATTAACCCTAATATAATTTGGGTTAAAATAGTTAATATATATAATATAATAACTATATTAACTATATTAACCCTAATATAATTAGGGTTAATATAGTTAATATAGCTGGCGGCGGTGTAGGGGGATTAGATTAGGGGTTAACCTATTTAATATAGCTGGCGGCGGTGTAGGGGGATTAGATTAGGGGTTAACCTATTTAATATAGGTGGCGGCGGTGTAGGGGGAATAGATTAGGGGTTAATCTATTTAATATAGGTGGCGGCGGTGTAGGGGGATTAGATTAGGGGTTAATCTATTTCATATAGGTGGCGGCGGTGTAGGGGGATTAGATTAGGGGGTAATACATTTATTATAGGTGGTGGCGGTGTAGGGGGATTTAGATTAGATGCAAAAGAGCTGATTTCTTTGTGACAATGCCCCGCAAAAAGTTCTTTTAAGGGCTGGTAAAAGAGCTGATTTCTTTGGGGCATGCCCCGCAAAAAGCCCTTTTAAGGGCTGACAATAGAGCTGTTACTTTGGGGCAATGTTACGCAAAAGGCCCTTTTAAGGGCTGGTAATAGAGGTGATTACTTTAGGGGGATTAGATTAGGGGTTAATGTATTTAATATAGCTGGCAGCGGTGTAGGGGGATTAGATTAGGGGTTAATTTAATATAGCTGGCGGCGGTGTAGGGGGATTAAATTAGGGGTTAATTAATTTAATATAGCTGGTGGCGGTGTAGGGGGATTAAATTAGGGGTTAATAATTTTAATATAGCTGGCGGCGGGGTAGGAGCTCACATTAGGGGGTAGGTAATATAGATGGCGGCGGTGTAAGGGGCTCACATTAGGGGGTAGGTAATATAGATGGCGGCGGTGTAAGGGGCTCACATTAGGGGGTAGGAGCTCACATTAGGGGGTAATATAGATAAAATAGGTAGCAGCGCTGTAGGGGGCTCACATTAGGGGGTAATATAGATAAAATAGGTAGCGGCTGTGTAGGGGGCTCACATTAGGGGGTAATTTAGATAATGTAGGTGGCGGGGGGGTCCGGGAGCGGCGGTTTAGGGGTTAATAACTTTATTATTATTAGAAGAGTGAGGGGGGATAGCGGATAGAGGGGTATACATGTCGGGCTATGTTTAGGAGGCGTGTTAGACAGTACGGGTGATTTAATAATTAGTCAGGTTTTTTATGCGGCGGCCGTAAGTCACTGGCAACTCCAGAAAATTGTACTTACGCAGATTTCTGGACATTGCTGGTTTGTGAGAATTACGGCACTTTAGCATCTGATGGTGCCGTATATGGGATAGCTCGAGTTGCGAGCTGAAACTACGTGCTGCGCAGGTTTCCACGCTTGCGCCGAAACCTGCGCTGTATATCGAATCGCGCCCCATGTCAGCATTCCAATATTTGAGCCACAAAGCTCTTCTAGCTAAAATAGCTAAAAAGACATAGATTTAACATCAATTTTGATGATATCAAAAATGGCATCACAGATAAAATGATTAGCATGTTGAAGCAAGCTAACAATGCTAGACAAATCAGGATCCATTTCCTGTTGCGCTAAACTTTCCAACCAAAAAGTTGATGCGGCTGCAACATCAGCCATAGAAATGGCAGGCCTGAGAAGATAGCCAGAATATAAATAGACTTTCCTTAGATAAGATTCAAGTTTCCTATCTAAAGGGTCCTTAAAGGAAGTACTATCTTCCATTGGAATAGTAGTACGTTTGACAAGAGTAAAAAACAGAATTTATGTTTACCTGATAAATTTCTTTCTCCAACGGTGTGTCCGGTCCACGGCGTCATCCTTACTTGTGGGATATTCTCTTCCCCAACAGGAAATGGCAAAGAGCCCAGCAAAGCTGGTCACATGATCCCTCCTAGGCTCCGCCTACCCCAGTCATTCGACCGACGTTAAGGAGGAATAATAGCATAGGAGAAACCACATGGTACCGTGGTGACTGTAGTTAAAGAAAATAAATTATCAGACCTGATTTAAAAACCAGGGCGGGCCGTGGACCGGACACACCGTTGGAGAAAGAAATTTATCAGGTAAACATAAATTCTGTTTTCTCCAACATCGGTGTGTCCGGTCCACGGCGTCATCCTTACTTGTGGGAACCAATACCAAAGCTTTAGGACACGGATGAAGGGAGGGAGCAAATCAGGTCACCTAAATGGAAGGCACCACGGCTTGCAAAACCTTTCTCCCAAAAATAGCCTCAGAAGAAGCAAAAGTATCAAACTTGTAAAATTTGGTAAAAGTGTGCAGTGAAGACCAAGTCGCTGCCCTACATATCTGATCAACAGAAGCCTCGTTCTTGAAGGCCCATGTGGAAGCCACAGCCCTAGTGGAATGAGCCGTGATTCTTTCGGGAGGCTGCCGTCCGGCAGTCTCGTAAGCCAATCTGATGATGCTTTTAATCCAAAAAGAGAGAGAGGTAGAAGTTGCTTTTTGACCTCTCCTTTTACCTGAATAAACAACAAACAGGGAAGATGTGTGTCTAAAATCCTTTGTAGCATCTAAATAGAATTTTAGAGCGCGAACAACATCCAAATTGTGCAACAAGCGTTCCTTCTTTGAAACTGGTTTCGGACACAGAGAAGGTACGATAATCTCCTGGTTAATGTTTTTGTTAGAAACAACTTTCGGAAGAAAACCAGGTTTAGTACGTAAAACCACCTTATCTGCATGGAACACCAGATAAGGAGGAGAACACTGCAGAGCAGATAATTCTGAAACTCTTCTAGCAGAAGAAATTGCAACTAAAAACAAAACTTTCCAAGATAATAACTTAATATCAACGGAATGTAAGGGTTCAAACGGAACCCCCTGAAGAACTGAAAGAACTAAATTGAGACTCCAAGGAGGAGTCAAAGGTTTGTAAACAGGCTTGATTCTAACCAGAGCCTGAACAAAGGCTTGAACATCTGGCACAGCTGCCAGTTTTTTGTGAAGTAACACCGACAAGGCAGAAATCTGTCCCTTCAGGGAACTTGCCGATAATCCTTTTTCCAATCCTTCTAGAAGGAAGGATAGAATCCTAGGAATCTTAACCTTGTCCCAAGGGAATCCTTTAGATTCACACCAACAGATATATTTTTTCCAAATTTTGTGGTAAATCTTTCTAGTTACAGGCTTTCTGGCCTGAACAAGAGTATCGATAACAGAATCTGAGAAACCTCGCTTCGATAAAATCAAGCGTTCAATCTCCAAGCAGTCAGCTGGAGTGAAACCAGATTCGGATGTTCGAACGGACCCTGAACAAGAAGGTCTCGTCTCAAAGGTAGCTTCCAAGGTGGAGCCGATGACATATTCACCAGATCTGCATACCAAGTCCTGCGTGGCCACGCAGGAGCTATCAAGATCACCGACGCCCTCTCCTGATTGATCCTGGCTACCAGCCTGGGGATGAGAGGAAACGGCGGGAACACATAAGCTAGTTTGAAGGTCCAAGGTGCTACTAGTGCATCCACTAGAGCCGCCTTGGGATCCCTGGATCTGGACCCGTAGCAAGGAACTTTGAAGTTCTGACGAGAGGCCATCAGATCCATGTCTGGAATGCCCCAAAGTTGAGTGACTTGGGCAAAGATTTCCGGATGGAGTTCCCACTCCCCCGGATGCAATGTCTGACGACTCAGAAAATCCGCTTCCCAATTTTCCACTCCCGGGATGTGGATAGCAGACAGGTGGCAGGAGTGAGACTCCGCCCATAGAATAATCTTGGTCACTTCTTCCATCGCTAGGGAACTCCTTGTTCCCCCCTGATGGTTGATGTACGCAACAGTCGTCATGTTGTCTGATTGAAACCGTATGAACTTGGTCCTCGCTAGCTGAGGCCAAGCCTTGAGAGCATTGAATATCGCTCTCAGTTCCAGAATATTTATCGGTAGAAGAGATTCTTCCCGAGACCAAAGACCCTGAGCTTTCAGGGATCCCCAGACCGCGCCTCAGCCCATCAGACTGGCGTCGGTCGTGACAATGACCCACTCTGGTCTGTGGAATGTCATCCCTCGTGACAGGTTGTCCAGGGACAGCCACCAACGGAGTGAGTCTCTGGTCCTCTGATTTACTTGTATCTTTGGAGACAAGTCTGTATAGTCCCCATTCCACTGACTGAGCATGCACAGTTGTAATGGTCTTAGATGAATGCGCGCAAAAGGAACTATGTCCATTGCCGCTACCATCAACCCGATCACTTCCATGCACTGAGCTACGGAAGGAAGAGGAACGGAATGAAGTATTCGACAAGAGTCCAGAAGCTTTGTCTTTCTGGCCTCTGTTAGAAAAATCCTCATTTCTGAGGAGTCTATAATTGTTCCCAAGAAGGGAACCCTTGTTGACGGGGATAGAGAACTCTTTACCACGTTCACTTTCCAGCCGTGCGATCTGAGAAAGGCCAGGACGATGTCCGTGTGAGCCTTTGCTCGAGGGAGGGACGACGCTTGAATCAGAATGTCGTCCAGGTAAGGTACTACTGCAATGCCCCTTGGTCTTAGCACAGCTAGAAGGGACCCTAGTACCTTTGTGAAAATCCTTAGAGCAGTGGCTAATCCGAAAGGAAGCGCCACGAACTGGTAATGTTTGTCCAGGAATGCAAACCTTAGGAACCGATGATGTTCCTTGTGGATAGGAATATGTAGATACGCATCCTTTAAATCCACCGTGGTCATGAATTGACCTTCCTGGATGGAAGGAAGGATAGTTCGAATGGTTTCCATCTTGAAAGATGGGACCTTGAGAAATTTGTTTAAGATCTTGAGATCTAGGATTGGTCTGAATGTTCCCTCTTTTTTGGGAACTATGAACAGATTGGAGTAGAACCCCATCCCTTGTTCTCTCAATGGAACAGGATGAATCACTCCCATTTTTAACAGGTCTTCTACACAATGTAAGAACGCCTGTCTTTTTATGTGGTCTGAAGACAACTGAGACCTGTGGAACCTTCCCCTTGGGGGAAGTCCCTTGAATTCCAGAAGATAACCCTGGGAGACTATTTCTAGCGCCCAAGGATCCAGAACATCTCTTGCCCAAGCCTGAGCGAAGAGAGAGAGTCTGCCCCCCACCAGATCCGGTCCCGGATCGGGGGCCGATATTTCACACTGTCTTGGTAGCAGTGGCAGGTTTCTTTGCCTGCTTTCCCTTGTTCCAGCCTTGCATTGGTCTCCAAGCTGGCTTGGCCTGAGAAGTATTACCCTCTTGCTTAGAGGACGCAGCACCTTGGGCTGGTCCGTTTTTACGAAAGGGACGAAAATTAGGTCTATTTTTTGCCTTGAAAGGCCGATCCTGAGGAAGGGCATGGCCCTTACCCCCAGTGATATCAGAGATAATCTCTTTCAAGTCAGGACCAAACAGCGTTTTCCCCTTGAAAGGAATGTTTAGTAGCTTGTTCTTGGAAGACGCATCAGCCGACCAAGATTTCAACCAAAGCGCTCTGCGCGCCACAATAGCAAACCCAGAATTCTTAGCCGCTAACTTAGCCAATTGCAAAGAGGCGTCTAGAGTGAAAGAATTAGCCAATTTGAGAGCATTGACTCTGTCCATAATCTCCTCATAAGGAGGAGAGTCACTATCGAGCACCTTAATCAGTTCATCAAACCAGAAATATGCGGCTGTAGTGACAGGGACAATGCATGAAATGGGTTGTAGAAGGTAACCCTGCTGAACAAACATCTTTTTAAGCAAACCTTCTAATTTTTTATCCATAGGATCTTTGAAAGCACAACTATCCTCTATGGGAATAGTGGTGCGTTTGTTTAAAGTAGAAACCGCTCCCTCGACCTTGGGGACTGACTGCCATAAGTCCTTTCTGGGGTCGACCATAGGAAACAATTTTTTAAATATGGGGGGAGGGACGAAAGGAATACCGGGCCTTTCCCATTCTTTATTAACAATGTCCGCCACCCGCTTGGGTATAGGAAAAGCTTCTGGGAGCCCCGGCACCTCTAGGAACTTGTCCATTTTACATAGTTTCTCTGGGATGACCAAATTTTCACAATCATCCAGAGTGGATAATACCTCCTTAAGCAAAATGCGGAGATGTTCCAATTTAAATTTAAAAGTAATCACATCAGATTCAGCCTGCTGAGAAATGTTCCCTAAATCAGTAATTTCTCCCTCAGACAAAACCTCCCTGGCCCCCTCAGATTGGGTTAGGGGCCCTTCAGAGATATTAATATCAGCGTCGTCATGCTCTTCAGTAACTAAAACAGAGCATCCACGCTTACGCTGGCAAGGGTTCATTTTGGCTAAAATGTTTTTGACAGAATTATCCATTACAGCCGTTAATTGTTGCATAGTAAGGAGTATTGGCGCGCTAGATGTACTAGGGGCCTCCTGAGTGGGCAAGACTCGTGTAGACGAAGGAGGGAATGATGCAGTACCATGCTTACTCCCCTCACTTGAGGAATCATCTTGGGCATCATTGTCATTATCACATAAATCACATTTATTTAAATGAATAGGAATTCTGGCTTCCCCACATTCAGAACACAGTCTATCTGGTAGTTCAGACATGTTAAACAGGCATAAACTTGATAAGAAAGTACAAAAAACGTTTTGAAATAAAACCGTTACTGTCACTTTAAATTTTAAACTGAACACACTTTATTACTGCAATTGCGAAAAAACATGAAGGAATTGTTCAAAATTCACCAAACTTTCACCACAGTGTCTTAAAGCCTTGAAAATATTGCACACCAATTTTGGAAGCTTTAACCCTTAAAATAACGGAACCGGAGCCGTTTTAAGCTTTAACCCCTTTACAGTCCCTGGTATCTGCTTTGCTGAGACCCAACCAAACCCAAGGGGAATACGATACCAAATGATGCCTTCAGAAGTCTTTTATAAGTATCAGAGCTCCTCTCACATGCGACTGCATGCCATGCCTCTCAAAAACAAGTGCGCAACACCGGCGCGAAAATGAGACTCTGCCTATGCTTTGGGAAAGCCCCTAAAGAATAAGGTGTCTAAAACAGTGCCTGCCGATATTATTATATCAAAATACCCAGAATAAATGATTCCTCAAGGCTAAATAAGTGTTAATATCAATCGATTTAGCCCAAAAAATGTCTACAGTCTAAATAAGCCCTTGTGAAGCCCTTATTTACAATCGTAATAAACATGGCTTACCGGATCCCATAGGGAAAATGACAGCTTCCAGCATTACATCGTCTTGTTAGAATGTGTCATACCTCAAGCAGCAAAGGACTGCAAACTGTTCCCCCAACTGAAGTTAATGCTCTCAACAGTCCTGTGTGGAACAGCCATGGATTTTAGTTACGGTTGCTAAAATCATTTTCCTCATACAAACAGAATTCTTCATCTCTTTTCTGTTTCTGAGTAAATAGTACGTACCAGCACTATTTGAAAATAACAAACTCTTGATTGAATAATGAAAAACTACAGTTAAACACTAAAAAACTCTAAGCCATCTCCGTGGAGATGTTGCCTGTACAACGGCAAAGAGAATGACTGGGGTAGGCGGAGCCTAGGAGGGATCATGTGACCAGCTTTGCTGGGCTCTTTGCCATTTCCTGTTGGGGAAGAGAATATCCCACAAGTAAGGATGACGCCGTGGACCGGACACACCTATGTTGGAGAAATAGCCCCGTCAACATTGGGGATCTTTTCCCAAAACTCCAATCTAACTGCTGGCAAAGGATACATTTTTTTAAACCTTGAAGAAGGAATAAAAGAAGTACCAGGCCAATTTCATTCCTTAGAAATCATATCAGAAATAGCATCAGGAACTGTCAAAACCTCTTGAGTAACCACAGGAGGTTTATAAACAGAATTTAAACGTTTACTAGTTTTAGTATCAAGAGGACTAGTTTCCTCAATATCCAACGTAATCAACACCTCTTAACAAGGAACGAATATACCTCATTTTAAATAAATAAGTAGATTTGTCAGTGTCAATATTTGAGGAAGGATGTTCTGAATCAGATAGATCCTCATCAGAGGAGGATAATTCAGTATGTTGTCGGTCATTTGAAATTTCATCAACTTTATGAGAAGTTTTAAAAGACCTTTTACGTTTATTAGAAGGCGGGATAGCAGACAAAGCCTTCTGAATCGCATCAGCAATAAAATCTTTTATATTCACAGGGATATCATGTACATTAGATGTTGAAGGAACAACAGGCATTGTACTATTACTGTTGGACATATTCTCTGCATGTAAAAGCTTATCATCACAACTATTACATACCACAGCTGGAGATATAATCTCCACAAAATTATAACAGATACACTTAGCTTTGGTAGAACTGTTATCAGGCAGCATGGTTCCAACAGTGGTTTCTGAGAAAGGATCAGATTGAGACATCTTGCAAATGTAAGAAAAAAAAACAAAATATAAAGCAAAATTATCAATTTCCTTATATGGCAGTTTCAGGAATGGGAAAAAATGCAAACAGGCAAGAGGCATATAGGAATAGGGTTTTAAATAATTAAATTATTTGGCGTCAAGTATGACGAACAAAGCAAAATTATTTTTTTGGGCGCTACCAACATCCGGAAATGACACACTCGTGTCATTGCAGACGCAACCTTGTGCAAGGAAACTTGGCGTCAACTAAGGCGCCGGAAATGACGAATTTGCGTCACCGGACGAACCTTCGCGCCAAAAAATTGTCACGCCAAAAATGATGCAATAATCATCAGCATTTTGCGACCTCGCGAGCCTAATTTTGCCTGCGAAAATTTAATGAAAAAGCAGTCAATTTGAAAAAAGACTATACCCCAGGTAAGAAAAATATTTTCCTAAATAAGTTTTTTTTCCCAAATATGAAACTGATAGTCTGCAAAAGGAAATATACATAAACCTGACTCATGGCAAATATAAGTACAATACATATATTTGGAACTTTATCAAATACATAAAGTGCCAAACCATAGCTGAGAGTGTCTTAGGTAATGAAAACATATTTACCGAAAGACACCTATCCACATATAGCAGATAGCCAAACCAGTACTGAAACGGTTATAAGTAGAGGTAATGGAATATGAGAGTATATCGTCGATCTGAAAAAGGGAGGTAGGAGATGAATCTCTACGACCGATAACAGAGAACCTATGAAAAAAGATTTCCCACGAGGAAAACCATAGAATTCTATAGGTGATGCTCTCTTCACATCCATCTGACATTCACTGTACTCAGAGGAATCAGGCTTCAAAATGCTGAGAAGCACATATCAATGTAGAAAATCAAGCACAAACTTACTTCACCACCTCCATAGGAGGCAAAGTTTGTAAAACTGAATTGTGGGTGTGGTGAGGGGTGTATTTATAGGTATTTTGAGGTTTGGGAAACTTTGCCCCTCCTGGTAGGATTGTATATCCCATACATAACTAGCTCATGGACTCTTGCTAATTACATGAAAGAAATATAGATTTATCAAACCTTATAATAACTGTTCTTTAAAACAGACGTATAAGCCTGCAACATAGTGATAAAAAGTCAGAGAAACCTCTATGACTAAACATTAAACAAGTTCCATACCTTCAAATTAGAAATTTGAAATCCTGATGGAAAAAAATAGCCCCTAAAACAAGAGGGCTAGCCAAAAAAAGTAAATTTATGCTTACCTGATAAATTAATTTCTTTTACGATATGACGAGTCCACGGATTTCATCCTTACTTGTGAGATTTATCCTCCTGCTAACAGGAAGTGGCAAAGAGCACCACAGCAGAGCAGTATATATAGCTCCTCCCTCCTCTCCACCCCCAGTCATTCGACCGAAGTTAGGAAGAGAAAGGAAAAGCTAAAGGTGCAGAGGTGACTGAAGTTTACAAAGAATAAATATAACCTAAATCTGTCTTAAAATAACAGGGTGGGCCGTGGACTCGTCATATCGTAAAATAAATTAATTTATCAGGTAAGCATTTACTTTTCTTTTACAAAGATATGACAAGTCCACAGATTTCATCCTTACTTGTGGGATACCAATACCAAAGCTATAGGACACGGATGAAAGGGAGGGACAAGACAGGAACCTAAATGGAAGGCACCACTGCTTGAAGAACCTTTCTCCCAAAAACAGCCTCAGACTAAGCAAAAGTATCAAACTTGGAAAATTTGGAAAAAGTATGAAGAGACAACCAAGTCGCAGCCTTGCAAATCTGTTCTACAGAAGCATCGTTTTTAAAAGCCCATGAGGAAGCCACAGCCCTAGTAGAATGAGCCATAATTCTTTCAGGAGGCTGCTGTCCAGCAGTCTCATACGCCAGATGGATGATACTCTTCAGCCAAAAAGAAAGAGAGGTAGCCGTAGCTTTCTGACCCCTACGCTTTCCAGAATAAACAATGAATAATGAAGATGATTGACGGAAATCCTTTGTCGCCTGCAAGTAAAACTTCAAGGCACGAACCAGGTTATGCAACTTACGCTCCTTCTTAGAAGAAGGATTAGGACATAAAGAAGGAACAACAATTTCCTGATTAATATTCTTATTTGAA
Organism: Bombina bombina; assembly: GCF_027579735.1. Classification (NCBI taxonomy): domain Eukaryota; kingdom Metazoa; phylum Chordata; class Amphibia; order Anura; family Bombinatoridae; genus Bombina; species Bombina bombina. The sequence goes on along the minus strand of NC_069501.1, from coordinate 74,581,818 downwards.
ACAACCTTAGGAAGGAACCCAGGTTTGGTACGTAAAACCACCTTATCAGAATGAAAGATAAGATAAGGTGAGTCACATTGTAGTGCTGAAAGCTCAAACTCTACAAGCAGAAGAAATAGCAACCAAAAATAAAACTTTCCAAGATAACAACTTAATATCTATGGAATGCATGGGTTCAAACGGAACCCCTTGAAGAACACTAAGAACTAAATTCAAACTCCAAGGTAGAGCAATTGGTCTAAATAAAGGCTTAATTCTGGTTAGAGCCTGACAAAAAGAATGAACGTCTGGAACATCAGCCAAACGCTTGTGAAGCAAAATTGACAAGGCAGAAATCTGTCCCTTTAAGGAACTTGCTGATAACCCTTTCTCCAATCCTTCTTGGAGAAAAGACAGAATCCTAGGAATCCTAACCTGACTCTGAGTAACCTTTGGATTCCCACCAAAAAAGATATTTACGCCATATCTTATGATAAATCTTTCTAGTGACAGGTTTACGTGCCTGAATCAACGTATCAATGACCGCATCAGAGAAACCCCTCTTAGATAAAATCAAGCGTTCAATCTCCAAGCAGTTAGCTGCAAAGAAACTAGATTTGGATGATGGAAAGGACCTTGAATGAGAAGGTCCTGTCTAACTGGGAGTTTCCACGAAGGCAGAGAGGACACGTCCACTAGATCTGCATACCAAGTCCTGCGTGGCCACGCAGGCGCGATTAGAATTACTGAAGCTCTCTCCTGTTTGATCTGAGCAATCACCCGGGGAAGGAGAGGAAACGGTGGAAACACATAAGCCAGGTTGAACGTCCAAGGCATCTATTAGTTCGGCCTGAGGATCTCTCGACCTGGAGCCGTATCTTGGGAGCTTGGCATTCTGTCGAGACGCCATCAGAGCTAACTCCGGTTTGCCCCATCGAAGAATCAGAGAGGCAAATACCTCCGGATGCAGTTCCCACTCCCCCGGATGAAAAGCCTGACGGCTAAAATAATCCGCTTCCCAGTTGTCCACTCCTGGGATATAGATTGCTGACAGATAACAAGAGTGGGTCTCCGCCCATTGAATTATCTTGGATACTTCTGACATCGCTAAGGAACTCCTCGTTCCTCCCTGATGATTGATGTAAGCCACAGTCGTGATGTTGTCTGACTGGAACCTGATGAATTTGGCCGAAGCCAACTGAGGCCACGCCTGAAGCGCATTGAATATTGCTCTCAATTCCAGAATGTTGATTGGAAGAAGAGCCTCCAACTGAGTCCATACACCCTGAGTTCTCAGGGAATTCCAGACTGCACCCCAGCCTAGAAGACTGGCGTCCGTTGTCACTATCACCCATGAGGATCTGCGGAAACACATCCCCTGGGACAGATGATCCAGCGACAACCACCAAAGAAGAGAGTTTCTGGTCTCTTGATCCAGATTTATCAGAGGAGACAAATTTGTATAGTCCCCATTCCACTGACCGAGCATGCACAGTTGCAGTGGTCTGAGATGAAACCGAGCAAATAGAATGATGTCCATTGCTGCCACCATCAATCCAATTACTTCCATACACTGGGCCACTGATGGCCGAGGATTGGACTGAAGGGTTCGACAAGTATTTAGAATTTTTAACTTTCTGACCTCCGTCAGAAAAATCTTCATTGCTACAGAATCTATCAGCGTTCCCAGGAAGGGAACCCTTGTCTGAGGGATTAGCGAACTCTTTTCTAGATTCACTTTCCAACCGTGAGTTCTCAGAAAGGATAACACTATGTCTGTATGAGACCTTGTTAGATGATAAGTCGACGAATCAAGATATCGTCCAGATAAGGTGCCACTGCTATACCCCGTGGCCTGAGAACCGCTAGAAGGGACCCTAGAACCTTTGTGAAGATCCTGGATGCTGTGGCCAACCCAAAGGGAAGAGCCACAAACTGAAAATGTTTGTCCAGAAAGGCAAACCTTAGGTATTGATGATGATCCCTGTGAATAGGTATATGAAGGTTTGCATCCTTCAAGTCCATGATAGTCATATATTGACCCTCCTGGATCATCGGTAAAATTGTTCGGATAGTTTCCATCTTGAACAATGGAACTCTGAGAAACTTGTTTAGACTATTGAGATCTAAAATGGGTCTGAAAGTTCCCTCTTTTTTGGGAACCACGAAGAGATTTGAGTAAAACCCCTGCCCCTGTTCTAGTATTGGAACGGGACGAATTACTCCCATAGTAGAGAGGTCTTTTATACAATGCAAGAACGCCTCTCTTTTTATCTGGTCTACAGACAATCTTGAAAAAAGAAATCTCCCCCTTTGGAGAAATCCCTTTAATTCCAGTTCATTTCCGTGGGTCACAATTTCCAGTGCCCAGGGGTCCTGAACATCTCTTGCCCAAGCCTGTGCAAAAAGAGACAGTCTGCCCCCTACTAGATCCGGTCACGGATTGGGGCCGCCCCTTCATGCTGTCTTGGTAGCAGCAGCGTGCTTTTTGGGTTGCTTACCCTTGTTCCAAGCCTGGTTGGGTCTCCAGACGGACTTGGCCTGAGCAAAATTCCCTTCCTGCTTTGTGGAGGAAGAGGAAGAAGAGGGTACTCCTTTAAAATTCCGAAAGGAACGAAAATTATTTTGTTTACCCCTATTCTTAACATACTTATCCTGAGGTAGAGCGTGACCTTTACCTCCAGTAATGTCAGAAATTATTTCCTTCAGCTCAGGCCCGAAAAGGGTCTTACCCTTGAAAGGAATAGCCAAGAGCTTTGACTTAGATGACATATCAGCAGACCACGATTTTAACCATAACGCTCTTCGCGCTAAAATGGCAAATCCTGCATTTTTAGCCGCAAATTTAGCAATTTGAAAGGCGGCATATGTGACAAAAGAATTTAGCTAGCTTGAGAGCCTTAATTCTATATAAAATATCCTCTAAGGGGGTCTCAACTTTAAGAGACTCTTCCAAGGCATCAAACCAGAAAGCCGCTGCAGTAGTCACTGGAACAAAGCAGGCTGTTGGTTGTAAAAGGAAACCCTGATGAATAAATAACTTCTTTAGAAGACCCTCTAATTTTTTATCCATGGGGTCTTTGAAGGCACAACTGTCCTCAATAGGAATAGTTGTACGTTTAGCCAGGGTAGATATAGCTTCCTCCACCTTTGGGACAGTCTGCCAAGAGTCCCGAATGGTGTCTGAAATGGGATACATTTTCTTAAGATTAGGAGGGGGAAAACGGTATACCCGGTTTATCCCACTTCTTCTTAACAATCTCCGAAATTCTCTTAGGAACCGGAAAAACATAATTTATGTAAGAACTTACCTGATAAATTCATTTCTTTCATATTGGCAAGAGTCCATGAGCTAGTGACATATGGGATATACAATCCTATCAGGAGGGGCAAAGTTTCCCAAACCTCAAAATGCCTATAAATACACCCCTCACCACACCCACAATTCAGTTTAACGAATAGCCAAGCAGTGGGGTGATAAAGAAAGGAGTAGAAAGCATCAACAAAGGAAATTTGGAAATAATTGTGCTTTATAAAAAAAATCATAACCACCATAAAAAGGGTGGGCCTCATGGACTCTTGCCAATATGAAAGAAATGAATTTATCAGGTAAGTTCTTACATAAATTATGTTTTCTTTCATGTAATTGGCAAGAGTCCATGAGCTAGTGACACATGGGATATCAATACCCAAGATGTGGAGTCTTCCACTCAAGAATCACTAGAGAGGGAGGGAATAAAATAAAAACAGCCATATTCCGCTGAAAAAATAATCCACAACCCAAAAAATAAGTTTATTTTCACTTTTGAAAGAAAAAAAACTTAAATCAAAAGCAGAAGAATCAAACTGAAACTGCTGCCTGAAGAACTTTTTTACCAAAAACTGCTTCAGAAGAAGCAAATACATAAAAATGGTAGAATTTAGTAAATGTATGCAAAGAGGACCAAGTTGCTGCTTTGCAAATCTGATCAACTGAAGCTTCATTCTTAAAAGCCCACGAAGTGGAGACTGATCTAGTAGAATGAGCTGTAATTCTCTGAGGCGGGGTTTGACCCGACTCCAAATAAGCTTGATGAATCAAAAGTTTCAACCAAGAAGCCAAGGAAATAGCAGAAGCTTTCTGACCTTTCCTAGGACCAGAAAATAAAACAAACAGACTGGAAGTCTTCCTGAAATTTTTAGTAGCTTCCACATAATATTTCAAAGCTCTTAACACATCCAAAGAATGTAAGGATCTCTCCAAAGAATTCTTAGGATTAGGACATAAAGAAGGGACAACAATTTCTCTACTAATGTTGTTAGAATTCACAACCTTAGGTAAAAATTAAAAAGAAGTCCGCAAAACTGCCTTATCCTGATGAAAAATCAGAAAAGGAGACTCACAAGAAAGAGCAGATAGCTCAGAAACTCTTCTAGCAGAAGAGATAGCCAAAAGGAACAACACTTTCCAGGAAAATAGTTTAATGTCCAAAGAATGCATAGGCTCAAATGGAGGAGCCTGTAACGCCTTCAGAACCAAATTAAGACTCCAAGGAGGAGAAATTGATTTAATGACTGGCTTAATACGAACTAAAGCCTGTACAAAACAGTGAATATCAGGAAGTATAGCAATCTTTCTGTGAAATAAGACAGAAAGAGCGGAGATTTGTCCTTTCAAAGAATGCCAGGAGAATTTATGAGAAGAACACCATGAAATGTAAGTCTTCCAAACTCTATAATAAATCTTTCTAGAGACAGATTTACGAGCTTGTAACATAGTATTAATCACTGAGTCAGAGAAACTTCTATGACTTAGAACTAAACGTTCAATTTCCATACCTTCAAATTTTATGATTTGAGATCCTGATGGAAAAACGGACCTTGAGATAGTAGGTCCGGCCGTAACGGAAGTGGTCAAGGCGGGCAACTGGACATTCGCACCAGATCCGCATACCAAAACCTGTGTGGCCATGCTGGAGCCACCAGCAACACAAAAGACTGTTCCATGATGATTTTGGAGATCACTCTTGGAAGGAGAACTAGAGGCGGGAAGATGTAAGCAGGATGATAACACCAAGGAAGTGTCAGTGCATCCACTGCTTCCGCCTTTACATCCCTGGACCTGGACAGGTATCTGGGAAGTTTCTTGTTTAGATGAGAGGCCATGAGATCTATCTCTGGAAGACCCCACATCTGAACAATCTGAGAAAACACATCTGGATGGAGAGACCACTCCCCTGGATGTAAAGTCTGGCGGCTGAGATAATCCGCCTCCCAAAGGCAAAAGCTGTAGAGGTCTCATGTGAAAACGAGCAAAGGGGATCGCGTCCGATGCTGCAGTCATGAGACCTAAAACTTCCATGCACATAGCCACTGAAGGGAATGACTGAGACTGAAGGTACCGGCATGCTGCATTTTAAACGTCTCTTGTCTGTTAGAGACAGAGTCATGGACACTGAATCTACCTGGAAACCTAAAAAGGTGACCCTTGTCTGAGGAATCAAGAAACTTTTTGGTAAATTGATCCTCCAACCATGTTTCTGAAGAAACAACACTAGTTGATTCGTGTGAGATTCTGCAGTATGTAAAGACTGAGCTAGTACCAAGATATCGTCCAAATAAGGAAACACCGCAATACCCTGTTCTCTGATTACAGATAGTAGGGCACCCAGAACCTTTGAAAAGATTCTTGGAGCTGTTGCTAGGCCAAATGGAAGAGCAACAAATTGGTAATGCTTGTCTAGAAAAGAGAATCTCAGAAACTGATAGTGTTCTGGATGAATCGGAATATGAAGGTATGCATCCTGCAAGTCTATTGTGGACATATAATGTCCTTGCTGAACAAAAGGCAGAATAGTCCTTATAGTTACCATCTTGAAAGTTAGTACTCTTACATAACGATTCAACATTTTCAGATCCAGAACTGGTCTGAACAAATTTTCTTTCTTTGGTACAATGAATAGGTTTGAATAAAACCCCAAACCTTGTTCCTGAGGAGGAACTGGCATTATTACCCCTGAAGACTCCAGGTCTGAAACACACTTCAGAAAAGCCTGAGCTTTTACTGGATTTACAGGGATGTGTGAGAGAAAAAAATCTTCTCACAGGAGGTCTTACTTTGAATCCTATTCGATACCCTTGAGAGACAATGCTCTGAATCCAATAAATTTGGGCAGATTTTATCCAAAAATCCTTGAAAAACCTTAATCTGCCCCCTACCAGCTGAGCTGGAATGAGGGCCGCACCTTCATGCGGACTTAGCGGCAGACTTTGGTTTCCTAAATGGCTTGGCTTTATTCCAATTTGAGGAAGGCTTCCAACTGGAAGCAGATTCCTTGGGAGGAGGATTGAGTTTTTGTTCCTTATTCTGACGAAAGGAACGAAAACGGTTAGAAGCATTAGATTTACCCTTAGGTTTTTTATCCTGAGGCAAAAAAACTCCTTTTCCTCCAGTGATATTTGTAATAATAGAATCCAACTGAGAACCAAATAAATTATTACCTTGGAAAGAAAGAGATAGTAATCTAGATTTAGATGTCATATCAGCATTCCAAGATTTAAGCCACAAAGCTCTTCTAGCTAATACAGCTAAAGACATGGATCTAACATCAATTTTGATATCAAAAATTGCATCACAAATAAAATGATTAGCATATTGCAGTAAGCGAAAAATGCTAGATATGTCAAAATCCAATTCATGTTGCGCTAAATTTTCCAACCAGAAAGTTGATGCAGCCGCAACATCACCCAAAGAAATAGCAGGTCTGAGAAGATGACCTGAATATAAATAGGCCTTCCTTAGATAAGATTCAAGCTTCCTATCTAAAGGATCCTTAAAGGAAGTGCTATCTTCCATAGGAATAGTGGTACGTTTAGCAAGAGTAGAAATAGCCCCATCAACTTTGGGGATCTTTTCCCAAAACTCTATAGATTTTGCTGGTAAAGGATACAATCTCTTAAACCTTGAAGAAGGAATAAAGGAAGTACGTGGCTTATTCCATTCCCTAAAAATCATATCAGAAATAGCCTCAGGAATGGGAAAAACACCTGGGGAAACCACAGGAGGTTTAAAAACAGCATTTAAACGTTTATTAGACTGAATAGGACTGGTTTCCTCAATATCCAAAGTAATTTACACTTCTTTTAATAAAGAACGCATATACTCTATTTTAAATAAATAAGTAGATTTGTCAGTGTCAATATCTGAGGAAGGATCTTCTGTTTCAGATAGATCCTCATCAGAAGAGGATGAATTATTATGTTGTTGGTCATTTGAAATTTCATCAGCTAAATGAGAAGTTTTAAAAGACCTTTTACGTTTATTAGAAGGTGGAAATGCAGACAAAGCCTTCATAATAGAATCAGAAACAAATGCTTTAAAATTTACAGGAAGTACCTGGCTTATTCCATTCCCTAGAAATCATATCAGAAATAGTCTCAGGAATGGGAAAAACACCTGGGGAAACCACAGGAGGTTTAAAAACAGCATTTAAACGTTTATTAGATTGAACGTCAATAGGACTGGTTACCTTAATATCCAAAGTAATTAACACTTCTTTTAATAAAGAACGCATATACTCTATTTTAAATAAATTAGTAGATTTGTCAGTGTCAATATCTGAGGAAGGATCTTCTGTTTCAGATAGATCCTCATCAGAAGAGGATGAATTATTATGTTGTTGGTCATTTGAAATTTCATCAGCTAAATGAGAAGTTTTAAAAGACCTTTTACGTTTATTAGAAGGTGGAAATGCAGACAAATCCTTCATAATAGAATCAGAAACAAATGCTTTAAAATTTACAGGAAGTACCTGGCTTATTCCATTCCCTAGAAATCATATCAGAAATAGTCTCAGGAATGGGAAAAACACCTGGGGAAACCACAGGAGGTTTAAAAACAGCATTTAAACGTTTATTAGATTGAACGTCAATAGGACTGGTTACCTTAATATCCAAAGTAATTAACACTTCTTTTAATAAAGAACGCATATACTCTATTTTAAATAAATTAGTAGATTTGTCAGTGTCAATATCTGAGGAAGGATCTTCTGTTTCAGATAGATCCTCATCAGAAGAGGATGAATTATTATGTTGTTGGTCATTTGAAATTTCATCAGCTAAATGAGAAGTTTTAAAAGACCTTTTACGTTTATTAGAAGGTGGAAATGCAGACAAAGCCTTCATAATAGAATCAGAAACAAATGCTTTAAAATTTACAGGTATATCATGCACATTAGAAGTTGAAGAAACTGCAACTGGCAATGTACTATTACTGATAGAAACATTATCTGCATGTAAAAGTTTATCATGACAACTATTACAAATGACATTCGGTGGAATAATTTCTACAGTTTTACAACAAATGCACTTAGCTTTGGTAGAACCGATGTCAGGCAGCAATGTTCCAGCAGAAACTTCAGAGACAGGATCAGATCGGGACATCTTGCTCAATGTAAGAGAAAAAAACAACATATAAAGCAAAATTATCTATTTCCTTAAATGACAGTTTCAGGAATGGGAAAAAATGCAAAAGCATAGGCCTCTTGATAGAGAAGAAAGCAGGAGGCAAACATCAATGGGGTATAGAAATAATGAAAAAAATTTGGCGGCAAGTATGACGCACAACTTAACGTAAACTTTTTGGCGCCAAAAATGACCGGAAATGACGAAGTTGTGTCACGCCGTGTGAAAGGTCTTGGCGTCACGTATGACGCCGGAAATGACGAAGTTGCGTCATAAACGTATTTTTTCGCGCCAAAAAAAGTTTGCGCCAAAAATGATGCAATAAAGTCTAGCATTTGAAGCACCTGCGGGCCTAACACCAGCAATTGCAAAAAGTAGTCAAATTGAAAAAAGACTAAACCCCAGGTAAGAAATAAATTTCTTAAAGTGTTTACCTTCCCAAATATGAAACTGACAGTCTGTAGAAGGAAATACATGAACCTGACTCATGGCAAATATAAGTACAATACACATATTTAGAACTTTATATAATTGCATAAAGTGCCAAACCATAGCTGAGAGTGTCTTAAGTAATAAAAACATACTTACCAAAAGACACCCATCCACATATAGCAGATAGCCAAACCAGTACTAAAACAGTTATTAGTAGAGATAATGGTAAATTGAGAGTATATCGTCGATCTGAAAAGGGAGGTAGGAGATGAATCTCTACGACCGATAACAGAGAACCTATGAAATAGACCCCGTTAGGGAAATCATTGTATTCAAATAAGTGATACTCCCTTAACGTTCCTCTGACATTCGCTGTACTCTGAGAGGAATCGGGCTTCAACAATGCTGAGAAGCGCATATTAACATAGAAATCTTAGCACAAACTTACTTCACCACCTCCATAGGAGGCAAAGTTTGTAAACTGAATTGTGGGTGTGGTGAGGGGTGTATTTATAGGCATTTTGAGGTTTGGGAAACGTTGCCCCTCCTGGTAGGATTGTATATCCCATATGTCACTAGCTCATGGACTCTTGCCAATTACATGAAAGAAAACATAAGTGTAAGTTGGTACTTCTAGATATTTGTCCATTTTACACAATTTCTCTGGTGGAACCATAATAGGGTCACAGTCATCTAGAGCCACCAATACCTCCCTAAGTAACAGGCGGAGGTGTTCTAGCTTAAATTTAAAGGACATAACGTCCAAATCTGTCTAAGGTAACATACTTCCAGGGTCCGAAAGTTCTCCCTCAGACAAAATTTCCCTGACCCCAAACTCAGATCCCTGTGCGGGCACATCGGAAATAGCCAACAAAGCATCAGAGGACTCAGTATTGACATTAATTCCTGTCCTACTGCGTTTACCCTGTAACACTGGTAACTTAGATAATACCTCTGTAAGGGTAGTTGACATAACTGCAGCCATATCCTGCAGAGTAAAAGAATTTGACGCATTCGAGGAAATCTGCGTCGCTTGCGTGGGCGTTAATGGTTGTGACACTTGGGGAGAATTAGATGGCATATCCTGATTCTCTTCAGACTGAGAATCATCCTTAGGCACACTTTCTTTACATAAAATATGCTTTTTACATTTCAGTACAAGAGGTACACAAAGTAAGAGGGGGTTCCACAATGGCTTCTAAACACATAGAACAAGGAGTTTCCTCAAGTTCAGACATGTTAAACAGACTAGCAATAGCCACAATAGTCGTAAATCACCTTATTTTATTAAAAAAAAAGATTTTGCAAAAAAACGTACTGCGCCTTTAAGAAATAAAAAGCGCGAGAATTATTTCAAATTGCCCTAAAAGCGTTCTTATCGTTAAACAATTGTAAATAACAGTTTAATTATTCCAAAAATGATTGCACCCTATGAGCAAAAGTGAAATCAACCTTTAAGAAGACATTTTTATTCAAATAATATGCTTAAATAATGAAAACAGCCCCTGCACCTCGCCACAGCTGTGCTGTGGCGCCTACCTGCCCTCAGGGTACTAAAATTAGACTCGACAACGATCCGGTGACTGGAAAATAACTTTAGGCCCAACCGGAGCTGATGCCTGCTGCCTTCCTAGTGAGAGGAAACTGCGTATCTGAGCACGCAAAATAGGCCCTGTCCATCATGGACGTCGCATCTACAAACTGACTAACCGCATGGGAAGCGGTTTGAAATAAATCCATGTGGTCCCCAGTACATATGAACTCAAAACAAAACTGCAGCCCTGAACAATAAAATATTTGTCCATTTTACATACTTAAGTTAAACTGCCTCTCCCAGTGTCAAGCCCCAATATAAATATTGCCAACGTAAATAACAATATGTATAGAAACAAATATGCCTTTCAGTAACACCCTCAGTTTCATATAGGTCTACTGCTTACCCCTTCCCTTTCAGGGAAATAAATGTCAGCCAATTCTGATATAACAAGTCTCCTCAGAAATAAAAGGCTGAACATACCTCAATGTTGCTTAAAACATGACACCGTTCTCCACACTGAAGATTTTCTTGCACTGCCTTCAGAAACTCTGTGGGAACCAGAATGGATCTTAGTAACTTCTGCTAAGATCATCAACCTCAGGGCAGAAAATTTTCTTCATTCCATATCCATTTCTCCCTGAGGAAAATAGTACTCGCCGGTACCATTTTAAAATAAAAAACTTCTTGATTGAAGAATCTAAAACTAACACCTCACTTTACCTCTTCCTATTACTAACACAGGCAAAGAGAATGACTGGGGGTAGAGAGGAGGGAGGAGCTATATATATACAGCTCTGTTGTGGACTCCCCAAGGCAGAACATAGAGTGATCTGAGATGTCATCGCAGAAAATGCAGCATGTCTGCAGAAAGAACAGGAACTGTTAGCACTTTAACTTTTCAGTGCTGCTCCACATTAGGCTGTTCTTTTTAAACAGAGCTGTTCTTTTTAAACAGAGCTGTTCTCAGGCTGCATTGTATAAGTTTTCCTTACCACAGTGCATCCAGAGCAAAGTGCTGTTTGAAGACAACAATCAAATATGCAGTAGTGCTGCAAAGCAGCAGTGCATTGATTGTTGTCTGGCTATGAGATTTTTGCAAGCTCGTTCCCTAGCTTTCCACAGTCTGCAAAGCTGTTTTTCTCTAAATGTAAGCTGTTCGTATGAGAAATGCACCTTTTTTATTACTACGTTTCTATGCTAGACTAAGAGAAAAGGAAACAAATTAATTCAAGAGACATTTTACAATTACTTTTTTTGTCTGTAGCTAATATGCAATGCAATTTTCAACTACTGCACTAGATTATACAATTTAAAATATTGATTTATTCTTCAGATAACGAACACATTGCAATTGATCTGGTGCTTTAGTGTAACTGACAAATTTATACATTTTATTTCATTTAAAAAATTACCTGCAGAAAATTTTTCACAAAAAAAAATCTCATTGCAGAAAGTGAAAAAAAGTTCTGTCTCTAGGGTTGTGGTGCTCTTTGCCACTTCCTGTTAGCAGGAGGATAAATCCCACAAGTAAGGATGAAATCCGTGGACTCAACATATCTTTGTAAAAGAAAAGTGGCCTAAGATGGCAACTGGACATCCAAACAAGATCCACATACCAAACCTAAGAGGCCATGCTGATGCTATCAGACATATGAGACTATTCCAAAATAATCTTGAAGAACACCTTTGGAAGAAAAAAAAAAAAAAAAAGAGGCGGATGGATGTAGCCAGGTTGCAAAAACCAAGACACTGCTAAAGTATCCACCATTTTCACCTGAGAATCCCTAGACCTGAAAAGGTAACTGGGAAATTGAGAGAACACATCTGTATAGGAGGTACCACTCTCCCAGATGTAAACACTGATGGTTGAGATAATTCATCTCCCAAGTGTCTAAACCTGAGATATTAATCGTAAACATTAGAAAGAAGAGGAAAACCACCTAAGAACGTATTCAAGATACATGTTAAATGCTAAGGAACTGCGAGTCCCTATTAAATGATTGACATATGCCACAATTGTCTCCTAAAAGAAGCTAAGCCTGAAAGAGCTCTGAAGATAGCACAGAGTTCAAAATATCGATCGGAAACCTCGCCTCTTGAAGTTTCTAAACCCCTTATGCTGTCAAAGACCCCCAGACAGCTCCCCATCCTGCAAGACTTGCATCCATTCAAAATATAGACCATGAAGGACGAACAAAGAGAGAACCCCTGAATAGAACGATGATAAACTAATTATCAAAAAACAGAGAGAAAAGAGCGTTAGGATTTAAAAATATCAACTGTGATATCTGAAAATAAAGCCTGTAACATAGATTCAGTATGCAAAGCAAAAAGATCTCAGAAGAAAAACGAGCAAAGGGAACCATTACATATGCAGTTATGAAACCTAAAACTTTCATGCACACAGACACTTAAATAAATTAACCAGACTGTAAGTAAAAACAGAATTTATGTTTACCTGATAAATTACTTTCTCCAACGGTGTGTCCGGTCCACGGCGTCATCCTTACTTGTGGGATATTCTCTTCCCCAACAGGAAATGGCAAAGAGCCCAGCAAAGCTGGTCACATGATCCCTCCTTGGCTCCGCCTTCCCCAGTCATTCGACCGACGTAAAGGAGGAATATTTGCATAGGAGAAATCATATGATACCGTGTTAACTGTAGTTAGAGAAATTAAATCATCAGACCTGATTAAAAAACCAGGGCGGGCCGTGGACCGGACACACCGTTGGAGAAAGTAATTTATCAGGTAAACATAAATTCTGTTTTCTCCAACATAGGTGTGTCCGGTCCACGGTGTCATCCTTACTTGTGGGAACCAATACCAAAGCTTTAGGACACGGATGATGGGAGGGAGCAAATCAGGTCACCTAGATGGAAGGCACCACGGCTTGCAAAACCTTTCTCCCAAAAATAGCCTCAGAAGAAGCAAAAGTATCAAATTTGTAAAATTTGGTAAAAGTGTGCAGTGAAGACCAAGTCGCTGCCTTACATATCTGATCAACAGAAGCCTCGATCTTGAAGGCCCATGTGGAAGCCACAGCCCTAGTGGAATGAGCTGTGATTCTTTCAGGAGGCTGCCGTCCGGCAGTCTCATAAGCCAATCTGATGATGCTTTTAAGCCAAAAAGAGAGAGAGGTAGAAGTTGCTTTATGACCTCTCCTTTTACCAGAATAAACAACAAACAAGGAAGATGTTTGTCTGAAATCCTTTGTAGCCTCTAAATAGAATTTTAGAGCACGAACTACGTCCAAATTGTGCAACAAACGTTCCTTCTTTGAAACTGGATTCGGACACAAAGAAGGCACAACTATCTCCTGGTTAATATTTTTATTAGAAACAACTTTCGGAAGAAAACCAGGTTTAGTACGCAAAACCACCTTATCTGCATGGAACACCAGATAAGGAGGAGAACACTGCAGAGCAGATAACTCTGAAACTCTTCTAGCAGAAGAAATTGCAACCAAAAATAAAACTTTCCAAGATAATAACTTAATATCTACGGAATGTAAGGGTTCAAACGGAACCCCTTGAAGAACTGAAAGAACTAAATTGAGACTCCAAGGAGGAGTCAAAGGTTTGTAAAAAGGCTTGATTCTAACCAGAGCCTGAACAAAAGCCTGAACATCTGGCACAGCCGCCAGCTTCTTGTGAAGTAAAACAGATAAAGCAGAAATCTGTCCCTTCAAAGAACTTGCAGATAATCCTTTCTCCAAACCCTCTTGTAGAAAGGATAGAATCTTAGGAATTTTTACCCTGTTCCATGGGAATCCTTACGATTCGCACCAAAAGATATACTTCTTCCATACTTTATGGTAAATTTTCCTAGTTACAGGCTTTCTAGCCTGAATAAGAGTATCAATGACAGAATCTGAGAACCCACGCTTTGATAAAATCAAGCGTTCAATCTCCAAGCAGTCAGTTGGAGTGATGCCAGATTCGGATGTTCGAACGGACCTTGAACAAGAAGGTCCCGTCTCAAAGGTAGCTTCCATGGTGGAGCCGATGACATATTCACCAGGTCTGCATACCAAGTTCTGCGTGGCCACGCAGGAGCTATCAAGATCACCGAAGCCCTCTCTTGATTGATCCTGGCTACCAGCCTGGGAATGAGAGGAAACGGTGGGAACACATAAGCTAGGTTGAAGGTCCAGGGCGCTACTAGTGCATCTACTAGAGTCGCCTTGGGATCCCTGGATCTGGACCCGTAGCAAGGAACCTTGAAGTTCTGACGAGACGCCATCAGATCCATGTCTGGAATGCCCCATAATTGAGTTATTTGGGCAAAGATTTCCGGATGGAGTTCCCACTCCCCCGGATGAAATGTCTGACGACTCAGAAAATCCGCTTCCCAATTTTCCACTCCTGGGATGTGGATTGCAGACAAGTGGCAGGAGTGAAGCTCCGCCCATTGAATTACTTTGGTCACTTCTTCCATCGCCAGGGAACTCCTTGTTCCCCCCTGATGGTTGATATATGCAACAGTCGTCATGTTGTCTGATTGAAACCTTATGAATTTGGCCTTTGCTAGTTGAGGCCAAGCCTTGACAGCATTGAATATTGCTCTCAGTTCCAGAATGTTTATCGGGAGAAGAGATTCTTCCCGAGACCATAGACCCTGAGCCTTCAGGTGTTTCCAGACCGCGCCCCAGCCCACCAGGCTGGCGTCGGTCGTTACAATGACCCACTCTGGTCTTCTGAAGCTCATCCCTTGGGACAGGTTGTCCAGGGTCAGCCACCAACGGAGTGAATCTCTGGTCCTCTGATCTACTTGGATCGTCGGGGACAAATCTGTATAATCCCCATTCCACTGTCTATTTAAATTTTAAACTGAACACACTTTTTTACTGAATATACGCAAAAGTATGAAGGAAATGTTCAAAATTCACCAAAATTTCACCACAGTGTCATAAAGCCTTAAAAGTATTGCACACCAAATTTGAAAGCTTTAGCTCTTAAAATAACGGAACCGGAGCCGTTTTTACATTTAACCCCTATACAGTCCCTGGTATCTGCTTTGCTGAGACCCAACCAAGCCCAGAGGGGAATACGATACCAAATGACGCCTTCAATAAGCTTTTTCAGTGGATCTGAGCTCCTCACACATGCATCTGCATGCCTTTCTTCTCAAAAACAACTGCGCATTAGTGGCGCGAAAATGAGGCTCTGCCTATGACTAGAAAAGGCCCCCAGTGAAAAAGGTGTCCAATACAGTGCCTGCCATTTTTTTTAATAAAATTCCCAAGATTAAAATAACTCTCCAAAGTTATAAACCATTAAATATGCTTATAAAGTAATCGTTTTGGCCCAGAAAAATGTCTACCAGTCTTTAAAGCCCTTGTAAAGCCCTTTTATTCTTATATTGAAAATTAAGAAAATGGCTTACCGGATCCCATAGGGAAAATGACAGCTTCCAGCATTACCAAGTCTTGTTAGAAATGTGTCATACCTCAAGCAGCCAAAGTCTGCTCACTGTTTCCCCCAACTGAAGTTAATTCCTCTCAACAGTCCTGTGTGGAAACAGCCATCGATTTTAGTAACGGTTGCTAAAATCATTTTCCTCTTACAAACAGAAATCTTCATCTCTTTTCTGTTTCAGAGTAAATAGTACATACCAGCACTATTTTAAAATAACAAACTCTTGATAGAAGAATAAAAACTACATTTAAACACCAAAAAACTCTGAGCCATCTCCGTGGAGATGTTGCCTGTGCAACGGCAAAGAGAATGACTGGGGAAGGCGGAGCCTAGGAGGGATCATGTGACCAGCTTTGCTGGGCTCTTTGCCATTTCCTGTTGGGGAAGAGAATATCCCACAAGTAAGGATGACGCCGTGGACCGGACACACCTATGTTGGAGAAACAGGCTAATGCCAAATACAATTGACTTTTTGTCTGATAAAGACAAAGACATGCACACAAAATCCATCTAAAAACCCAAAAAGAAGTGACCCTTGTCTAAGGAGTCACAAAACTTTTAGGTAAATTAAATCCTCCAACTATGATTGAAAAAACAAAAAACTTAGCCGATACAAAGATTTCCAAAAAGAAAGATCCACATATATGAATACTGCTCTTTTTATGTATTAGGTACTTGTAAGCGCGTGTAATTACCCATAAGGGACTTAAAACACTGCTCATTAATTGACCTCTGAAGAATGAATGGCTGAATGGACCTCGCCAGGAATCAAATCTGCAACCCTCAGGTTGCTACAGGGCTCAGGCACAGTGCATGAGCATGCTTAGCTATCTGCCCATCTTAATAAAAGATTAAGCTAATACCAAAATACCATCCAAATAAGGAAGCACCACCATACCTTACTGCCTGAAGACAGAAGAAGGGCACCAGGAACCTATGAAAGATTCATAAAGCTGTCGAATAACCAAATAGAAAAGTGACAAATTGGTAAAGCTTATCTTAAAAAGAAAATCTCAGTATCCACAAGTGGACTGAATGAACATATAATATGAGGATAAATATCCTGAAAAATGAGTGGACATGAAATGACCTTAACAAAAACGCATAATAGTCCTTATAATTGCCAACATAAGAGTTGAAACTAACAAAACAATAAAAATAATCTTCAGATCCAAAAAATGAACTGAATAAACCCTTCTGCTTTGGGATTAAATCACAGAGTGTGCTGAGAAAGAACATTCTTCCCATAGAAGGTCTCATTCTTAAAATCTATTCAAACCCTAAGAAAAAAATATAGATTTTGGACTCATCCAAAAACAATTCAATCTGCCCCCCACCAGAATGACTGGATAGAGAACCGCACCTTCATGCAGTCTAATAACTAGTATATATCGTATTTCTCCCAAAAGGATACAAAACGCTTTTTCAGTGCTTGCACCAGGAATTAACCAAATTAGCAACTGAGAAAAAACAGTAGTTATTACTCAAATGACATACAATAAATTGACCTCCAAAGGCCAAAGGGCTGTAATGACCCTGCCGGAATATGAATCTGAGACCCTTCGACCTAGAACAATATTTGTAGTCAGGACATTCACCAACTGATCTACATCACCAGACTTAAAGTAGGGCAGAAAAATTCTAGACTTCCAACAATAGTGGAGAAAATAGAAATCAAATAAATTATCATCCTATCAAGATAGAGATAATAAAATATATTAAAAATCATAATAATAGATACAGTAAACATAATTAAATGAATACATCTGAAGTAAATAAACAGAGTTATATACTTGAGAATCTGAAACTGCTTATACTAACTTTTCAACAAAGGTTGAGAAAACAGCAATGTCAGCCACAGATAAAGCTGAGCTAAAATATAAACAGTATATGAATATGCTCTACCAAGGTTATATTCAAAAATTCTAAAGAATCCTGAAAATAAGTACCAATTACCATTGAAATAGTAGTACAGTCCCAAGAGGGAATCAGGATAAACATTCTCTAGAATATAATACAAATAGTGTATTGCATAGGAAAAAAAACCTCAAGAGCAAAAAAATCTTAAAATCCAGTTTTGAAAAGGATTAATAGTTAATAGGAGGACTCCTAAAAGCTACAAATAATAAACATTTCCTTAATAAAAGATCATAAAAAAAATGAGGATAATTTATAACAAACTGTCTGATAAAGGTTTCTTTGTCTTAAAGATCCTGTAACAGTATAATAAACTTAAAGTATGCTGTCGGTCAGAACAAAATTAATAATTTAAACAATTTTAAAAATACCTTGTAAGTTTATTTAAAGGCATACTAGCAGTCATAACCTTTATGATATTAGCAACAACATGTAATGCTTGCAAATGAAATCAAGTACAAGAACTCAATATGTAAAAAACAGTAAATGTCATTATACATATAGAAACACAACTTTTTAACAAATGCCACATAATTTAACAACAGAAATAACAGTTAAATAATGAAAAGAACACACTTAGCTTTGTAGAATTGTGTTCCAGGGCATCATAGTTTATACAGCAACATCAGAGTCAGGATCAGAATGAAACATCTCGCAAAATGTAACGGAAAAAGAAAAATAACATTAGGCAAAATATTCAATTTCCACAATCTAACAGTTTCAGTAAAGAAAAACAAAAGGAGGAATAATAGCTTTAAAAAAAACTATGAAAACAGCGAGCAATAGAGGGAGAGGGGTAAAAATGACTACATTTTTGCGCCAAGAATGACGCACAACGCAAAAAAGAAATTAAAAAATTTTGGCGCAAAACTATCACCAGGAAGTGATACAATTCGCGTCATAACAAACGCAAATTCACGCCAAAACAACTAGTGTCAGCAAAGACACCGGATGTGACGAAACTTACGCCATCAACAGCGCAACTTTGCGCCAAAGAAATTTGCGCCAAGAATGACGCAATAAAAAACAGCATTTTGTGCCCTCAAGTGAGAGCCTAGATTTGCACGCAAAAAATGAAAGTCAAATTGAAAAAGACAACCCAAGTTAAGAAAAAAATTAAAATAAACTTCCCAAACATGATTCCAATACTGAAACTGTTTAGACTGCAAAAGGGAAATATACATAGACCTGACTCATGGCAAATATAAGAAAATAAATATATTTAAAATTTTATATAAATACATAAAGCATCAAACCATAGCTGAGAGTGTCTTAAATAACAATTTGTACTTACCGAAAGACACCCATCCACATATAGCAGATAGCCAAACCAGTACTGAAAAAGTATCAGCAGAGGTAATGGTATATAGGAGTATATCGTCGATCTGAAAAGGGAGGTAGGAGATGAATCTTTAAGACCAATAACAGAGAACCCTTGAAAAGATTTCCCGCAAGGAAAACCATAAAATCAATAGGCGATACTACCTTCACATCCCTCTGACAAACACTGTACTCTGAGAGGAATTGGGCTTCAATATGCTGAGAAGCACTTATCATAAAAGAAAAATCAAGCACAAACTTACTTCACCACCTCCATAGGGAGGCAAAGTTTGTAAAATTGAATTGTGGGTGTGGTGAGGGGTGTATTTATAGGCATTTGAGGTTTGGGAAACTTTGCCTCTCTTGGTAGGAGATTGTATATCCCATACGTCACTAGCTCATGGACTCTTGCCAATTACATGAAAGAAATTTATAATAGGAGTAAGTTAGAAAGTTGCTTAAAATTGTATGCTCTATCTGAATCATGAAAGAAAAATGTGGGTTTAGTATCCCTTTAATAATTGCATTTAAACTATTAAAAAAGATTCATAATTCATATATATTCATTCAATAGTCAAAGAATTACAAGGCCGCACCAATGCTGGATTCCAATCAAAAGTGTTTGTTTCAGCGTATAATTCAAACCACCACCTAACAATACATCAATAGAACGCCTATATATAAAAAAACCTAAACATCACTGGGCATACTCAATGCTGAAATATACTTTCTCAAAAGAGCAGACACTAGTCCGAATAACCCAGTCACTAATATAGTGAGTCTTTTAGTGCACTTATCACTAGTGATGCACCGAAATGGAAATTCTGGACCGAAACCAAATCCGAAAATCCGGGATGCACTTGGCCGAAAACCGAAACTGATACCGAAAATGTATTTTTTCAAATTATTTTTATTTTATTTAATTTTTTTGCATAATTAGAGCCAATAAAAAAAGCCCACCCTTTTATTGAAAGTAACAGACTAAAATTGGACAAAAACAGAATTTATGTTTACCTGATAAATTACTTTCTCCAACGGTGTGTCCGGTCCACGGCGTCATCCTTACTTGTGGGATATTCTCCTCCCCAACAGGAAATGGCAAAGAGCCCAGCAAAGCTGGTCACATGATCCCTCCTAGGCTCCGCCTACCCCAGTCATTCGACCGACGTTAAGGAGGAATATTTGCATAGGAGAAACCATATGTTACCGTGGTGACTGTAGTTAAAGAAAATAAATTATCAGACCTGATTAAAAAAACCAGGGCGGGCCGTGGACCGGACACACCGTTGGAGAAAGTAATTTATCAGGTAAACATAAATTCTGTTTTCTCCAACATCGGTGTGTCCGGTCCACGGCGTCATCCTTACTTGTGGGAACCAATACCAAAGCTTTAGGACACGGATGAAGGGAGGGAGCAAATCAGGTCACCTAAATGGAAGGCACCACGGCTTGCAAAACCTTTCTCCCAAAAATAGCCTCAGAAGAAGCAAAAGTATCAAATTTGTAAAATTTAGAAAAAGTGTGCAGTGAAGACCAAGTCGCTGCCTTACATATCTGATCAACAGAAGCCTCGTTCTTGAAGGCCCATGTGGAAGCCACAGCCCTAGTGGAGTGAGCTGTGATTCTTTCAGGAGGCTGCCGTCCGGCAGTCTCATAAGCCAATCGGATAATGCTTTTAATCCAGAAGGAGAGAGAGGTAGAAGTTGCTTTTTGACCTCTCCGTTTACCAGAATAAACAACAAACAAAGACAAAGTTTGTCTGAAATCCTTAGTAGCTGCTAAGTAAAATTTGAGAGCACGAACTACATCCAAGTTGTGCAACAAACGTTCCTTCTTTGAAACTGGATTAGGACACAAAGAAGGCACAACTATCTCCTGGTTAATGTTTTTGTTAGAAACAACTTTTGGAAGAAAACCAGGTTTAGTACGCAAAACCACCTTATCTGCATGGAACACCAGATAAGGAGAAGAACACTGCAGAGCAGATAATTCTGAAACTCTTCTAGCAGAAGAAATTGCAACCAAAAACAAAACTTTCCAAGATAATAACTTAATATCAACGGAATGTAAGGGTTCAAACGGAACCCCCTAAAGAACTGAAAGAACTAGGTTGAGACTCCAAGGAGGAGTCAAAATTTTGTAAACAGGCTTGATTCTAACCAGAGCCTGAACAAAGGCTAGAACATCTGGCACAGCTGCCAGCTTTTTGTGAAGTAACACAGACAAGGCAGAAATCTGTCCCATCAAAGGACTTGCAGATAATTCTTTTTCCAATCCTTCTCGAAGGAAGGATAGACTCTTAGGAATCTTAACCTTGTCCCAAGGGAATCCTGCAGATTCACACCAACAGATATACCAAATTATGTGGTAATTTTTCTGGTTACAGGCTTTCAGGCCTGAACAAGAGTATTAATAACAGAATCTGAGAACCCTCGCCTTGATAAGATCAAGCGTTCAATCTCCAAGCAGTCAGCTGGAGTGGGTCGAACGGACCTAGACCAAGAAGGTCTCGTCTCAAAGGTAGCTTCCATGGTGGAGCCGATGACATATTCACCAGATCTGCATACCAAGTCCTGCGTGGCCACGCAGGAGCTATCAAAATCACCGACGCCCTCTCCTGATTGATCCTGGCTACCAGCCTGGGGATGAGAGGAAACGGCGGGAACACATAAGCTAGTTTGAAGGTCCAAGGTGCTACTAGTGCATCCACTAGAGCCGCCTTGGGATCCCTGGATCTGTACCCGTAGTAAGGAACTCTGAAGTTCCGACGAGAGGCCATCAGATCCATGTCTGGAATGCCCCACGGCTGAGTGGCTTGGGCAAAGATTTCCGGATGGAGTTCCCACTCCCCCGGATGCAATGTCTGACGACTCAGAAAATCCGCTTCCCAATTTTCCACTCCTGGGATGTGGATAGCAGACAGGTGGCAGGAGTGAGACTCCGCCCATAGAATGATCCTGGTCACTTCTTCCATCGCTAGGGAACTCCTTGTTCCCCCCTGATGGTTGATGTATGAACTTGGCCCTCGCTAGCTGAGGCCAAGCTTTGAGAGCATTGAGTATCGCTCTCAGTTCCAGAATATTTATCGGTAGAAGAGATTCTACCCGAGACCAAAGACCCTGAGCTTTCAGGGATCCCCAGACCGCGCCCCAGCCCATCAGACTGGCTTCGGTCGTGACAATGACCCACTCTGGTCTGCGGAAGGTCATCCCTTGTGACAGGTTGTCCAGGGACAGCCACCAACGGAATGAGTCTCTGGTCCTCTAATTTACTTGTATCTTCGGAGACAAGTCTGAATAGTCCCCATTCCACTGACTGAGCATGAACAGTTGTAATGGTCTTAGATGAATGCGCACAAAAGGAACTATTTCCATTGCCGCTACCATCAAACCTATCACTTCCATGCACTGCGCTATGGAAGGAAGAGGAACGGAATGAAGTATCCGACAAGAGTCTAGAAGTTTTGTTTTTCTGGCTTCTGTCAGAAAAATACTCATTTCTAAGGAGTCTATTATAGTTCCCAAGAAGGGAACCCTCGTTGACGGAGATAGAGAACTCTTTTCCACGTTCACTTTCCATCCGTGAGATCTGAGAAAGGCCAGGACAATGTCCGTGTGAGCCTTTACTTGAGGAAGGGACGACGCTCGAATCAGAATGTCGTCCAAGTAAGGTACTACAGCAATGCCCCTTGGTCTTAGCACCGCCAGAAGGGACCCTAGTACCTATGAGAAAATCCTAGGAGCAGTGGCTAATCCAAAAGAAAACGCCACGAACTGGAAATGCTTGTCCAGGAATTCAAACCTTAGGAACCGATGATGTTCCTTGTGGATAGGAATATGTAGATACGCATCCTTGAAATCCACCTTGGTCATGAATTGACCTTCCTGGATGGAAGGAAGGAGTGTTCGAATGGTTTCCATCTTGAACGATGGAACCTTGAGAAACTTGTTCAAGATCTTGAGATCTAAGATTGGTCTGAACGTTCCCTCTTTTTTGGGAACTATGAACAGATTGGAGTAGAACCCCATCCCTTGTTCTCCTAATGGAACAGGATGAATCACTCCCATTTTTAGCAGGTCTTCTACCCAATGTAAAAATGCCTGTCTTCTTATGTGGTCTGAAGACAACTGAGACCTGTGGAACCTCCCCCTTGGAGGAAGCCCCTTGAACTCCAGAGAATAACCTTGGGAGACTATTTCTAGCGCCCAAGGATCCAGAACATCTCTTGCCCCAGCCTGAGCGAAGAGAGAGAGTCTGCCCCCCACCAGATCCGGTCCCGGATCGGGGGCCCGCATTTCATGCTGTCTTGGTAGCAGTGGCAGGTTTCCTGGCCTGCTTTCCTTTGTTCCAGCCTTGCATAGGTCTCCAGGCTGGATTGGCTTGAGAAGTATTACCTTCCTGCTAGAGGACGTAGCCCTTGGAGCTGATCCGTTTCTGCGAAAGGGACCTACAGTTAAACACTAAAAAACTCTAAGCCATCTCCGTGGAGATGTTGCCTGTACAACGGCAAAGAGAATGACTGGGGTAGGCGGAGCCTAGGAGGGATCATGTGACCAGCTTTGCTGGGCTCTTTGCCATTTCCTGTTGGGGAGGAGAATATCCCACAAGTAAGGATGACGCCGTGGACCGGACACACCTATGTTGGAGAAAATATCTTAAAACAATAATATGCTACACAATAATTTTACCAAGAAAAAAAAAAAAGGCAAAAAATAATGCCATTTTCGGCCAAAACATTTCTGCGACCAAAATTTTGGTGCATCCCTACTTAAAACAATTATAAATATCAATATACTGTATTATTCTTCATTTAGTTCTATGTAACAGAATCATATTTAAGATTTTTTTTTTTACCAATTATCCAAATAAAGTATAGTCCTAGAAAACTCATTATATGCAGAACAGTAAGTCAAGTAATAAACTTAAACAGCAGCTCTAGGCTAGCATCAAATTTGAAACATGCTACACAATAATTTTACCGAAAATAACAGGCAAAAAAACCCGAAAACCGAAATAGCCAAAAATGCCATTTTCGGCCGAAACTTTCTGCGGCCGAAATTTCGGTGCATCCCTACTTATCACGCCTCACAACTGTAGATTTCGTATCGAAATAGTCTTTAAACAAAACTGGAGCACTTAGAGCAGGGGTCAGCAACCTTGGCTCTCCTGATGTTTTGGAACTACATTTCCCATGATGCTCAGACAGCCTAAAGAATGTCTTAGCATCAAGGGGAATGTAGTTCCAAAACATAAGGAGAGCCAAGGTTGCTGACCCCTGATTTTAGTGCAACAGCACGCTCCACAGCCAAAAGGAATTGTAGTTCAAATCCTGAAGAAATGAGGGTAACAAATTGATTACGTTGCAGCAGAAGAACCGGTCAAACATTCAAGTCGAGGTTTCAAGAATTGTTGGAAATTAAGTATCCACTCCCATCTTACGGTGTATTTATCATCACTTGCAAGGTTACCTCTTACTTCACCTTATCTGCTAGACAATGCTGACAATCAATCGCCTTCCTATCCAGTTATGATTTTGCGTAGAAAGCTTTAAAAGTTGCAGCACTTACTGTCTAAATGCAATCCTTCATTAATCAGGCTTCACAATAACTTGGAGAAGTAGTATGCATAGGTGTTTTAAATAGATCATCTACAAAACATTTATGCAAAGAAAAAAACAAAATTTATGCTTACCTGATAAATTCATTTCTCCTGTAGTGTGGTCAGTCCACGGGTCATCATTACTTCTGGGATATTATCTCCTCCCCTACAGGAAGTGCAAGAGGATTCACCCAGCAGAGCTGCTATATAGCTCCTCCCCTCTACGTCACCTCCAGTCATTCGACCAAAGGACCAACGAGAAAGGAGAGGCCCAAGGGTGTAGTGGTGACTGGAGTATAATCCAAAAAATTTTTTAGCCTGCCATAAAAAACAGGGCGGGCCGTGGACTGACCACACTACAGGAGAAATGAATTTATCAGGTAAGCATAAATTTTGTTTTCTCCTGTTAAGTGTGGTCAGTCCACGGGTCATCATTACTTCTGGGATACCAATACCAAAGCAAAAGTACACGGATGACGGGAGGGACAGGCAGGCTCTTTATACGGAGGGAACCACTGCCTGAAGAACCTTTCTCCCAAAAACAGCCTCCGAAGAAGCAAAAGTGTCAAATTTGTAAAATTTGGAAAAAGTATGAAGAGAAGACCAAGTTGCAGCCTTGCAAATCTGTTCAACAGAAGCCTCATTCTTAAAGGCCCAAGTGGAAGCCACAGCTCTAGTAGAATGAGCTGTAATTCTTTCAGGAGGCTGCTGTCCAGCAGTCTCATAGGCTAATCGTATTATGCTACGAAGCCAAAAAGAGAGAGAGGTAGCCGAAGCTTTTTGACCTCTCCTCTGGCCAGAATAAATGACAAACAGGGAAGACGTTTGACGAAAATCCTTAGTTGCCTGTAGATAAAATTTCAGGGCACGGACTACATCTAGATTGTGTAGCAGACGTTCCTTCTTCGAGGAAGGATTAGGACACAAAGATGGAACAACAATCTCTTGATTGATATTCCTGTTAGTGACCACCTTAGGTAGGAACCCAGGTTTAGTACGCAGAACTACCTTGTCTGAATGAAAAATCAGATAAGGAGAATCACAATGTAAGGCAGATAACTCAGAGACTCTTCGAGCCGAGGAAATAGCCATTAAAAACAGAACTTTCCAAGATAACAACTTGATATCAATGGAATGAAGGGGTTCAAACGGAACACCCTGTAAAACATTAAGAACTAAGTTCAAACTCCATGGCGGAGCAACAGTTTTAAACACAGGCTTGATCCTAGCTAAAGCCTGACAAAAAGCTTGAACATCCGGAACTTCTGACAGACGTTTGTGTAAAAGAATGGACAGAGCTGAAATCTGTCCCTTTAAGGAACTAGCGGATAAACCCTTTTCTAAACCTTCTTGTAGAAAAGACAATATCCTTGGAATCCTAACCTTACTCCATGAGTAACTCTTGGATTCGCACCAATATAAGTATTTACGCCATATTTTATGGTAAATCCTTCTGGTAACAGGCTTCCTAGCCTGTATTAAGGTATCAATAACTGGCTCAGAAAACCCACGTTTTGATAAAATCAAGCGTTCAATCTCCAAGCAGTCAGCTTCAGAGAAGTTAAGATTTTGATGTTTGAATGGACCCTGGATCAGAAGGTCCTGTTTCAGAGGTAGAGACCAAGGCGGACAGGATGACATGTCCACTAGATCTGCATACCAAGTCCTGCGTGGCCATGCAGGTGCTATTAGAATCACTGATGCTCTCTCCTGTTTGATTCTGGCAATCAATCGAGGAAGCATCGGGAAGGGTGGAAACAGATAAGCCATCTTGAAGGTCCAAGGTGCTGTCAGAGCATCTATCAGAACCGCTCCCGGATCCCTGGATCTGGACCCGTAGCGAGGAAGCTTGGCGTTCTGACGAGACGCCATGAGATCTATCTCTGGTTTGCCCCAACGTCGAAGTATTTGGGCAAAGACCTCCGGATGAAGTTCCCACTCCCCCGGATGAAAAGTCTGACGACTTAAGAAATCCGCTTCCCAGTTCTCCACTCCCGGGATGTGGATTGCAGACAGGTGGCAAGAGTGAGACTCTGCCCAGCGAATTATCTTTGATACTTCCATCATTGCTAGGGAGCTTCTTGTCCCTCCCTGATGGTTGATGTAAGCTACAGTCGTGATGTTGTCCGACTGAAACCTGATGAACCCCTGAGTTGTTAACTGGGGCCAAGCCAGAAGGGCATTGAGAACTGCTCTCAATTCCAGAATGTTTATTGGAAGGAGACTCTCCTCCTGATTCCATAGTCCCTGAGCCTTCAGAGAATTCCAGACAGCGCCCCAACCTAGTAGGCTGGCGTCTGTTGTTACAATTGTCCAGTTTGGCCTGCTGAATGGCATCCCCCTGGACAGATGTGGCCGATAAAGCCACCATAGAAGAGAATTTCTGGTCTCTTGATTCAGATTCAGAGTGGGGGACAAATCTGAGTAATCCCCATTCCACTGACTTAGCATGCACAATTGCAGCGGTCTGAGATGTAGGCGTGCAAAGGGGACTATGTCCATTGCCGCTACCATTAATCCGATCACCTCCATGCATTGAGCTACTGACGAGTGTTGAATGGAATGAAGGACCCGGCATGCATTTTGAAGCTTTGTTAACCTGTCTTCTGTCAGGTAAATCTTCATTTCTACAGAATCTATCAGAGTCCCCAAGAAGGGAACTCTTGTGAGTGGAAAGAGAGAACTCTTCTTTTCGTTCACCTTCCATCCATGCGACCTTAGAAATGCCAGTACTAACTCTGTATGAGACTTGGCAGTTTGAAAGCTTGAAGCTTGTATCAGAATGTCGTCTAGGTACGGAGCTACCGAAATTCCTCGCGGTCTTAGTACCGCCAGAAGAGTACCCAGAACCTTTGTGAAGATTCTTGGAGCCGTAGCCAATCCGAATGGAAGAGCTACAAACTGGTAATGCCTGTCTAGAAAGGCAAACCTTAGATACCGGTAATGATTTCTGTGAATCGGTATGTGAAGGTAAGCATCCTTTAAATCCACTGTGGTCATGTACTGACCCTCTTGGATCATGGGCAAAATTGTTCGAATAGTTTCCATCTTGAACGATGGAACTCTTAGGAATTTGTTTAGGATCTTTAAATCCAAGATTGGCCTGAAAGTTCCCTCTTTCTTGGGAACTACAAACAGATTTGAGTAAAACCCTTGTCCTTGTTCCGACTGCGGAACTGGATGGATCACTCCCATTAATAAAAGATCTTGTACGCAGTGTAGAAACGCTTCCTTCTTTGTTTGGTTTGTTGACAACCTTGACAGATGAAATCTCCCTCTTGGGGGAGAGGATTTGAAGTCCAGAAGGTATCCCTGAGATATGATCTCTAACGCCCAGGGATCCTGAACATCTCTTGCCCAAGCCTGGGCGAAGAGAGAAAGTCTGCCCCCCACTAGATCCGGTCCCGGATCGGGGGCCCTCGATTCATGCTGTCTTAGGGGCAGCAGCAGGTTTCCTGGCCTGCTTGCCCTTGTTCCAGGACTGGTTAGGTTTCCAGCCTTGTCTGTAGCGAGCAACAGCTCCTTCCTGTTTTGGTGCAGAGGAAGTTGATGCTGCTCCTGCTTTGAAATTACGAAAGGAACGAAAATTAGACTGTCTAGCCTTAGCTTTGGCTTTGTCCTGAGGCAGGGCATGGCCTTTACCTCCTGTAATGTCAGCGATAATCTCTTTCAACCCGGGCCCGAATAAGGTCTGCCCTTTGAAAGGTATATTAAGCAATTTAGATTTAGAAGTAACATCAGCTGACCAGGATTTTAGCCACAGTGCTCTGCGTGCCTTAATGGCGAATCCGGAATTCTTAGCCGTAAGTTTAGTTAAATGTACTACGGCATCTGAAATAAATGAGTTAGCTAAGTTAAGGGCTTTAAGTTTGTGTGTAATCTCATCTAGTGTAGATGATTCAAGTGTCTCTTCCAGAGACTCAAACCAAAATGCTGCTGCAGCCGTGACAGGCGCAATACATGCAAGAGGTTGCAATATAAAACCTTGTTGAACAAACATTTTCTTAAGGTAACCCTCTAATTTTTTATCCATTGGATCTGAAAAGGCACAGCTATCCTCCACCGGGATAGTGGTACGCTTAGCTAAAGTAGAAACTGCTCCCTCCACCTTAGGGACCGTCTGCCATAAGTCCCGTGTGGTGGCGTGTATTGGAAACATTTTTCTAAATATCGGAGGGGGTGAGAACGGCACACCGGGTCTATCCCACTCCTTAGTAACAATTTCAGTAAGTCTCTTAGGTATAGGAAAAACATCAGTACTCGCCGGTACCGCAAAATATCTATCCAACCTACACATCTTCTCTGGTATTGCAACTGTGTTACAATCATTCAGAGCCGCTAATACCTCCCCTAGTAATACACGGAGGTTTTCCAGCTTAAATTTAAAATTTGAAATATCTGAATCCAGTCTGTTTGGATCAGAACCGTCACCCACAGAATGAAGTTCTCCGTCCTCATGTTCTGCCACCTGTGACGCAGTGTCTGACAAGGCCCTAATATTATCAGCGCACTCTGTTCTCACCCCAGAGTGATCACGCTTACCTCTCAGTTCTGGTAATTTAGCCAAAACTTCAGTCATAACAGTAGCCATATCCTGTAATGTGATTTGTAATGGCCGCCCAGATGTACTCGGCGCTACAATATCACGCACCTCCCGAGCGGGAGATGCAGGTACTGACACGTGAGGCGAGTTAGTCGGCATAACTCTCCCCTCGTTGTCTGGTGAAATATGTTCAATTTGTACAGATTGACTTTTATTTAAAGTAGCATCAATACAGTTAGTACATAAATTTCTATTGGGCTCCACTTTGGCATTAGCACATATAGCACATGTATCTTCCTCTGAATCAGACATGTTTAACACACTAGCAATTAACTAGCAACTTGGAAATGCTTTTTCAAGTAATTTACAATAATATGAAAACGAACTGTGCTTATAAGAAGCACAGAAAAAATTATGACAGTTGAAATAAATAAATTATAGCATCAAATCTTTGTAAGAAATATACAATTTTAGCAAAGGATTGTTCCCATTAGCAAAGGATAACTAACCCTGACAGCAGAAAAAATACACAAATAAACGTTTTTTATCACAGTCAACTACAATCTTCACAGCTCTGCTGTGAATGATTACCTCCCTCAAAACAAGCTTTGAAGATCCCTGAGTTCTGTAGAGATGAACCGGATCATACAGGAAGAAAATGAACCTCTGACTGAGTTTTTTGATGCGTAGTAAAAGCGCCAAAAATGGCCCCTCCCCCTCACACATAACAGTGAGAGAGATCAGTAAACTGTTTAAATTTAAACAAAACTATTGCCAAGTGGAAAAAACAGTGCCCAAAACATTTTTTCACCCAGTACCTCAGAGAAATAAACGATTTTACATGCCAGCAAAAAACGTTTAACCTCAATAAATTGTTATTTAAAAACCTATTGCAAGTCCCTGCAAATTAGGTTAAGTCTATGCATACAGTATAAATCCAGTGAAGTACCATTCCCCAGAATACTGAAGTGTAAAATATACATACATGACAGCCTGATACCAGATACATCTACTGTATTGAAGGCTGAGTTTACATTATAACGGTATGGCAGGATTTTCTCATCAATTCCATGTCAGAAAATATATAAACTGCTACATACCTCTTTGCAGATTAATCTGCCCGCTGTCCCCTGATCTGAAGTTTACCTCTCCTCAGATGGCCGAGAAACAGCAATATGATCTTAACTACTCCGGCTAAAATCATAGAAAAAACTCAGGTAGATTCTTTTTCAAATTCTACCAGAAAATGAATAACACACTCCGGTGCTATTATAAAATAACAAACTTTTGATTGAAGGTAATAAACTAATTAAAATCACCACAGTCCTCTCACACATCCTATCTATTCGTTGGGTGCAAGAGAATGACTGGAGGTGACGTAGAGGGGAGGAGCTATATAGCAGCTCTGCTGGGTGAATCCTCTTGCACTTCCTGTAGGGGAGGAGATAATATCCCAGAAGTAATGATGACCCGTGGACTGACCACACTTAACAGGAGAAATGAGTGTATAATGTCCCTTTAAAGGGACAGTCAACACCAGAATTGTTGTTGTTTAAAAAGATAGATAATCCTTTTATTACCTATTCCCCAGTTTTGTATAACCAACATAGTTATAATAATACACTTTTTACCTCTGTAATTACCTTGTATCTAAGCAAACTGACCCTTATTTCAGTTCTTTTGAAACAATTGCATTTTAGCCAATCAGTGCTGACTCCCAATTTCACGTGCCTGAGCTCAATGTTATGTATATATAAAAAAAAAAAAAGAAAAAAAAAAAAAGAAAAGAAAAACTAAAGCCCTCTAGTGATGAAAAACTGTCAAAATACAATTCGATTAGAGGCGGCCTTCAAGGTCTAAGAAATTAGCATATGAACCTCCTAGGTTTAGATTTCAATTAAGAATACCAAAAGAACAAAGCAAAATTGGTGATAAAATTAAATTCTAAAGATATTTAAAATTGTATACACTATCTGAATCATGAAAATTTATCTTGAACAACTGTTCCCTTAATGTTCTACAAATTCACCATTTCAAAACGCCAAAGTACAACCACCATGTGTGCCAGATGACGCGTATTGCGCATCCCATCTAGGGGTTTGTCCGGGGCTTCGTCAGATACTTTGCTTACAGACAAGTCTCTTTTATATTGCTCATTTTTAATACATTGAGATCCTTAAAGTGACATACATCCTATGATATCTACATAGTGACATTTGTACAGAATTAAACATTTCCTATTTTTATGTCTTTTATATATACAGTGTTTTGTTTTTTTGTCAAACAGCAGCATGGATTAAGTTGTTTTTAACCCCTAATATATATTACGTATACAAATACATATGTAAATTTATATCCCAGCCAATACAAACAATAAAAGATGTATACTGGCTAGCATGATAAGGCTCTTTTTATGTTTATCGGATGTTTGGGTTTTTTCACGAGCTGATAAAACGTAATGCAAAAGTAGAAAAAAAGAAAACACAGAGGCGCCAAACATGGCCTAGTATAGCCAGATACCAGATATAACAATTAACAGGGTAGCAATTGGATACTCACAAAGGAGACGCACCCAATGGTGCTATTGAAGCAGACTGGAGCCTCTCAGTGGTCCAGCTCACTGATGTGTCTCACGTATC
Source organism: Bombina bombina (assembly GCF_027579735.1). Taxonomy (NCBI): domain Eukaryota; kingdom Metazoa; phylum Chordata; class Amphibia; order Anura; family Bombinatoridae; genus Bombina; species Bombina bombina. The sequence goes on along the minus strand of NC_069501.1, from coordinate 74,549,992 downwards.
AGTTGTGGTCCTTGGTGATGGTGATTAACAGGTTCCTGAGTGAACAAAAAATATGCAAACCATAGCCCAGTAACGTTTGTACAAGTGAATGGCAATCTGAGCAATCCTACTTACAAGATCCAAAGCACCTGCAGGTGCATACACTGCAAACTGGAACCAAACAGTCGCCCAGTAGACTGATCCCTCCAGGTGAAAGCAGATTAACTCTCAGGTGCCAATCAAAGTTTGAGCAGCATGTAAATGATATAAAGATTGTCCAAAAAGCAAGTGTATTTCTGTAAAAATCTTTATTAAAATGCGACGCGTTTCTCAGCTATAACAAGCTGTTTCATCAGGCTAAAAAATTATCTAATTTTTTAGCCTGATGAAACAGCTTGTTATAGCTGAGAAACGCGTCGCATTTTAATAAAGATTTTTACAGAAATACACTTGCTTTTTGGACAATCTTTATATCATTTACATGCTGCTCAAACTTTGATTGGCACCTGAGAGTTAATCTGCTTTCACCTGGAGGGATCAGTCTACTGGGCGACTGTTTGGTTCCAGTTTGCAGTGTATGCACCTGCAGGTGCTTTGGATCTTGTAAGTAGGATTGCTCAGATTGCCATTCACTTGTACAAACGTTACTGGGCTATGGTTTGCATATTTTTTGTTCACTCAGGAACCTGTTAATCACCATCACCAAGGACCACAACTGATACGTGAGACACATCAGTGAGCTGGACCACTGAGAGGCTCCAGTCTGCTTCAATAGCACCATTGGGTGCGTCTCCTTTGTGAGTATCCAATTGCTACCCTGTTAATTGTTATATCTGGTATCTGGCTATACTAGGCCATGTTTGGCGCCTCTGTGTTTTCTTTTTTTCTAGTTACCCATCTTTCAGGAAGACCATCCTAAGACCGAGAGCTGCCTACTACTGTTTTTTTTTGGACTTACCACTGATTGGGACTATATCTATATCACTTACTGGACTTTATGTTGGTACACTTTTATATATATGTATGTTTCTATATATATATATCTCTTATAAGTATTAATTTAGTTAACTGATATTGTTTGAACATATGTTTAGTTGTTAGGCTATAGGAGGCGCCCCCTAAGGGCAGTAATACACATTGATGTGTATTACACCCTCATTTCATCCTCTATACGTAATGCAAAAGTATGTAAATTATGTGTAAAATGAAAGCTGATGCAGGATTTTGTTAAGTGATATTTTTACCCTTTTGCACCGGTCGATTATCCTCAATCATGTAAATGCGGCCTACATGTTTAATCCCTTCACTGCAAAGCCATTTTACATTCTAGTAATAAAGCCATTTTTTTTTTTTTTTTTTACACTTACAGCATTTAAACTAACACTTCAGCTCTCTTCTCTGTACCCATAAAATTATACCATATATCCAAACAAGAATGGTCCCAAAATGTTACATATCTTTTGTGCCTGGAAAGATACCATTATATTAACACCGATAGAATGGATTTTTATTGTGCAATGTCCTTATATTGTGAAACATATATCTATACTGATACAGACAGCATATCTATCTAGACACCCCTAACAGAATAATGACACACCAATTAGTCCTCCGCACCGGACAAATGGTAGGTACTGGGACTTATAGCTATACCCCACCTAGACACCCTTAGCCTATCCTCACTTCACTCTACTACTCACCAGTAGACATCTCATAACGCCCTGCTTTTTGATACGCAATAATATATCACACTTAGAATCAGATTGCTCAGTAGTAAAAGCAGGCATGCCCGGATCTCCGGACATCTAATAATAAATAAAACTACATTACATGTAGTCCCTTTGAAGCACATAGAGAAATAGCCAAGATTGACATAATGTATTCTATACACTTAGATAATACCCGAAAAAGAAACATACACACACCCAGCCTCGTTTATAGATGCTAATCATAGAGAACTTGTTTTACAACAACAAATGTAAAGTTGATTAATAAGTAGCATGGTTAGGTTGTTTTCAAAATTGATTGTTTTGTTCCTAAAAATAAAGAAGAAAAATACCCACAAGCCTTAACTAGATGGAGAGACTTATATATCCACAAAGGACATGAACTCGGACACTTTAATAATGAGACAATGGAAAAAATGTCTCTATCTTGAAATATCATTGGACTTTATATGCACCATGTTAATGTTGTTTTTTATCATTTTTTGCAGATTATGAGTCTCTCCTTGCATTTATGTAATGAACGTTATATATTTTCAATAAAGCTTGTTTGGAAAAAAAATAAAAAATTATACCATATATATATATATATATATTAGGGCTGCAACTAACGATTATTTTCATAATCGATTAATCGGCCGATTATTTTTTCGATTAATCGACTAATCGGATAAAAAGAGAATCAATAATAGTTTTCTATGTTTTAAATAAAATCCACATAATGAGTGTTACAGATATAAACTTCAGACTAAAACTTTACATTAACACAACTGTTTCTTCAATTTTTAAGCAGCAGAGCACAGTTTTATAATTAAAGGGACAGTCTAGGCCAAAATAAACTTTCATGATTCAGATAGAGCATGTAATTTTAAACAATTTTCCAATTTACTTTTATCACCAATTTTGCTTTGTTCTCTTGGTATTCTTAGTTGAAAGCTTAACCTAGGAGGTTCATATGCTAATTTCTTAGACCTTGAAGCCCACCTCTTTCAGATTGCATTTTAACAGTTTTTCACCACTAGAGGGTGTTAGTTCACATATTTCATATAGATAACACTGTGCCCGTGCACGTGAAGTAATCTGGGATCAGGCACTGATTGGTTAGACTGCAAGTCTGTCAAAAGAACTCAAAAAAGGGGCAGTTTGCAGAGGCTTAGATACAAGATAATCAGAGAGGTTAAAAGTATATTATTATAACTGTGTTGGTTATGCAAAACTGGGGAATGGGTAATAAAGGGATTGTCTATCTTTTAAAACAATAAAAATTCTGGTGTAGACTGTCCCTTTAAACAAAACAAAACCACAAACTGTTTGAAAAGAGGTAGAACTAGAAAGAGTTAGACTATCACTGTTAATAGCATTCTGTTATTCACTCTTTCAGAAACTTTGCATTGAAATGCAAAAATCTCAACATGTCCACATGCTTCTGGCTAAGGCTGGTTCTCTGTTTGCAGCTATATTTCCTGCAGCAGAGAAAAGGCTGTTGAGGTGTATAAGTAGGGTTTTGCCAATTTCACCAAAGTGGGATATTTATCTTTGTTAGCTCTTCACCAATGCTAAGTGTTTTCTACCTTGGCAAGGGGCTTTTCAATAAAGTAACCCTTGACTTCATTCTAACATAAAAATATCTTGAATATCTATATGCAATGGTAAATAACCAGCTATAAGGTTAGGGGAAATATCTAGTCCGCTCTAAAAATAACGAATATATACTTATAAAGGTTGAATCTGGTACATATTATCACAATTTATTAAAAATATAAAAAAACAATAAAAAACAAAATCAAAAGCGCTAAGGACTGTATATCAATAACAGGACAAAGCCTTACACATTTATTTATACAGTACATATATATAATCAGCAATAGCAAGCAATACGCTAATAATTGTGCAAACAGATAATAGTGCACATCAATTTAAATAACTCACATCAATCTAGGGGCAAGGTGTAAATAACAAGCTTAGCACTATATCATGCAAAGCATAGTTCCAAATCACCAGATTTAATCTAAACAATCCAAATGATGACTATTATATCTGGGTTGCACATAAGCCAGGGGTAGTTGTAAACTTATACTGTCCTGAAAAAGTTAAAAGTAGATGTCTGTAGACGTCCTTTAGGCTAAGGACACAATACCATATGCAGGAGTTCATTGGAGTGAAGCAGCTGGTGTTGTGCACAGACCAACTAATTGCAAACCGATTAATCGATTATGAGATTCGTTGACAACTATTTTCATAATCGATTATTATCGATTATGACGATTAGTTGTTGCAGCTCTAATATATATATATATATATATATATATATATATATATATATATATATATATATATATATATATATATTAAAAAAAAACTCTCTTAGAGGGAGGGCACTCACAGGAATTTTTTCATGCAAAACAATAGTCTATTTCCAAAAGGTTACATTAACAGATTGATTATCGACGTTTCAGCCCCAGCATGGGCCTTTCTCAAGACAAAAATGTTCTAAAAAGGATACAGTACACACAATTGGAACCTATAAAATTAGAACAACATATGATAAAAGCTTAGTGCAAGAAAAATCATTACAACAGTGACATCCCTCCGCCATCAGAATTAGCCTAACAACAAAATAATAAACAAACACAAAATAATAAAAAAAATTAAATTAGACCATGTAGCAAGCATAGACTTAGCACAATAAACGACAGGAATATACCACTTACAATGAGACCCGCTACTAAAGTTCTTAGTTAGAGGAGCACATCAATTTAGGGCTACTATTACCCATGTGGGGGCGCATCAGACAAACACCAGCAGGCACTAGCGAAAAGGGGATACCCGACCCAATAAGCAGAATGTAGAATGTAAGGCTATTAACCAGATATTGCGATATTGTAAGGGAAACCAAGATTGCTAAATATGGACATGCCCTAAAAGAAAGTTGGCAGGAAGACAGACAATGAAAGCTATAAGGTGCTAGGTGAAATACATACAGAAGGACATTAGTATATATCTAGCTCATAACATTACACAACCTAGAACCACAGAAATGTTGCTAGTGTATAATATAAAACAGAGTGTAATTAACAATATATAGGGCTACTCCAGCCTGTTTGTTGGAGGTCGGCTTGTATGCCGTCATGAGCGATGTTGATCGCTACAGATAAATAACATTTTTGTCTTGAGAAAGGCCCATGCTGGGGCCTAAATGTCGACCATCAATCTGTTAATGTAACCTTTTGGAAATAAAGACTATATTGTTTTTTTCGCGTGAAAAAATTAATGCGAGTGCCCTCCCTCTAAGAGAAAGTTTATACATACACCTAAGAGGATTGCACCCGGGCAGTGAGTACACCCTGGAGGTTGTAGTGCTGGGCATATATATATATATAGATTTATATATATATTTCTGGGTTCCAAGCACTTACTGTACTGGTGAATTGCCTGGGTGCTCTCTATGGTAGATAGGTAGAAACTACAAAGAAAGAAGAGGCACACACTGGGCTTAATGAACATTATTTTTATTAGTAATTCATCAACAAAGGTTCAGTCAACTTTTCTGTCCTCACGGCGACCTTTGTCAAGTACATAAGTTAAAATCATAGTTAATACCCCTAAATGTAAAGCAACACATCTATAGGGTTACAACCACAAAAAATTAAATTAAATTGACAATACATATGTGAATTAGTAAGCGCATATAAATCTAGATCTATGTAGAAATTAATACTCAAGTTCAGTTAGATAAACTGTATACAATTGGTAGATATACAGGTAGCTAATACAAATAGTTCAAAAATGATATTTCTCAATCAAACATAGCTCATATTATTATAATCAAAACTGTCAAGTACATTTAGTATAGTACTGTAGATGACTGTATGTGAGTTATGTGGCAATGTAGACTCAAATTTCTAAATATAGTATCCTTACAGCTTGTATAAAGAGAATGTACATACAGGTATATCCAAAGTATATAAACACTCAAAGTGGTTAACATGCTATGGTACCATAATGGACACGCTAGTACATATATCAAGAATGATAGCTAAGGTATATTGCAGCGTAGTATTAGAACGATAATATAATATAGGCACTATAGTGTAGGAGATCTACACAGCATATTATCAGTAATACAAACATACAAACATATGTGATTCTTAATGCTTAAGTGAACATATAGAGTACACATATAAAGTATCCATGTCTGTAGCAATAAAGTCAATTATGTGTTACGAGTACGCATACTGTTAACCCCATGCGCCCAATGTTTAAGTAACAACGTGATGGTGTTTAGGCCAAGGGATAGAACAGATAGAGCAGGGTATAAGAGAGCTTACTGTAGTCAATATACATGGAGTATGTTCAGCGAACAGTTGTACGCTTGTCCCGCTCTTAAATACTGTTTGGACTGGGAGACGCTGATGATGGTGAACAAACAAAACTGAACATATTACAGAATGATCCGAAAGAAGAATGGATAATAAAATTACAAGATAAGGTCAATTAATACCAACAGGACCTAGTCAACTTTAAGAACAAAAAGCTACTTGCAGTTGAAGGTGATTACAGAGAAAAAAACGTCTATGCATGGCTTACAGGCAAAACACCTAACAGAAGATACAACAGAGCCAAGAAGACCAGCAAACCGATTAACACTGTTGATAGCTGTGGAGCTGAGTCCAGTGATCATGATAATGAAAATACCCGATCAAACACGGACAATAGAAACAAGATACCAAAACCACCTACCCAGGTTCAAAAAAAGGGAGGAAGAAAAGAACCAGAACCTACACCAGAAGGGGTGGACAGAACAACTTCCAAATCAAGAGAAGCGCAGAAGATGTAGTTGTAAATTGGAGAACAAGGACCATCAAAGACATAGAGAATAAGGTTCTAAACAAAGGATTGAGCTTCGTACCAACACCAAAGACAGATATGTTCACAAATCATGTGGAACTGAATAGACTACAAAGACAACTTAAATTGAAAGAATTATTCGAGGACAAACAGACCCAGACTAATCCTCTCTCTAAAAAAAAAAAGTAAATTTGAACCCATTAATAAATACTCATCCAGCCATAAAAACCTGCATAAGGGTTTGTACACAGGAGGTTGAAAAAATAAACAATTTAAGAACAGAGGACAAAACCTCAACACAGCACAAAGAAAAGCATTGAAAAATCTGTCTGAAGACCAGTCCATTGTCATACGCCCTGCCGTCAAGGGAAGAGCCATAGTCATACTGGACTATGAGTATTACAGAAGTGAACTCATGACAACTTCAGGATACAAATGTATACCAACAACTACAGTTCAACCCCACTTCCATGTACAAAAAAGTCATGGATGACGTTATCACTATGGCAGTCCATAATCGCTACATTGATGAGAAATTAGAGTTCCTCACTATACAACATCCCAAATGCCCTATAATCTACACAGTACCCAAAATCCAAATCGTCCAGTAACCCGCCCGGGAGACCAATAGTATCCGCAAGGGGCTCACTGATCCAACCAATTGCCCAATACATTGATCATTTCCTGCAACAGACTGTCAAAAAAAAAAAAGTCTTTTCTACTGGACTCCAAATCTCTCATCAAAGACATGAACAACACTAAGAACAGCAATCAGGATAGTATCTTTGTAACCCTTGATGTAAGCAGCCAATACACTATCATTCCGCATAACATTGGCATTATGGCAACCAAAGAATTTCTGATTGAGGATACCACGTACTGTGGTCCGCCCAGCGTTTCTCCTGGACTTGATACACCTATGTTTAACCCATAATTATTTCAAGTTTGAAAACAAGTACTATCTACAACAAATGGGCACGGCTATGGGCTCAAACATGGCGCCACCCTACACCAACCTATTTATGGCCTGGTTTGAAAATCAATTTGTGTACTCAAAGAACATGGATAACATCATATATCGCAGGTACATAGATGATGTCTTCCTAATTTGGAATGGACATGAGGAGGAATTATCAAAATGGTTTAATCAAATAGACAATGCATTACCCTATTTGAAATTCAAGATGGAATCCAGCAAACATAAAATCCACTTCTTAGACATAGAAATTTACAAGGATACAACCAACTCAGAGATGAAAATTGGAACAACTCTACTCAAAACTGAAAGTCCCTGCCAACAGCGAACTCCTTCCATCCGGAAGCACTGAATAAAGGAATAATAAGATACCAAATGATGTGAGTGGTTTGCAACAACAGTGACAAAAAGAATAATGAAAAACAACTGGATGAAATGAGGCTAAAATTCATACAAAGAGGATATAAGCAAACGGTGGTGGAACAAATCCTGCATGACATCTGGAACCTGACCCAAACAGATCTCCTTACTAGAGAAAGACAAGACAAAAACAAAGATGAACGTATGAACATGATAATTTTTATTGCCACCAGCAGATTCACACAAAGAGTTAGAGAACTATTGGTTCATCCTAAACCAAGACCCCACTCTATCCTTCTTCAATAAGCCACCTCCAAAAGAATGGTGTACAACAGAACCAGTAACCTCCGAGACATATTAGTCAAAACAACCTTTGAGCCTGACATGAGACAAAACCAATGGCTGCCAACACCTAAAAAAGGATGCTACAGCTGTGGAAACTGTATCACATGCAACTCCTTCCTAACAGGTTCAAAATTCCATCACATTCCATCTCAGTAAAGCCTGATGAAACAGACAGCTGTCAGTAAAGCCTGATGAAACAGACAGCTGTCTGAGAAATGCGTAGCATTCTGTACTTTTATATGTCAGAGTCATATGGTTGACATCTGATTTTTAAATACCATTAAATTGTGGATATTTGAATTTTTTACTGAGAGTCTGTGCCTTGTTTTTGATCCGCTGAGGACACTGGGGATACCGATACAAACTCTGTTACAGTGAGCTGGGACACTGCGAGTTCCCAGTCTGCCCCATTTAGCACAATTGGGTGCTGCTCCATTTGTGAGTATTCATTTGGCATATATACCATCCATTTATCACCTACTGTATCACACTAGGAGGCGCCTTTGTTTTGCAATTTTGTTCACAGAAAATTTGTTTCCTCACCATTTGCCTGGCAAAGAGCTGACTCCGTATTGGGTGCGATTAACATAAGATCTACTATTTGAACAACATAGGAGGAATTTCAATATCAAGAGGACATACAGTATATACCCTTGGAACCATCCAAAGACTGATATTGTGAACAGATAAGAGACAATAGTACTATCTGTGCGGAAATTTACCACAATATTGTTTTATAATACATGCTATATGAGCAATATTGTCTGTATTGTATAGCCAATAGTGTTTAGTGTTTGGTTAATCCATTCATGCTCCTTGGTTAGTAGGTTTAATTTTACGAAAACTTAATTTATGCTTACCTGATAAATTTATTTCTCTTGTAGTGTGTTCAGTCCACGGGTCATCCATTACTTATGGGATATATTCTCCTTCCCAACAGGAAGTTGCAAGAGGATCACCCAAGCAGAGCTGCTATATAGCTCCTCCCCTCACATGTCATATCCAGTCATTCGACCGAAACAAGACGAGAAAGGAGAAACTATAAGGTGCAGTGGTGACTGGAGTTATAATTTTAAAATTTAGAACCTGCCTCAAAAAAAGACAGGGCGGGCCGTGGACTGAACACACTACAAGAGAAATAAATTTATCAGGTAAGCATAAATTATGTTTTCTCTTGTTAAGTGTGTTCAGTCCACGGGTCATCCATTACTTATGGGATACCAATACCAAAGCTAAGTACACGGATGATGGGAGGGACAAGGCAGGAACATTAAACAGAAGGAACCACTGCCTGTAGAACCTTTCTCCCAAAACCAGCCTCAGAAGAAGCGAAAGTGTCAAATTTGTAAAATTTGGAAAAAGTATGAAGTGAAGACCAAGTTGCAGCCTTGCAAATCTGTTCAACAGAGGCCTCATTCTTAAAGGCCCAGGTGGAAGCCACAGCTCTAGTGGAATGAGCTGTAATTCTTTCAGGAGGCTGCTGTCCAGCAGTCTCATAGGCTAAACGTATTATGCTACGAAGCCAAAAAGAGAGAGAGGTAGCTGAAGCCTTTTGACCTCTCCTCTGTCCAGAGTAAACGACAAACAGAGAAGAAGTTTGTCTAAAATCTTTAGTTGCCTGTAAGTAGAACTTCAGAGCAGGGACCACGTCTAGATTATGCAAAAGACGTTCCTTCTTTGAAGAAGGATTAGGACATAATGATGGAACAACAATCTCTTGATTGATATTCCTGTTAGAAACAACCTTAGGTAAAAACCCAGGTTTAGTACGCAGAACTACCTTATCTGAATGAAAGATCAGATAAGGTGAATCACAATGTAAGTCAGATAACTCAGAGACTCTTCGAGCCGAGGAAATAGCCATCAAAAACAAACTTTCCAAGATAAAAGCTTAATATCAATGGAATGAAGGGGTTCAAACGGAACACCCTGAAGAACTTTAAGAACCAAGTTTAAGCTCCACGGAGGAGCAACAGCTTTAAACACAGGCTTAATTCTAGTCAAAGCCTGACAAAAGGCCTGGTTTTCTGGATGCTCTTCCAGACATTTGTGTAAAAGAATAGACAGAGCTGAAATCTGTCCCTTTAGCGAACTAGCGGATAAACCCTTTTCTAAACCCTCTTGTAGAAAAGCTAATATCCTAGGAATCCTAACCTTACTCCATGAGTAACTCTTGGATTCGCACCAATATAAATATGTACGCCATATCTTATGGTAAATTTTTCTTGTCACAGGTTTCCGAGCCTGTATTAATGTATCAATAACCGAATCCGAAAACCCACGCTTTGATAGAATCAAGCGTTCAATTTCCAGGCAGTCAGCCTCAGAGAAATTAGGTTTGGATGGTTGAAAGGACCCTGAATTAGAAGGTCCTGCCTCAGAGGAAGAGACCATGGAGGACAGGACGACATGTCCACTAGGTCTGCATACCAGGTCCTGCGTGGCCACGCAGGTGCTATCAGAATTACCGATGCCCTCTCCTGTTTGATCCTGGCAATCAGCCGAGGTAGCAACGGAAATGGTGGAAACACATAAGCTATGTTGAAAACCCAAGGGGCTGCTAATGCATCTACCAGCACCGCTCCCGGGTCCCTGGACCTGGATCCGTAGCAAGGAAGCTTCGCGTTCTGGCGAGATGCCATGAGATCCAGATCCGGTTTGCCCCAACGATGAATCAGTTGAGCAAATACCTCCGGGTGAAGTTCCCACTCTCCCGGATGAAAAGTCTGGCGACTTAGGAAATCCGCCTACCAGTTCTCTACGCCTGGGATGTGAATCGCTGACAGGTGGCAAGAGTGAGACTCTGCCCAGCGAATTATCTTCGAGACTTCCAACATCGCTAGGGAACTCCTGGTTCCCCCTTGATGATTGATGTAAGCCACAGTCGTGATATTGTCCGACTGAAATCTGATGAACCTCAGCTTTGCTAACTGAGGCCAAGCCAGAAGTGCATTGAATATTGCTCTTAATTCTAGAATGTTTATTGGGAGGAGTTTCTCCTCCTGAGTCCACGATCCCTGAGCCTTCAGGGAATTCGAGACTGCTCCCCAGCCTAGAAGGCTGGCATCCGTTGTTACAATCGTCCAATCTGGCCTGCGAAAGGTCATTCCTTTGGACAGATGAACCGGTGACAACCACCAGAGAAGCGAATCTCTGGTCTCCTGGTCCAGATTTAGCAAAGGGGACAGATCTGAGTAATCCCCGTTCCATTGACTGAGCATGCATAGTTGCAGCGGTCTGAGATGCAGGCGCGCAAATGGCACTATGTCCATTGCCGCTACCATTAAGCCGATTACCTCCATGCACTGAGCTACCGATGGGCTTGGAATGGAATGAAGGATACGGCAAGCATGGAGAATCTTTGATAACCTGGACTCCGTCAGGTAAATCTTCATCTCTACAGAATCTATAAGAGTCCCTAGAAAAGGAACCCGTGTGAGTGGTAACAGAGAACTCTTTTCCACGTTCACTTTCCACCCATGCAACCTCAGAAATGCTAGAACTATCTCTGTATGAGACTTTGCATTCTGAAAACTTGACGCTTGTATCAGAATGTCGTCTAGGTACGGAGCCACCGCTATGCCTCGTGGTCTTAGTACCGCCAGAAGTGAGCCCAGAACCTTCGTAAAATTTCTCAGGGCCGTGGCTAACCCGAAGGGAAGAGCCACAAACTGGTAATGCCTGTCTAGAAAGGCAAACCTCAGGTACCGATAATGATCTTTGTGAATCGGTATATGAAGGTAAGCATCCTTTAAGTCCACCGTGGTCATATATTGACCCTCTTGGATCATGGGTAGGATGGTTCGAATGGTTTCCATCTTGAACGATGGTACCCTTAGGAATTTGTTTAAGATCTTTAAGTCCAAGATTGGTCTGAAGGTTCCCTCTTTTTTGGGAACCACAAATAGATGAGTAAAATCCTTGTCCCTGTTCCGATCGCGGAACTGAGTGGATCACCCCCATGATTAAGAGGTCTTGTACACATTGTAGAAATGCCTCTCTCTTTACTAGGTTTGTCGATAACCTCGAAAGATGGAACCTCCCTTGTGGAGGAGAGGATTTGAAATCCAGAAGGTATCCCTGAGATATAATCTTTAACGTCCAGGGATCCTGCACATCTCTTGCCCAAGCCTGGGCAAAGAGAGAAAGCCTGCCCCCCACTAAATCCGTCTATGGATAGGGGGCCCTGACTTCATGCTGTCTTAGGGGCGGGAGTAGGCTTTCTGGTCTGCTTGCCCTTGTTCCATGACTGGTTGCCTTTCCAACCTTGTCTGTAACTAGCATTAGTTCCTTCCTGTTTTGGAGCGGAGGAAGTCGATGCTGCTCCTGCCTTGAAGTTACGAAAGGCACGAAAATTAGACTGTTTGACCTTTGGTTTGGCCCTGTCCTGAGGAAGGGCGTGGCCCTTACCTCCCGTAATGTCAGCAATAATTTCCTTCAAGCCGGGCCCGAATAAGGTCTGCCCTTTGAAAGGAATGTTAAGTAGTTGAGACTTGGAAGTTACATCCGCTGACCAGGATTTAAGCCAGAGCGCTCTGCGCGCCTGTATGGCGAATCCGGAATTTTTAGCCGTAAATTTGGTTAGATGTACTACGGCATCTGAAACAAACGCATTAGCTTGCTTAAGGGTTCTAACTTTGCTCAATGCCTCATCCAACGGCTCTGTGCGAATCGCCTCTTCCAGAGACTCAAACCAGAATGCCGCTGCAGCCGTGACAGGCGCAATGCATGCAAGAGGCTGCAATATAAAACCCTGTTGAACAAACATTTTCTTAAGATAACCCTCTAATTTTTTATCCATTGGATCTGAGAAAGTACAGCTATCCTCCACCGGGATAGTGGTACGCTTGGCTAACGTAGAAACTGCTCCCTCCACCTTAGGGGCCGTCTGCCATAAGTCTTGTGTGGTGGCGTCTATAAGGAACATTTTTCTAAATATTGGGGGAGGGGAAAAAGGCACACCGGGTCTATCCCACTCCTTACTTATAATTTCTGTAAGTCTTTTTGGTATAGGAAAAACGTCAGTACACACCGGTACCGCATAGTATCTATCCAACCTACACAATTTCTCTGGAATTGCCACCGTGTCACAATCATTCAGAGCCGCTAATACCTCCCCTAGTAACACACGGAGGTTCTCAAGCTTAAATTTAAAATTTGAAATTTCTGAATCCGGTCTCCCCGAATCAGAACCGTCACCGACAGAATGAAGCTCACCATCCTCATGTTCTGCAAGTTGTGATGCAGTATCAGACATGGCTCTCGTGTCATCAGCGCGCTCTGTCCTTAACCCAGAGCTATCGCGTTTGCCCCTTAATTCGGGCATATTATATAATACTTCTTTCATAACATTAGTCATATCATGTAAAGTGATTTGTAAGGGCCTAGATGTACTAGGTGTCTCAATCCTATGCATCTCCCGAGCGGGAGACGCAGGTACTGACACGTGAGGAGAGTTGTCTGGTGATAGCTTCTTTATCGGTACAGATTGACTTTTATTCAAAGCAATATCAATACAATTGGTACACATCGTTCTATTGGGCTCCACATTGGCTTTTGAACATGATGAACAAACAGTTTCCTCTGAATCAGACATGTTTAAAACAGACTTAGCAAAGAAACTAACAAGCTTGGAAATCACTTTCAATAAGTTTTACAAGCAATATAAAAAACGCTGCAGCGCTTCAAAAATACAGATATAATTAAACAATTCTTAACAAGAAGTGTACTATTAGCAGAGGATTGCACCCATTAGCAAAAGGATGATTAACCCCTCGATACCCAAAACGGATAAAACAGATATCAATTAAGATTTAACGCTTTTAATCACAGTCAGCACACTGTCACAGATCTGCTGTGACTGATTACCTCCCTCACAAATTAAATTTGCAGACCCCTGAGCTCTCTAGAGACGTCCTGGATCAAGGAGGACTGTGCAATAATTTTAACTGCGCAACAAGGCGCTAAAACAAGGGCCCTCCCACTCCAATCACAACAGTGGGAGTCCTGATATAACGGTTTCCATGCAGAAAAATATGTTAGCCATGTGGAAAAAATCATGCCCAAAGCGATTTATCACCAAAGTACCTCACAAAAAACGAATAACATGCCAGTAAACGTTTTATTAAAAAACAACATTTTTCAATGTCATGCAAAGCTATCACTAAGCCTGCTACCAGTCGCTACCACTGCAGAGAAGGCTTAAGTATTATTTCAGTGTTAACAGTATTTTCTCAGTCAAATTCTAGTCCCTAGAATATAACTCGACTGCGCATACATTTATCAGCCTGATACCAGTTGCTACTACTGCATTTAAGGCTGTACTTACTAGGGATGCACCGATACCGATACTAGTATCGGTATCGGTACCGATACCAAGTATTTTCATGAGTACTTGTACTCGTCCAAATGCACCGATACTTAAACCGATACCTCTACTTCCTACCCATATGCTATCTTGTGGCGTTTTTTCAATCTGCATGTTCCCATTTCATTTTAAGCTGGAGTGGAGACTAAACTAAAAATTGTTTACTACTGTTCTGCCAATACAAATTGCTGTTATTTGTATTATTGTAGTAGAGATCACTGTACCTCGTTCAGACAAACCCCTGAAGTATTGGGCAGTTAATAAACAGATTTCCAGCTCTGGCTATAATGGCCCAAAAATATCTTTCTGCCCCATGCAGTAGTTTGAAAACTTAGAGTCGAACGTCCATACAAATGTCAGATTGATGTTATATAACAGCCCTACAACCCAATTCCATCACCCCTTTTATTGTAATATTTTTTATTTATAAACATGTTAAGTGAACTTTTTTATTATTTCATAATGTCTTTTGAATTACAGTCCTTTATCATTATAAAGAAGGAATCTTAAATAATTAGTCTGTATTGTGCTTGGTAAATTGTCACATAATATTTAAAAAAGTATCGGTAATTGGTATCGGCGAGTATTTGAAAACAAGTATCGGTACTTGTACTCGGTCTTAAAAAAATGGTATCGGTGCAACCCTAGTACTTACATCATACGGTAACAGCAGTATTTTCTTAGTCAATTCCATTCCCAGAAAATAAAGTACCGCACATACCTCATTTGCGGAGGACCCCGCATGCTATTCCCAGTCTGAAGTTACCCCACTCCTCAGAATGTCGAGAACAGCCAGTGGATCTTAGTTACGCCTGCTAAGATCATAGATAAAAAACGCAGGCAGTTTCTTCTTCCAAATACTGCCTGAGATAGAAAAACAGAACACTCCGGTGCCATTTAAAATAAACTTTTGATTGAAGAATAGTTAAGTAAAAACTCCAGCTCCTCTCGTGACCTCCTTCTTTGTTGAGGGTTGCAAGAGAATGACTGGATATGACATGTAAGGGGAGGAGCTATATAGCAGCTCTGCTTGGGTGATCCTCTTGCAACTTCCTGTTGGGAAGGAGAATATATCCCATAAGTAATGGATGACCCGTGGACTGAACACACTTAACAAGAGAAATCCACGTTTCACTAATCACCATACATCATATTATATATTACCTAATATATCCTTGTTTTTTCACTGCACCCCCTAGAGTTGACATCTAGGCTCCTATTTATGAAAGTGTGGCGGACCTGATCCGACAGTGCGGATCAGGTCCGCCAGACCTCGCTGAATAAATTCAGCATTGCACCAGCAGCTCACAAGAGCTCCTGGTGCAACGCCGCCCCCTGCTGACTTGCGGCCAATCGGCCGCCAGCAGGGGGGTGTCAATCAACCCGATCGTACTCGATCAGGTTGATTTCCGGCGATGTCTGTCCACCTGCTCAGAGCAGGCGGACAGGTTATGGAGCAGCGGTCTTTCTGGCGAGCCTGCATACGGAGCTTGATAAATATGCCCCATTGTGTGTTCAGCAAGTATTTTTTCAATCGATTGGAAACACTGGTTCCCAAAGGATTAAACACCAGCATTGACTATGCCCTATCCTACTAGACTTTGTACACTGGATGTGGTTATGCAGCCTGGGAAGGACCCTTATTCTCTACCTCTCTATCTATATCTATATATATTTATGGGGGGAGATAAAAAACTGAAATTAAAATCCTCCATGTCTCAAAATTAATCAATGTAAATATATGCATAGGAAATTAGTGCCTAGATGTACTAATTTCCTATGCAAATATTTACATTGATTTGATTTTGAGACATGGAGGATTTTAATTTCAGTTTTTTATCTCCCCCCATAATTTTAATGATTTTTGGTTTAACCATGAAAATAGCTTTTCCAATGCAGCAACCAGAAATCTCTCTCCTACTGATAAGTTCCAAAAAGAACGGAACAGGCTTGTCTAGTGAGTGATTTCTGGTTTGCTGTCATAATCCTGTTTAAAAGGATTGCTGTGTCAAAACAGTATTTTTGAAGCAAAAAAACTGAGAATTTGCATATCTAATTTGCATATCTTACCCACAATTCTCTTGTGCATTCGAAACATTGTATATTAAGAATTTCTGGGGAAAAGCAAGCGGGGATACTTGCCTAGATGTACTAATTTCCTATGCAAATATTTACATTGATTTATATATATTTATAAACAGTAGTAATAACAGTGTTGTTTCTCTACACACCCAATGTGCACTTGTAAATTGTATTTAGGATCTAAGTCTGCCCTAAAAAAAACTCCTTATCTTTATAATTTTCTTTTTGCTATGTTTTTGTTAGATTCCTTACATGTCTCTCGTAGACTTTAAAGTTTAATATGTACCTGCTGTGACTCCATACATAGCACTTTTACTACATTCACTATAGGCTCTTATCCAGCATATCCTTACATACTTTGCATTATTGTTATCTATATTCATGATGGCTCTATTTTACATACATCACACACACTCCATATCTATTTTTATCACAATATCTCCAGTTTGTGCATTTACATTGACACACGCATGAGTAATATTCTTTGCAGCCTTACAACAATCTATAGCGTAATACACGTATTCTCCATATCCATTTATATTACACTATCCCCACATTGTGTATTTACAGTGACATGCATAAATAATATTCGTTGCAGTTTTTGCAAGTATCTATAGTATAATACACTTTGGGTACTATAGTGCATTTCTGCACGTAACCTTGTATTTATGGTTGCCATGACAAACAACACGTACCTCTCTGGCCACGTGCTAGTCGCACCGCTGACGACATCACCATCATCCGCGTCTCCCAGTCCGAATAGTATTTAAGAGCGTGACAGGCACACAACTGTTCACCGCTGAACATACTCCATGTATATTGGACTACGGTAGGCTCTCTTATACCCTGCTCTATTCCCTTGGCCTAAGACCATCACATTGTTACTTAAACATTGGGCGTATGGGGTTAACAATATGCGTACTCGCAACACATAATTCACTTTATTGCTATAAAAAATGGGGATACTTTATATGTGTACTTGTCAGGGTGCCAGGAATCAGACTGAGATGAGAAGTGCAAAAATAATCACAACTTTATTAATAGCAAAAAATAATAAAAAGTCCACAAGTCAAATAACAAGCCAGGAGTCAAAACCAGAGCTGGTAGTCAGACAAGCCGAGTCAGGAGCCAAAGCGAATAGTCAGACGAGCCGGTATCAGGAACAAGGAAAACAGCAGAGTCAGGAACAAGCCAGGGATCAGGAACCAGGAAGGATATCAGGCAGCCAGGTAATACACAGGAACTCTCACAAACAGGTCTGAGACAACGCAAAGGCAAAGCATACTGAACAGAGGCCCTTTAAATAATAAGTGATGACATCACAATTCTGAGACTGCATCCTGTCTCACACGGATGATGTACACCAGTCTGGCCATAAAAGGAAGTGCAGGAAAAGAGCAGCATCCCCCACAATGCACCATAGTCAGCAAGAGAGGTGAGTAAAATGGCTGCCAGCAGCACATGGCAAACAAAACAGGGAAAAAAACCTTACAGGACAAAAGGCTTATTGGGGAAACGGGCATGGAAGGCACGGAGGAGGACAGGAGCATGAACATTAGAGGAGGGAACCCAAGGACACTCCTCCGGACCGTAGCCCCTCCAGTGAACCAAATACTGTACACGGCCCCTGGACATACGAGAGTCAATAATGCTGCTGACCTCATACTCCTCATGGTTGTCAACAAAGATAGGACAGGGATGAGGCAACACAGTGGTAAACCGATTACAAACCAATGGTTTCAAGAGGGAAACATGAAAAACATTGGAGATGCGCATTGCAGGAGGAAGGTCAAGAGCGTAGGCCACAGGATGAACCGTCGGAGTATTCGAAAAGGACCAACATAACGGGGAGCCAATTTATTGGAAGGCACACGAAGGTTCAAGTTGCGGGAGGACAGCCAAACCCTCTCACCAACCTGGTAGGAAGGTGCGGGCAGACGCCTTCAATCAGCCTGGAACTTTTGGCGCTGCATAGAACGATGAAGGCAATCCTGAATCTGCACCCACGTGGAACGGAGTTGCCGGAGATGCTCCTCCAAAGCCGGAATACCCTGAGACATGAATGAATCGGGCAACAAGGATGGTTGAAACCCATAATTCGCCATGAACGGGGATAACTAGGAGGAAGCATTAATAGCACTATTACGAGCAAACTCTGCCCAAGGTAACAGTTCAGACCAATTATTGTGGTGATCTGTAACATAGCAACGGAGAAACGGTTCCAGAGCTTGATTAGACCATTCTGCAGCCCCATTGGATTGAAGGTGATAGGAGACGGAAAGCTGGATCCCCATTTGAGCACAAAAGGAACGCCAAAATCTGGAGACAAACTGGCTACCCCGGTCCGACACTATCTCCTTGGGTAACCCATGTAAACGAAAAACCTTCCGGGCAAAAATTGAAGCAAGCTCCTGAGCAGTAGGCAGCTTCATCAAGGGAATGCAATGTGACATTTTAGAAAAACGGTCAACCACGATAAGGATAACAGTATTGCCATTGGAAACAGGGAGCTCGACAATTAAATCCATGGAAAGATGTGTCCAAGGACGCTCACCATTAGCAATAGGTTGAAGAAGATCCACAGGAAGACGTCGAGGAGTCTTATTCTGTGCACAAACTGAGCAGGAGGCAACATACGCAGCAACATCAGAACGAAGACCTGGCCACCAGAATTGTCGAGAGACAGACAAAATCATTTGGTTCTTGCCTGGGTGACCTGCGGCTTTAGAATAGTGGCAAGTGTGCAAAAGTTTAGTTAGAAGATTCTCAGGAACAAAACACTTACCACTAGGTTTCTCAAGAGGTGCATTGGTTTGTGCAGCCAGGATCTCCTCCCCCAAGGGAGAAGACAAATTAGTACGTATGGTAGCCAAAATATGATCAGATGGTATAACTGGAGTAGGTACAGACTCCTCCTTGGACAGAGGCAAAAATTGTCGAGAGAGGGCATCAGCCCTAACATTCTTACTACCAGGCAGGTAGGAGACCACATAATTAAACCGAGACAAAAATAGCGCCCATCTGGCCTGTCGGGGCGACAAACGTTTTGCTTCAGATAGATAAGTTAAATTCTTGTGGTCAGTAAGAATGAGCACTGGCACGCTAGTACCCTAGAGAAGATGCCTCCATTCCTTGAGTGCCAAAATTATGGCCAGTAATTTGCTGTTGCCAATTTCATAATTGCACTCCGCTGGAGACAACTTCTTAGAGAAGAAACCACACGAATGCAAGGAACCGTCAGGTGTAGGACGTTGAGACAAGATGGCACCTACTCCAGTCTGAGACGCATTGACCTCAAGAACGAAAGGCAGGACAGGGTTAGGATGAGCCAGAACTGGAGCGGCAGCAAAGGCAGTCTTAAGACTATCAAAGGCCTTAATGGCAGTAAGTGACCAATGGAGTGGATCATACTCTTTACGGGTCATGTCTGTGATAGGTTTGACCAAGGAAGAAAAGTTTTTAATAAACTTTCTATAGTAATTGGCGAACCCCAAAAAACGTTGAATAGACCGAAGACCAACTGGGCGAGGCCACTGCAGAACTGCAGATAACTCGTCAGGATCAATGGAGAACCCTGCAACGGAGATAACATAACCTAGGAAGGCTACTTGAGTCTGATGGAACTCACATTTATCGAGTTTACAAAACAGGCCCTTCTCGCGTAGTCTCTGAAGAACCCGTGTAACATCAGAACGATGAGCCTCAAGTGTGGGTGAGTGTATGAGGATGTCGTCTAAGTACACCACAACAGACTGTTGCAATATATCTCATAGGACATCATTAATAAATTCCTGAAAAACAGCAGGAGCATTACATAGGCTAAAGGGCATTACAAGATAATGCCCGCTCCTGGTGTTAAAGGCTGTTTTCCATTTGTGGCCCTCAATCCTAACGAGATTGTACGCTCCTCTCAAATCAAGTTTAGTAAAGACCGTAGCTCCCTTGAGGCAGTCAAAGAGTTCCGTAATGAGCGGAATAGGGTAAGCATTCTTAATGGTAAGACGATAAAGACCCCTATAACACGGATGATGCACACCAGTCTGGCCATAAAAGGAAGTGCAGAAAATGAGCAGCATCCCCGACAATGCACCATAGTCAGCAAGAGAGGTGAGTAAAATGGCTGCCAGCAGCACATGGCAAACAAAACAGGGGGAAAAAACCTGACAGTACTCTATATGTTCACTTAAGCATTAAGAATCACATATGTTTGTATTATGGATAATATGCTGTGTAGATCTCCTACACTATAGTGCCTATATTATATATATATATATATATATATATATATATATATTATATCTTTATAATACTACACTGCAATATACCTTAGCGTGTCCATTATGGTACCTGTATGGCCTAATAAAATGTATACCTTAATACATATACTAAAAGCAATAATTGAACTCTTTGCTATACTTAATAGGTATAGTAGTTTATTCACAAAAGAAAAGAACAATCTTAAACAATAATTTATATAAAATAAAAGATAAAATAACTCGCTACATCACCAGATAATTGCATCATATATGTTCCACTTTGGCTGTGGATTCCTATCACTGCAGCCCGAACAATATAGAGGATTCTGGGCTACATCACCAGATAATTGCATCATATATGTTCCACTTTGGCTAGAGATTCCCATCAGTTCAGCCCGAACGATATAGAGGATCTGGGACTTTCAATAATTTTTCCAAGCGGCACACGTCTGTCCTTGGACTGAGAAGTCCAATGAAAGAAAGGTCCCAGATCCTTTATATACACTCTTAAGTTTTTTTACATTAATTTTTTGCAAAAATTTAAGGTTATGAAACTGTCTGTGTTTTTTGTTCCTGTCCAGATGTTTTCTGACCAACAAATGTCTCAACCACGGATGAGTCAATTGTTCTTTTAGAATACATATTGTTTTGTTCAGCATTTTTTTTCAATCAAAACAAGTTAAATTATTAGTATCAATATGGGAACTTTTAAACTGAGGCATCCAATATGCACCTCCTAAAATTATAGGTAAAGCTATAATTTTGCACATAATATCTATGTCGATAATATTATATAATTGTACGTTTCCTTTACATAATATCATTACAATTGATTAAAGCACTTTCCAAATTTATCCACATGTTGGAATTGTTTATGTCCAATAATTGTTTCCATAATCCGATTCCAATCTAGTTTGAGCAGCATTTTTTTTGTTGGATTTGATTTAATGTTCTAACACTACACACTATCCAATGAATAAAGGAAAATAAATTATGAGTTAAATCCTCCCCCAATAAATTGTGGCATTAACTAAATCCAATACATCAAAACTAATACCTAATTGTGTTTGTTGTGTCTTAAAAAGCACTAGACATCCATCTAGTTTGATATCTTAAAGAATTGTTCATGTCTTGTCCAAAATTATGTAATCCATTTGCTAAAGTTTCTATATCAAATCCATTCAGTGTTCCTGCAATTGTACCGTATGATCCTAACAAGGTATCATACATACCATGCCCTTCGGGTTCGTATGTTACACTCTGTTGTTGGTGGAAATTGAACTTCTACATCTACAAAGATCTTTTGTACATTTAATCCAACCTTTCTACAAGTTAAAAGGTATCCTTCAATTTTTCCTAGATCAATAACTGTACTATTCTTATTAATTCAAATATTATATTGTGCCCAGAAATTTTGATTACTTATTTTGGAAGCATTATAACACAATACATTCAGGTTTGACATATTATACACAAGTATACCCTTGGTATACGTATAAGGTTGATATGTGGAACTATTTTGTGCTAATGTTTGTATAGTCTGTAATCTTTCTTGGACAGTTGTCCATATATACCCCAAATCGACTCCAGCACAGCATATCAAATTCAGATTATGGATATGTAGAGTTTCGGAATCATCATATAAACAGTAATTCTGTCGATACTTTTGTCCTGATGGGGGTGTCCAAAGATATCCTGGATTAACAGTCACATTGGCTATATTACAATAGGTGTTGCCATCACATCTGTAATTATCCTGTTGTCGAATTTGTGTTCAATTCACCCATCCCCACCTAACAGTTTGACTTTCTGTACAATCTCTTCTCCTGGTGCTACAGCTTGTGCCACAAAAATCTTTCCATGGAGGCCGAAAATAAGAATCCATATACTGAATTTCAGCCATATCTGTAAAAGGTGAAACACAATTTTATTCTCGAAGTTAATATTTGTCCAAAGGTATAAATTCCTATTATTCTTTACCTGGTCTCATTACTAATAAAGTTTTATCATTGCCTACAGCAATTACTTCAGCCGCATCTGGCGGTCCTTGAAGATTTTGAATCCATATTTTAGCACCTACATTTTAAAATATTTGATGAACCAAAGCCCTTATCCCCTCTTACTGTTAATGTAGTTGGGGGTTCACCCTCTTTCATAGTTGCCATGAACAATGGAATTAACAACTGAACTATTCTGCCCCCCTTCTTGAATATGTAATATTTTGTTTCCATTGTTCATTAAAATTACTTTAATTTCTCCTTGATAATCAACATCTGTACCTCCTCCTAGTATTGATATTCCCCTCATAGCTAAGATAGATCTTGAAGCTAATTGTCCATAGTGTTCAGGAGGTATCTGGCATTCTATTCCAGTTTCAATTCATTCTACTTCTCCTGGTTTCAATTATGCTAACTATTGCCCCTTAAAAAAAAAAAAATTGGGATTGCCATAAATTAAATTAAAGTAGCCTCCGCCCCAGTATCCACTAAAGTGGGAACTTGTTGTACATTACTGCCTTTCCAATGTATCTGCAAATTTACATATGGGCAGTTATCAATAATCTGTAAAGCATATGATTTATGACACTGTTCCATATTTATGTGGCAGCACTAAGAATGGAACAAGATTTGAAGATTTGAGGCAAGCTAAATATTTTCATTTAAACAAACAAACAATCTATTGAACTTAATATTTTACCATGTTTTCAGGACTGCTCTTCCCCACAACAGTCCCATGCCTATTCCACAGGCATGCTCACATGCTTATACGTTACCCTTCTCCACATGCAGTTATATAACCCCCTCTCTCCTTACCATAGCTCTCATGAACTACTTTCTATTTTCACTAAACTGCACCACCTCACAGAAATACCCACACTGCTATCAATTAATTTCCGTTACCTAACAACATTTCCCTCATCTAACTCTGCATTAACATCTTTCTCTCAATCTTGCAGTCCCTCACCTCCTGTTTCTCAACCTCCTACCCTTCTAGATTGTAAATTTTGTCTTGTCTCCAACAAGTTTTTATCATTGTTTAATCTAAATAAATTGTATCCATGGACAGCGCGGCAGAATATGTTGGTGCTTCATAAATAAAGTATAATAATAATAATGTGAGATTATCTCTCCATCGTCCATATTCTCCCTTATTTAATGTTTTCAAATGCTGTTTTAATAAACCATTAATTCGCTCTACCAAATCTGCTGCTTGCGAATAATATGGAATGCGTTATAAATGAATATGAACACTGCTTCCCTCAGCAAGTTCAGTGATTTAATTAATTAATTCAAACATTTTTAGAAGACCTCATGTAAAATAAACAACACATTTTCCCTGACAGCATCAACGTTTACTGTAGTTTATGGTCAAAACATTCATAAATTAAAATAAACACATATATAACCTATGCATCTAAGAATGAGCCTCTCTGGCGTTATACACACTTCCAATGCCCTATAATGAGAGCACCTGAGCAACTGTGTGGGGTTCTAGAAACCATGAAGATGGTTAGTCTTCCTTTAAATACAAAGTTTCTGTACACCTTACAAAACTATTTTGTTAATATTACTTATTAGGGGTGCAAGCAAGCAAGCAACCAAAAAATTACACAAAATAGAATAGTGCCACACATCCCCTTCTATAATATCAAAAGTTAAAATATTACAAAATCACCTAAGCTCATATTTTGCTTAAGCCAGTCACAACTGTTGACTGGTCCTAACACTGCAGTGTGATGCCTTACTGGGCTGTAACATTCCTGCTTTAACTGTATGGCCTGCTCATACAGCGGGTTAGGGACCGGAGCCCCGCTGTAAAGTGAAAACTGCCTTAAAGTGAAAAAAGACGGTTTTAGCTTTCTTTTCACTTGCCAGTGTGTTTAAAAACATGTTTGAACTAACATATATTAGGGGTGCAATAGTGCTACATTTAGTTTAACAGTAGCACAGCATTCAATTAGTTTTCAATAAAAACTGTAATTGTACCTGTAAAATAGTGACAATTACTGTAGTACAATTTGACAGACTATAGCACAGACACAGATTGCACTGTAATGCTGTAAACAGAGTGAACTAAACATAACAAAATGGTGCCAGTCACTTATCTCGCAATCTCAGGAAGATTACAGCACTGTTTCAAAATCCTTGGAGGTTGAACTTCAGCTCCAGAAAGCGCTGTATTAGCGAAGCGCTGTAAAATATTAAATAAACATAATGATAATTTAACCATGTTGGAAAGGAAAGCCCTACAAAAATTGAGCACGAACAGAGATATTGTGACCCGCTCTGCCGACAAAGGAAGCTTTTAAACTATTAAATGATACTCAAACGTATAAGGTTCTGAAACAGGACCCTATTTTGAAGTTTAATAAAGATCTTGAGAAAGTACTAATGGAAGTCAGGAATGAAGGAATTTTAAATACAAATGAATATTAATTTGTGTCCAACGCCATACAACTACCCCTTTGTTCTATCATTTGCCTAAGATTCACAAAGATGCAGCCAATCCACCAGGAAGACCCATTGTGTCTGGGATTGGCTCTCTTTGTGACAACCTTTCCAACTATGTTGATTTTTATTTACAACCTTTAGTTAGTCAGACACGGGCATTTCTGAAGGACACACAGGAGATCAGAATCTTTGAGGGAAGCAAGTGGGAACAAGATAGTAGAATCAGAACTTATGAGATCCAAGTTCCCAAGGACCCATGCCCAGTTTTTGGTTGATATTACATTTATACTTACCCATAATTATTTTAATTTTGAAGAAGTATTTTATTTACAGACCAGAGGGACTGCGATGGGGACCACCTTCACACTCTCATATGCGAATCTCTATATGAATCATTTCTAGAATTTATATATATATATATATATGGAGTAACAATCGGTTTGATAAGAACATAGTGAAATATAATCGCTTTATCAACGACATTATATTATGGAGGGGCAATGAAACAGATATCAAAGAATTTTATGAACACATAAATAACAATGAATTAAATCTGAGATTCACAGGTACTCAATTCTAAAACATCGGTCGAATTTTTAGATCTTATTTTATATAGTGATGATTTTAATAAGATTGCAGTAACCAATTACAGAAATCTTACAGAAAGGAATAGTTTTATTGATTATACAAGCGCACACAAGAAAAGTTTGATACAGAATATCCCATATAGCCAATATTTAAGAATGCGCAGAAATTGCACACATGAAGATAATTTCATTAAAGAGTCTGAACTTCTGGAAAAGAAATTGATTGAGAAGGGCTTTAATAATATCTAAAGAAATCAAAAGAAAGAGCATTCCAAAAAAACAGAATAGATCTTATATCTGCAAAGAAACCATTAATCAAAGAACAAAACGAAGCTCCCATTAGATTTATATCTACATATAATGAAGGCTCCAATAAAATTAGAAGCATCCTTAAAAAACATTGGCCTATTCTAAAGGCAGATCCCATTTTAGGTAGACAAATAGGGGACCAACCTGATATCACTTTCAGGAAAGGTAAGAATATAAAGAACATTTTAGCCCTGAGTAAGTTGAAAAACAGGATAGAAAATGTGACAAATAATTCACAAAGTTTAAGCTGGTTGTCAAGGGAACCGTCAAAATTGGAAAGTCTCAATGTCTAACGTAAACATAATAATGCATCCAAATTCCATAATTCTGATAATTCCAGAGAATTCAATATTAACATTAGGAGCAACTGTAATTCCACTTTTGTAGTCTCTTAGAGTGTGGGCGTGGCCTATTTTATATAGGCCGCACCAAAAGAAAAATCAAGAGAAGGCTTTATGAGCATGTGTATAACATTAAAGAAAAGATCAATAAACATAGTGTACCTAGACACTTTATGGAAGCACATAATTGTGACCCAAGCATTTTAAGGATTCAGGTGATTGACTGGGTCCCACCCAGAGAGAAAGATAGACTGTATTGGTTTTAAATCTTATGCATTTATGTTAGCGGTTATTCCCTCAAATGTTACTATAAATCTAAGAACCGAAAGAGTTTAACAATTAGTATTAATTGGTTTTATTATTTAGGAATATATCTCATCTCAATACTGGTATCATTAATTATATTTCACTATATTTTAGATGCAGAAATTGGATACACTCTTAACATTATAATGTTTTGGTTTTAAATTTTATGTAACTATATGTACCCATGTTAGGGGTTACTCCCTTTAAATGCTTCGATATTGTTTTAGTAAATCCAAGAACATAAGGGGTTAACAATTGTGACTCCCACTAGGGGCGTGTGCATTATCTATACTCCATTTTTTTGTATTGGACAAAGATACATTTAAATAGATCATAGGTACCCCCTACAGGGATAATATTCCTGTCCTCTTGAGAAAGCCTGTTCGCAAAATGGGGGAAAACGCGTTGAGGTTTTCAAAAATCAAGTCTATTTGAGTATTCTATATCAATAAAGGCCATTTGATATTGGGGTCCAGATTTCACCTTGTGGGTTAGGGGTGAACCATTCTGGCGGAATACTTTGGCATCTGTATATTCACATCTTTATATGCTGTTTTAAACTTCTGTTCCTGTAAGTGCATTACTTTTTGTGCGCTATATGTAAGTTTGTAAATAAATGCACTTGAATCGTGGTAACGCTCCTGTTCACTTTATTGTTTTTCATGTTGATGCCGGCTGAGAGGCAAAGAACTCAGCATCTTTGGAGCTGCACCAGAGACACCGTACGCATTATCGGGTGACATCAGTATCCAGTTACTTGGATCCTCACGCCGGAACTACATGCCACACACCAGTGGGAAGCTTGTTCAGCGTTACACTACAGAGAGGAACGTCGCTACAGAAGGATATCCGGTCTGTACCTTAGGTAGATTCTAAAGCCGATAACAAGCAGAGCTGAGGAGAGAAAGGTACTGTACCGGTATAATTCAGGATCTGACTGTCAGCTCCTCTGTGGATTATTATTTCTGCACGAAATTGTTGCACATATCAGACATTAGCTCAATGAGAACTTATCTGTATTACTGACTCATAGTTGTGAATATATTCAAACCATTATCCTTGTCTTTGGGGATTTTTTAGCGCAGAACGGGTTTGCTTTTACTTGTGTAAACAGAGTGAACTGCGCATAACAAAATGTAATCTCAGGAAGATTACAGAACAGTTTAAAAATCCTTGGAGGTTGAACTTCAGCTCCACAAAGCGCTGTATTAGCGAAGCGCTGTAAAGTGAGGTATACCTGTATATATTTCCCGATTTTAACTTTACTAACTTTCCCTTTTTGTTTTTTATATTTATTAGCTACTATCTTTACCGCAGCTTCTTCAGCTCCATGTAGATAAGCACTCAACTTATCTGAAAGCAACCTATTGTTGCACTGCGCTACCATAATATTACCCTCTGATTCAGCAATGTGTATTTCTAATTTTAAAATTAAACTTATGCCAATCTTCTACTTTCTTATGTTGTTCCCTATATGCTGTACACGTCCATAGCCTCCATGCAGCGGGCTGTTCTTTTCCTCTCTCAACAGGCACTTCCTCTAATGTTTTAACTGCATAAACAAGATTAGCTTCAATAAGAGTCAAGTCCCATTGTTCACACAACCAAGCTCTTTTAGCTACCTCATGTGCCACATCATTATAAGGTAAATCATCCCAACCCGGAATAGTAACGTCTTTGACAACGTTAACTCTTTTGTTAAACATTGTTACCCCTAAAAATAAAAATAAAATTCTGTGTGAATAAGCCCGTTATTTATGATTTGACAGCATAACACCCGCAACTAACACAAGTATTGCAACAGTCAAATACTTAAATATCCCAAACTCGTCGCCAAATTATGTATTGCCTTATAAAATGTATACCTTAATACATATACTAAAAGCAATAATTGAACTATTTGCTATACTTAATAGGTATAGTAGTTTATTCACAAAAGAAAAGAACAATCTTAAACAATTTATATAAAATAAAAGATAAAAATAACTAGCTACATCACCAGATAATTGCATCATATATGTTCCACTTTGGCTGGGGATTCCAATCACTTCAGCCTGAACGATAGAGGATCTGGGAGTTTCAATAATTTTTCCAAGCAGCACACGTCTGTCCTTGGAATGAGAAGTCCAATGAAAGAAAGGTCCCAGAACCTTTATATACACTCTTAAGTTTTTGTTCTTACATTAGTTGTTTGCAAAAAACATAATTTATGCTTACCTGATAAATTCCTTTCTTCTGTAGTGTGATCAGTCCACGGGTCATCATTACTTCTGGGATATTACTCCTCCCCAACAGGAAGTGCAAGAGGATTCACCCAGCAGAGCTGCATATAGCTCCTCCCCTCTACGTCACTCCCAGTCATTCGACCAAGGACCAACGAGAAAGGAAAAGCCAAGGGTGAAGTGGTGACTGGAGTATAAATTAAAAAATATTTACCTGCCTTAAAAACAGGGCGGGCCGTGGACTGATCACACTACAGAAGAAAGGAATTTATCAGGTAAGCATAAATTATGTTTTCTTCTGTTAAGTGTGATCAGTCCACGGGTCATCATTACTTCTGGGATACCAATACCAAAGCAAAAGTACACGGATGACGGGAGG
The DNA here is from genome assembly GCF_027579735.1 of Bombina bombina. NCBI lineage: Eukaryota > Metazoa > Chordata > Amphibia > Anura > Bombinatoridae > Bombina > Bombina bombina. The sequence continues at coordinate 74,520,460 of NC_069501.1, read as the reverse complement.
GATAGGCAGGCTCTTTATACAGAAGGAACCACTGCCTGAAGAACCTTTCTCCCAAAAATAGCCTCCGATGAAGCAAAAGTGTCAAATTTGTAAAATTTGGAAAAAGTATGAAGCGAAGACCAAGTTGCAGCCTTGCAAATCTGTTCAACAGAGGCCTTATTCTTGAAGGCCCAAGTGGAAGCCACAGCTCTAGTAGAATGAGCTGTAATTCTTTCAGGAGGCTGCTGTCCAGCAGTCTCATAAGCTAAACGAATTATGCTACGAAGCCAAAAAGAAAGAGAGGTAGCGGAAGCTTTTTGACCTCTCCTCTGCCCAGAGTAAATGACAAACAGAGAAGACGTTTGTCGAAATTCCTTAGTTGCCTGTAAGTAAAATTTTAGAGCACGGACTACATCCAGGTTGTGCAGTAGACGTTCCTTCTTTGAAGAAGGATTTGGGCATAAAGAAGGAACAACAATCTCTTGATTGATATTCCTGTTAGTAACTACCTTAGGTAAGAACCCAGGTTTAGTACGCAGGACTACCTTATCCGAATGAAAAATCAAATAAGGAGAATCACAATGTAAGGCTGATAATTCAGAGACTCTTCGAGCCGAGGAAATAGCCATTAAAAATAGAACTTTCCAAGATAACAACTTTATATCAATGGAATGAAGGGGTTCAAACGGAACGCCCTGTAAAACATTAAGAACAAGGTTTAAACTCCATGGTGGAGCAACAGTTTTAAACACAGGCTTAATCCTGGTCAAAGCCTGACAAAAAGCCTGGACGTCAGGAACTTCTGACAGACGTTTGTGTAACAGAATGGACAGAGCTGAGATCTGTCCCTTTAATGAACTAGCAGATAAACCCTTTTCTAAACCTTCTTGTAGAAAAGACAATATCCTAGGAATCCTAACCTTACTCCAAGAGTAACCTTTGGATTCACACCAATATAGGTATTTACGCCATATCTTATGGTAAATCTTTCTGGTAACAGGTTTCCTAGCCTGTATTAAGGTATCAATAACTGACTCAGAAAACCCACGTCTTGATAAAATCAAGCGTTCAATTTCCAAGCAGTCAGCTTCAGAGAAGTTAGATTTTGATGTTTGAAGGGACCCTGTATCAGAAGGTCCTGCTTCAGAGGTAGAGACCAAGGTGGACAGGATGACATGTCCACCAGGTCTGCATACCAAGTCCTGCATGGCCACGCAGGTGCTATTAGAATCACTGATGCTCTCTCTTGTTTGATTCTGGCAATCAATCGAGGAAGCAACGGGAAGGGTGGAAACACGTAAGCCATCCTGAAGTCCCAAGGTGCTGTCAGAGCATCTATCAGGACTGCTCCTGGATCCCTGGATCTGGACCCGTAACGAGGAAGCTTGGCGTTCTGTCGAGACGCCATGAGATCTATCTCTGGTTTGCCCCAACGTCGCAGTATTTGGGCAAAGACCTCCGGATGAAGTTCCCACTCCCCCGGATGAAAAGTCTGACGACTTAAGAAATCCGCCTCCCAGTTCTCCACTCCCGGGATGTGGATTGCTGACAGGTGGCAAGAGTGAGACTCTGCCCAGAGAATTATCTTTGATACTTCCATCATAGCTAGGGAGCTTCTTGTCCCTCCCTGATGGTTGATGTAAGCAACAGTCGTGATGTTGTCCGACTGAAACCTGATGAACCCCCGAGTTGTTAACTGGGGCCAAGCCAGGAGGGCATTGAGAACTGCTCTCAATTCCAGAATGTTTATTGGCAGGAGACTCTCCTCCTGACTCCATTGTCCCTGAGCCTTCAGAGAATTCCAGACGGCACCCCAACCTAGAAGGCTGGCGTCTGTTGTTACAATTGTCCAGTCTGGTCTGCTGAACGGCATCCCCCTGGACAGATGTGGCCGAGAAAGCCACCATAGAAGAGAATTTCTGGTCTCTTGATCCAGATTCAGAGAAGGGGATAAGTCTGAGTAATCCCCATTCCACTGACTTAGCATGCACAGTTGCAGTGGTCTGAGGTGTAAGCGTGCAAAGGGTACTATGTCCATTGCCGCTACCATTAAGCCGATTACCTCCATGCATTGAGCCACTGACGGGTGTTGAATGGAATGTAGGGTGCGGCAAGCACTTTGAAGTCTTGTTAGCCTGTCCTCTGTCAGGTAAATCTTCATTTCTACAGAATCTATAAGAGTCCCCAGGAAGGGAACTCTTGTGAGTGGAACGAGTGAACTCTTCTTTTCGTTCACCTTCCATCCATGTGACCTTAGAAATGCCAGCACTAACTCTGTATGAGACTTGGCAGTTTGAAAGCTTGAAGCTTGTATCAGAATGTCGTCTAGGTATGGAGCTACCGAGATTCCCCGCGGTCTTAGTACCGCCAGAAGAGCACCCAGAACCTTTGTGAAGATTCTTGGAGCTGTAGCCAATCCGAATGGAAGAGCCACAAACTGGTAATGCCTGTCTAGGAAGGCAAACCTTAGGTACCGATAATGATCTTTGTGAATCGGTATGTGAAGGTAAGCATCTTTTAAATCTACAGTGGTCATGTACTGACCCTCTTGGATCATAGGTAAAATTGTCCGAATAGTCTCCATCTTGAACGATGGAACTCTTAGGAATTTGTTTAGGATCTTTAAGTCCAGGATTGGTCTGAAAGTTCCCTCTTTTTTGGGAACCACAAACAGATTTGAGTAAAACCCCTGTCCCTGTTCCGATCGTGGAACTGGATGGATTACTCCCATTAACAAGAGCTCTTGTATGCAGCGTAGAAACGCCTCTTTCTTTGTCTGGATTGTTGACAATCTTGACAGATGAAATCTCTCTCTTGGAGGAGAGTATTTGAAGTCCAGAAGGTATCCCTGAGATATTATCTCTAGCGCCCAGGGATCCTGGACATCTCTTGCCCAAGCCTGGGCGAAGAGAGAAAGTCTGCCCCCTACTAGATCCGATCCCGGATCGGGGGTCCTCAATTCATGCTGTTTTAGGGGCAGCAGCAGGTTTCCTGGCCTGCTTGCCCTTGTTCCAGGACTGGTTAGGTTTCCAGCCTTGTCTGTAGCGAGCAACAGCTCCTTCCTGTTTTGGTGCAGAGGAAGTTGATGCTGCTCCTGCTTTTAAATTACGAAAGGAACGAAAATTAGACTGTCTAGCCTTAACTTTGGCTTTGTCCTGAGGCAGGGCATGGCCTTTACCTCCTGTAATGTCAGCGATAATCTCTTTCAACCCGGGCCCGAATAAGGTCTGCCCTTTGAAAGGTATATTATGAATCAGACATGTTTAACACACTAGCAAATAAACTTGCAACTTGGAAATACAATTCAATTAGAATAATATTAAAACGTACTGTGCCTTTAAGAAGCACAGAAGATCTACCTCCCCCTCACACTTCAGAAAACAGATTAAGCAACTGCCAAGTGGAAAAATAGTGCCCAAACATTTATTCACTCAGTACCTCAGTAAATGAAAACGATTTTACATTCCAGCAAAAACGTTAAACATAATCTCTAGTTATTAAACAGCTTTATGTATTTCTTACAGTGTAATTCTAGTGAAGTACCATTCCCCAGAATACTGAAGTGTAAAGTATACATACATGACATTATATCGGTATGGCAGGATTTTCTCATCAATTCCATTGTCAGAAAATAAAAGCTGCTACATACCTCTATGCAGATTCATCTGCCCGCTGTCCCCTGATCTGAAGTTTACCTCTCCTCAGATGGCCGAGAAACAGCAATATGATCTTAACTACTCCGGCTAAAATCATAACAAAAACTCTGGTAGATTCTTCTTCAAACTCTGCCAGAGAGTTAATAACACACTCCGGTGCTATTTTAAAATAACAAACTTTTGATTGAAGATATAAAACTAAGTATAATCACCATAGTCCTCTCACACATCCTATCTAGTCGTTGGGTGCAAGAGAATGACTGGGAGTGACGTAGAGGGGAGGAGCTATATGCAGCTCTGCTGGGTGAATCCTCTTGCACTTCCTGTTGGGGAGGAGTAATATCCCAGAAGTAATGATGACCCGTGGACTGATCACACTTAACAGAAGAAAAAAAAGTTATGAAACAGTCTGTTTTTTGTTCTTCTCCAGATGTATCCCGACCAACAAATGTCTCAACCACAGATGAGTCATTTGTTCTTTTAGTATACATATTTTGTTAAGCATTTTTTCAGTCAAAACAAGTTATATATATATGCTTCAAGTCTATGCCATGTCAGCAACTATGGATATCTTTAATCTATATAGATTCATATAGGCCAAGAAGACTGGTTCACATTCATCACACTCTATATGGCTTGCCATATCACATTTGTATTACAGTACCATTACATGTTAACCACTTTGAGTGTTTATACACTTTTGGATATACCCGTTATACAAGCTGTAAGGATACTATATTTTGAAAATTTGAGTCTACATTGCCACATAACACACATACAGTCATCTACTATACTAAATGTACTTGACAGTGTTAATATGAGCTGTTTTTGGTTGAGAAATATAATTTTTCAACTATTTGTTTTATTATTATTAGCTACCTGCATATCTATCAATTGTATACAGTGTATCTAACTCAACTTGAGTATTAATTTCTACATAGATATAATATAGATTTAAATGCGGTTCATAATTTACATATGTATTGTCAATTTAATTTTATTTTTTTGTCAACCCTATAGATGTGTTGCTTTATATTTAGGGGTATTAACTATGATTTTAACTTATGTACCTTTCTATTACAAACAGTCTTGACAAAGGTCGCTGTGAGGACCGAAACGTTGACTGAACCTTTGTTGATAATTTACTAATAAAAAGAATGTTCATTAAGCCCTGTGAGTGTCTATTCTTTCTTTGAAAATTATTTATATATATATATATATATATATATATATATACACACATATATATATATATATATATACACACACATATATATATATATATATATATATTCCTCGTTTGCAAGAAGGCACTCACTGGTCTTTTAGTAAAAAACAACTTTTAATTCATAGATTTAAAAAGCAATTACATCCATAACGTTTCGATGTCGTTATGACATCTTTGTCAAATGTTCTGCTAACATCACCAATATAGGACAAACATGTTCCCAAAGTAGAAAATCGCTAACTACATACATTTAAATACAACCTTATATACCCATTTACATTCACATCTTCCCGCTCCTGCAGATCTTCCATCTACCCCCTGACGTCATCACGCTCAGACGCGAGCGTGAGACGTCATTCATTTCCAATTGGCCCTGTGTCTCCATGGCAACCGCTTGTAAACACACTGCACAGTGTTTTTCTTAGCCGCTCCCACTGTTGTCATCATGTGACTACATGACTATAGCCCTATCGTATAGGCCGATCATCAGGCGGCTGTCATGGAAACCTACAGCCAGGAAGAAAAAACATAAGCACCAACAAACTGTGTTAGTCCCAATATAATGCGTATGTGTTAAGATCGGTATCAAACCATCTGACAACTTGCGGATGAAGATAAACTTCATATGAAGCACAACTGTGCCTTTCAATTACAGATCCACAAGTGGATTAGCCGTGATCGATACTATCCCCACACATAACCGCCTAAAAATAAAGGGACACATTAAATATATACAAAATTAAAAACAATGTGACTGTTTGGCAAATATCGCCCATGCTAATAGTTTACAATCCCTGACTGACATAGTTAACACTATATTCCCTGATAAAACATTATCCCTGGTATGTACACTTAACTCCATATCTGTATAATTTTTTGATACATAAAAAACCATCGCCTTCATGCCTGATTGGAATAGATAGAAACCAGTGTGTACCCACTAGAATGAAGATTCATGTGGATTCCTGGAATATATTCCTACATATAGGGATGGTAGATCAAGATATATGTCCATGTTCACTTTATGGGTTATTTAGTGTAGAATGGTCCATAGTCCAGATTAGTGTTCAATCCATTTGGTATGACCGTGTCCAGCATATGAATCCATCTGGTTTCTCTCTGGAGCAATCGATTTGCTCTGTTGCCACCTCTTGGTAGTGGTGGAATATGGTCTATGACCATCGTTTTCATACTTGAGACACCATGTCTGTGTTGTGCGAAATGGCGTGCTACAGGTTGATCCGAATCACCCGATTTTAAGGCTTCGCGGATGGCACATCGATGGTTTGCCATCCTATCTCTGAAGCTTGTGACAGTTTTCCCAATGTACACCAGGGAACATGGGCAAATCAACATGTAAATGACGTGTGTACTGGTGCAGGTCAGCCGATGACGGATAGTGTAACGTTTGTTCGTGTGTGGATGTTGAAAAGTCTTCCCTCTTATCATGCCATTGCACGTCGTACAGCCTCCACAGGTGTAACAGCCCTTGCTTGAGGGCTTCAGCCATGTGTCTTTCTGGTAACAGCTGACCGGATCAGTCTTCACTAACAGATCCCGTAAATTCTCAGCCCGTCTGTGCACCATACGTGGTGGCCTGGTGCCATAGAAAGGGAGCGTCGTGTCCGTTTCCAGGATTGACCAGTGTTGACGTACTGATCTGGTCAATTTTGTACTCATAGGAGTATAAGTGCTGATAAAGTTCTGTTGAGTTGTGGTAATGTGTTTTGGTTTATTAACATTGGTGGCCGTGTCCTCCAATAACTCCACTCTTGTGTTATGGACCACTCTACTGTCATAACCCCTCTTTACCAACTTCTCCTCCATCTCATCCAGTTGTTTTAACATCGTGGGTACATCACTGTTGTTGCGGATGACCCTAGTGAGTTGTGATTTAATAAGCCCTGTTTTCTGATGCCTGGGGTGAAAGCTATTGGCTTCCAATAAAGAATTACGGTCAGTTTCCTTAGTATATAAAGAAGTACCAAATATACACTGCTCATCATTTAATACCTTAATTATATTAAGGTCCAAGAAATGCACCTCCGTATCACTGTACTCAAGTTTAAATCTGATGGGACAGTCCATGGAGTTCAAACCTGACACCCATTGCTCTAACTCAATTGCATCCCCTCTCCACACCAGGAACACGTCATCAATGTAACGTACATAGTACCTGATGCGGGGATGGGCATGTGGTTTCATGGCCTGCTGTTCATACCATGCCATGTACAAATTTGCATATGAGGTTGCCTTGTTTGAACCCATGGCTGTCCCAGAGATCTGTAAGTAATAGTCACGTTCAAACCTGAAGTAATTCTTGTCTAAACATAACATAATCAGTTCACACAGAAATTCCACAGGTGGCCCTTCATAAAGAGGATTGTTAGTCACCATGGATCTGACAGCCCCCACTCCCCCTCATGAGGGATGGAAGTGTATAGACTGTCAACATCCATGGTGACCAGCAAATCATCTACATTTAGATCAGTGTAACTCCTAAGAGTTTGTATCAAACTTGCTGAATCCTGTAGATATGCAGGGATTCCTTTAACTACAGGTTGTAGATGGAAATCAATGAACATAGATAGACTGGATAGTAGAGAATCCCTGGCAGACACAATCGGTCTGCCAGGAGGATTTTCTAGAGTCTTGTGCACTTTTGGCAACAAGTATAGCACTGGAATCTTAGGATGGTTAGTAATTAAAAAATCAGTTTCCTGATCAGAGAGTATCCCTGATTCCAGACCCATATGTATCTGTTGGTCTATGATTCTTTTATAAGTGGCTGTTGGATTACCTTTAAGTTTCAAGTATACCCCTGTATCCGAAAGCTGATGTAGAGCTTCTGCCCTATAGTTAGTATAATCCTGTATGACTATAGAGCCACCTTTATCCGCTGGGCGGATGATAATTGAATTATCATCTCTCAGTGATTTAATTGCTAATCTTTCCTCAGCATTTAGATTGGGATATATTGTGTCTGTTTTAGAGTTATTGATGTCATGGCATATCATTCTTGTGAATCCCCTGATAGAGTGATGAGTTCCAGGGGGTTCAAAAGAAGATGGCTTCCTGAATGTGGACAATGGCTCCATGGTCTCATTCTTAAAAAATTCTTTTAGTTTAAGTTGTCTCTGAAACTTATGAATATCTACCATAGTGTTAAAAGTGTCACACTTAGGGGTAGGTATAAAAGAGAGACCTCGATTAAGGACGGATATTTCACTTTTACTCAATTCCCTTGAGCTAAGGTTAAAGATGATTTTTATTTTTTCTTTGTTCCTTTTTTGCGTGTGTCTCCCTCGCCTATTATGTGGTCTTCTCTTTCTTTTATATCCCTCTGGCCGGGTAACGGCGGCTTTGCCGCGGATCTCGTAGCCACCCCGGAAAAAGACTGCTGTTGTGAGGTCCCTTTTGTATTGGCCCCTGAACTCTCATTGCCAGATGAATCCCCCCCACTGCTATCAACAATACTGAGTGTGTTCCAACCACGTGTGTTTCTACGTTTGTATCTGGGCAGTTCATCCTTACCATATAACCAACGATAAACATGTCTATCTCTGTAATCATTTTCTACCATGTTTAGTTTCTTATTCTTAAACATTATTAACTCATTCCTGTGTATATATATATATATATATATATATATATATATATATATATATATATATACACACACACACACACATATATATACATATATATATATATATACATATATATACACACACACAAACAGTGGATATATATATATATATATATACACACATATATATATATATATATATATATATATATATATATATATATAAATATACATATATATATATACACATACATACATATACACACACACACACACACACACAAATACACGGTGGATACAAAAAGTCTACACACCCCTGTTAAAATGTCAGGTTTTTGTGATGTAAAAAAATGAGACAAAGATAAATCATTTCAGAACTTTTTCCACCTTTGATGCGACCTATAACCTGTACAACTTGATTGAAAAACAAACAAACTTCTAGGTGGAGGGAAGTAAAAATAAAAAAATAAAATATTGTGGATGTGGCTGTGTTTAAAATTGAGCAATCACATTCAAAATCATGTTAAATAGGAGTCAGTACACACCTGCCATAATTTAAAGTGCCTCTGATTAACCCCAAATAAAGTTCAACTGTTCTAGTAGGTCTTTCCTGACATTTTCTTAGTCGCAACCTACAGCAAAAGCCATGGTTCGCAGAGAGCTTCTAAATCATCAGAGGGATCTCGTTGTTAAAAGGTATCAGTCAGGAGAACAGTACAAAAGAATTTCCAAGGCATTAGATTTACCATGGAACACAGTCCTCATCAAGTGGAGAAAATATGGCGCAACAGTGACATTACCAAGAACTGGACGTCCCTTCAAAATTGATGAAAAGACGAGAAGAAAACTGGTCTGGGAGGCTGCCAAAAGGCCTACAACACCATTAAAGGAGCTGCAGGAATATCTGGCAAGTACTGGCTGTGTGGTGCATGTGACAACAATCGCCCGTATTCTTCATATGTCTGGGTTATGGGGTATAGTGGCAAGACGGAAGCCTTTTTTTACAAAAAAAAAAAAGTCCAGCTAAATTTTGCAAAAACACATCTGAAGTCTCCCAAAAGCATGTCACAAAAGGTGTTCTGGTTTGATGAAACCAAGATTAAACTTTTTGGCCATAATTCCAAAAGATATGTTTGTCGCAAAAACAACACTGCATATAACCAAAAGAACACCATACCCACACAGTGAAGCATTTTGGTGGCAGCATCATGCTTTGGGTCTGTTTTCTTCAGCTGAAACTGGAGCCTTAGTCAAGGTAGAGGGAATTATGAACAGTTCCAAATACCAGACAATATTGGCACAAAACCTTCAGGCTTCTGCTAGAAAGCTGAACATGAAAAGGAGCTTCATCTTTCAGCATGACAACGCCCCAAAGCATACATCCAAATCAACAAAGAATTGGCTTCACCAGAAGAAGATTAAAGTTTTGGAATGGCCCAGTCAGAGCCCAGACCTGAATCCAATCGAAAATCTGTGGGGTGATCTTAAGTGGGCTATGCACAAGAGATGCCCTTACAATCTGACTGATTTGGAGTGTTTTTGCAAAGAAGAGTGGGCAAATCTTGCCAAGTAAAGATGTGCTATGCTGAAAAACTCACACCCAAAAAGACTGAGTGCTGTAATAAAATCAAAGGGTGCTTCAACAAAGTATTAGTTTAACGGGACACTGTACCCAAATTTTTTCCTTTTGTGATTCAGATACAGCATGCAATTTTAAGCAACTTTCTAATTTACTCCTATTATCAATTTCTCTTCGTTCTCTTGCTATCTTTATATGAAAAAGAAGGCATGTAAGCTTTTTTCTAGGTTCAGAACTCTGGACAGCAGTTTTTGATTGGTTGTTCACCAAAAATGGGCCGCTATCTAAACTTACATTCTTGCATTTCAAATAAAGATACCAAGAGAATAAAGAACATTTGAAAATAGGAGTAAATTAGAAAGTTGCTTAAAATTGCATGCTCTATCTGAAGCACAAAAGAAAATATTTGGGTACAGTGTCCCTTTAAGGGTGTGCACACTTATGCAACCATATTTTAGATTTTTATTTCTACTTCCCTCCACCTAAAAGATTTTAGTTTGTTTTGCAATTGAGTTGTACAGTTTATAGGTCACATTAAAGGCGGACAAAGTTCTGAAATGATTTATGTTTGTCTCATTTTTTTATATCACAGAAACATGACATTTTAAAAGGGGTGTGTAGACTTTTTATATATATTTTTTTATTATTATTAATTTTTATAAAAAGTGTTGCAACTAACAATATTACCAATAAAGGGCTAGTAACAATAACCTGTTTTTTGACAGGCCATTGGTGCAGGAGAAAAAGTTTATAAAAATGTTCAACAAGAAAAAGACTTTAAAGCAATTCCTGTCCAGCACTAACTAATACCTCAAAAAGAAACCTCAACATGCCAGTAAAAAAGGAAAACCAATCGGCTAGATTACGAGTCTTGCGTTAGGCTTAAAAAGCAGCGTTGGCCGGTCCCAACGCTGCTTTTTAACGCCCGCTGGTATTAAGAGTGTTGAAATGACAGGCTCACCGCTCACTTTTTTGGCCAGACTCGGAAATACCGCAAATCCACTTACGTCAATTGCGTATCCTATATTTTCAATGGGACTTGCATAGCGCCGGTATTACGAGTCTTCCAAAAAGTGAGTGGTACACCCTCTCCTGTCAAGCCTGGTACAGCATAAGCCTGGTATAGCATTTAAAAGTCAGTAGTTAAGAGTTTTACACTACAACGCCGTAGCATAAATCTCTTAACTAAAGTGCTAAAAAGTACACTAACACCCATAAACTACCTATTAACCCCTAAACCGAGCCCCCCCCCCCCCCCCACATCGCAAACACTAAAATAAAAATTTTAACCCCTAATCTGCCGAACCGGACATCGCCGCCACTATAATAAATATATTAACCCCTAAACCGCAGCACTCCAGCATCACAAACACTAGTTAAATATTATTAACCCCTAATCTGCCGGCCCTAACATCGCCGCCACTATAATAAAGTTATTAACCCCTAAATCTAAGTCTAACCCTAACACCCCCTAACTTAAATATAATTTAAATAAATCTAAATAAAATTACTACAATTAACTACATTATTCCTGTTAAAAACTAAATACTTACCTATAAAATAAACCCTAAGCTAGCTACAATATAACTGTTACATTGTATCTATCTTAGGGTTTATTTTTATTTTACAGACAACTTTGTATTTATTTTAACTAGGTAGAATAGTTATTAAATAGTTATTAACTATTTAACAACTACCTAGTTAAAATAAAGACAAATTTACCTGTAAAATAAAACCTAACCTAAGTTACAATTACACCTAACACTACACTATAATTAAATTAATTACCGAAATAAAATACAATTAATTACAATTAAATAAAAATATCTAAAGTACAAAAAAAACCTGTAAATTACAGAAAATAAAATAATTACAAGATTTTTAAACTAATTACACCTAATCTAATTCCCCTAACAAAATAATAAAGCCCCCCCCCCCAAATAAAAAAGCCCTACCCTACACTAAATTACAAATTAAAAGGGCCTTTTGCGGGGCATTGCCCCAAAGTAATCAGCTCTTTTACCTGTAAAAAAAAAAAAAGTACAAACCCCCCCCAACATTAAAACCCACCACCCACACAACCAACCCTACTCTAAAACCCACCCAATCCCCCTTAAAAAAAAAAAATAACACTAACCCCCTGAAGATCACCCTACCATGGGACGTCTTCATCCAAGCCAGGCAGAAGTGGTCCTCCAGACGGGCAGAAGTCTACATCCAGACAGCATCTTCTATCTTCATCCATCCGGCGCAGAGTGGGTCCATCTTCAAGACATCCGACGCGGAGCATCCTTCTCGGCCGACGACTAAAGACGAATGAAGGTTCCTTTAAGTGACATCCAAGATGGCGTCCCTTCAATTCTAACTGGCTGATATAATTCTATCAGCCAATCGGAGTTAAGGTAGGAAAAATCCTATTGGCTGATGCAATCAGCCAATAGGATTGAAGTTCAATCCTATTGGCTGATGGCATCAGCCAATAGGATTTTTCCTACCTTAATTCCGATTGGCTGATAGAATTCTATCAGCCAATCGGAATTGAAGGGACGCCATTTTGGATGACTTCACTTAAAGGAACCTTCATTCGTCTTTAGTCGTCGGCCGAGAAGGATGCTCCACGTCGAATGTCTTGAAGATGGACCCGCTCCGCGCCGGATGGATAAAGATAGAAGACGGCGTCTGGATGAAGACTTCTGCCCGGCTTGGTTGAAGACTTTTGCCCATCTGGAGGACCACTTCTGCCCGGTTGGGTGAAGACGTCTCACGATAGGGTGATCTTCAGGGGATAAGTGTTAGGTTTTTTTAAGGGGGGATTGGGTGGGTTTTAGAGTAGGGTTGGTTGTGTGGGTGGTGGGTTTTAATGTTGGGGGGGGATTTGTACTTTTGTTTTTTACGGGTAAAAGAGCTGATTACTTTGGGGCAATGCCCCGCAAAAGGCCCTTTTAAGGGCTATTTGTAATTTATGTGTGTGTGTGTAAGTGAAAATGCAAGAGGAGAGAAGTTTGGATTTTCTGACTTCCTTCATAAAAATTTTCAGATATAGGAAATCTATTTTGATTCCTATGAAAACCACCCTTGTAGCTGGAACAAGGGAACTCTCTTCCAGATTCCCTTTCCAACCGTGGGAATGTAGAAAAGACAACAAGATCTCTGTATGAGAGTTTGCTTGTTGAAAAGATGGCACCTGAACCAATATGTCGTCCAGGTATGGTGCAACTGCAATTCCCCGAGACCTGATCACTGCCAAGAGAGCCCACAGAACCTTTGAGAAAATTCTGGGAGCTGTGGCAAGTCCAAACGGAAGAGCCACGAACTGAAAGTGTTTGTTTAGAAAGGCGAATCTCAGGAATTTGTGACGATCCCTGTGGATGGGAACCTAAAGATATGCATCCTTCAGGTCTATGGTCGTCATGAACTGACCCTCTTGGACAAAAGTAAGAATGGAACGAATGGTTTCCATTTTGAAGGAGGGTACACTGAGAATTTGTTAAGGCACTTTACGTGTAAAAAAGGTCAAAAAAGTTGCCTCTTTTTTGGGAACCACAAACAGATTTGAATAGAATCCTAGACCCTGTTCCCTTACTGGAACAACCACTACCAGGGAGGAAACGTCCTAAATGCAGTTCAAGAACGCCACTCTTTTTTACCTCGTCTGTAGATAATCTTGAGAGGTGGAATCCGCCCCAGTTTTGAATTCTTATTTGATTCGATCCCGGATCGGGGGCCAACCCTTCATGCTGACTTAGACTCAGCTGAGGGTTTCTTTGATTGTTTCCCCTTATTCCAAGACTGATTGGGCTTCCATATCAGAAATTATTTCTGCCAGACCAGGTCCGAACAAGGTCTTACCCTTGTAAGGAAGCGCCAGAAGCTTGGACTTAGAAGTAACATCAGCTGACCAAGATTTTAGTTACAATGCCCTACAGGCTAGGACAGAGAAGTCAGACATCTTGGCTCCCAGTCTAATAACTTGCATGTTAGCATCAGAAATAAAGGAATTGGCTAGTTTGAGAGCATTAAAGACAAGGCTTTGCATCAGTAAGATTTCGCACCTGCTACTGTGGCAATACAAACTGCAGGTTGCCATTGAAGACCTTGATGAACATACATCTTCTTCAAATAAGCTTCCATGAGATGCTTAAAAGGAGCCGCTATCCTCTATAAGATTGCAGATTAGCCAGAGTAGAAATAGCCCATCTACTTTAGGCACTGTGCGCAAAGAATCTTTAATGGAATCAGCAACAGGAAACATCGAGAAAGGAATCCCTGACTTCTCCCATTCCTGTAAAATAATCTCTCTCACATGGTCTGGGACAGGAAAAACTTCCACAGAGAAAGGAACATAATAGTATTTATTAAGTTTACTAGACTTCGGTTGACAACGAACAAAGTATCAGAGTCGTAGAAAGTAGCCAACACCTCCTTTAACAGTACACAAAGGTGTTCAAGCTTAAATCTGAAGTTTACGTCTTCAGTATCAGATGAAGGAATAATACTGTCCGAATCTGAGATTTCGCCCTCAGAGGATACCAACATATCCTCCTCATCAGACTCATAAGGGAGGGCAACCTGCGTAGCAGTAGGTGGAACTTTGAAACAAAAATTAGCACCAAGCAAAGTGGTGATGTCCAGAAAATTTAATATGAATAGAAAAATAGCAAATATAACAATAAATTAATTTCTCAAAGAAATTCAATGAAAAACAAAATGTATGCTTACCTGATAAATTTCTCTCTCTTGTGGTGCATCCAGTCCACGGGTTCATCCATTACTTGTGGGATATTCTCATTCCCAACAGGAAGTTGCAAGAGGACACCCACAGCAGAGCTGTCTATATAGCTCCTCCCCTAACTGCCACCCCCAGTCATTCGACCGAAGACAAGCAAGAAAAAGGAGAAACTATAGGGTGCAGTGGTGACTGTAGTTTAAAAATAAAAAAACAGAATTTATGTTTACCTGATAAATTACTTTCTCCAACGGTGTGTCCGGTCCACGGCGTCATCCTTACTTGTGGGATATTCTCTTCCCCAACAGGAAATGGCAAAGAGCCCAGCAAAGCTGGTCACATGATCCCTCCTAGGCTCCGCCTACCCCAGTCATTCGACCGACGTTAAGGAGGAATATTTGCATAGGAGAAACCATATGGTACCGTGGTGACTGTAGTTAAAGAAAATAAATTATCAGACCTGATTAAAAAAACCAGGGCGGGCCGTGGACCGGACACACCGTTGGAGAAAGTAATTTATCAGGTAAACATAAATTCTGTTTTCTCCAACATAGGTGTGTCCGGTCCACGGCGTCATCCTTACTTGTGGGAACCAATACCAAAGCTTTAGGACACGGATGAAGGGAGGGAGCAAATCAGGTCACCTAAATGGAAGGCACCACGGCTTGCAAAACCTTTCTCCCAAAAATAGCCTCAGAAGAAGCAAAAGTATCAAACTTGTAAAATTTGGTAAAAGTGTGCAGTGAAGACCAAGTCGCTGCCCTACATATCTGATCAACAGAAGCCTCGTTCTTGAAGGCCCATGTGGAAGCCACAGCCCTAGTGGAATGAGCCGTGATTCTTTCGGGAGGCTGCCGTCCGGCAGTCTCGTAAGCCAATCTGATGATGCTTTTAATCCAAAAAGAGAGAGAGGTAGAAGTTGCTTTTTGACCTCTCCTTTTACCGGAATAAACAACAAACAAGGAAGATGTTTGTCTAAAATCCTTTGTAGCATCTAAATAGAATTTTAGAGCGCGAACAACATCCAAATTGTGCAACAAACGTTCCTTCTTTGAAACTGGTTTCGGACACAGCGAAGGTACGATAATCTCCTGGTTAATGTTTTTGTTAGAAACAACTTTTGGAAGAAAACCAGGTTTAGTACGTAAAACCACCTTATCTGCATGGAACACCAGATAAGGAGGAGAACACTGCAGAGCAGATAATTCTGAAACTCTACTAGCAGAAGAAATTGCAACTAAAAACAAAACTTTCCAAGATAATAACTTAATATCAACGGAATGTAAGGGTTCAAACGGAACCCCCTGAAGAACTGAAAGAACTAAGTTGAGACTCCAAGGAGGAGTCAAAGGTTTGTAAACAGGCTTAATTCTAACCAGAGCCTGAACAAAGGCTTGAACATCTGGCACAGCTGCCAGCTTTTTGTGAAGTAACACAGACAAGGCAGAAATCTGTCCCTTCAGGGAACTAGCAGATAATACTTTTTCCAATCCTTCTTGAAGGAAGGATAGAATCTTAGGAATCTTAACCTTGTCCCAAGGGAATCCTTTAGATTCACACCAACAGATATATTTTTTCCAAATTTTGTGGTAAATCTTTCTAGTTACAGGCTTTCTGGCCTGAACAAGAGTATCGATAACAGAATCTGAGAACCCTCGCTTCGATAAGATCAAGCGTTCAATCTCCAAGCAGTCAGCTGGAGTGAAACCAGATTCGGATGTTCGAACGGACCCTGAACAAGAAGGTCTCGTCTCAAAGGTAGCTTCCAAGGTGGAGCCGATGACATATTCACCAGATCTGCATACCAAGTCCTGCGTGGCCACGCAGGAGCTATCAAGATCACCGACGCCCTCTCCTGATTGATCCTGGCTACCAGCCTGGGGATGAGAGGAAACGGCGGGAACACATAAGCTAGTTTGAAGGTCCAAGGTGCTACTAGTGGCCACGCAGGAGCTATCAAGATCACCGACGCCCTCTCCTGATTGATCCTGGCTACCAGCCTGGGGATGAGAGGAAACGGCGGGAACACATAAGCTAGTTTGAAGGTCCAAGGTGCTACTAGTGCATCCACTAGAGCCACCTTGGGATCCCTGGATCTGGACCCGTAGCAAGGAACTTTGAAGTTCTGACGAGAGGCCATCAGATCCATGTCTGGAATGCCCCACAGCTGAGTGACTTGGGCAAAGATTTCCGGATGGAGTTCCCACTCCCCCGGATGCAATGTCTGACGACTCAGAAAATCCGCTTCCCAATTTTCCACTCCTGGGATGTGGATAGCCGACAGGTGGCAGGAGTGAGACTCCGCCCATAGAATGATTTTGGTCACTTCTTCCATCGCTAGGGAACTCCTTGTTCCCCCCTGATGGTTGATGTACGCAACAGTTGTCATGTTGTCTGATTGAAACCGTATGAACTTGGCCCTCGCTAGCTGAGGCCAAGCCTTGAGAGCATTGAATATCGCTCTCAGTTCCAGAATATTTATCGGTAGAAGAGATTCTTCCCGAGACCAAAGACCCTGAGCTTTCAGGGATCCCCAGACCGCGCCCCAGCCCATCAGACTGGCGTCGGTCGTGACGATGACCC
This sequence comes from Bombina bombina, assembly GCF_027579735.1. Lineage (NCBI taxonomy): Eukaryota > Metazoa > Chordata > Amphibia > Anura > Bombinatoridae > Bombina > Bombina bombina. The sequence continues at coordinate 74,503,120 of NC_069501.1, read as the reverse complement.
ACTCTGGTCTGCGGAATGTCATCCCTTGTGACAGGTTGTCCAGGGACAGCCACCAACGGAGTGAGTCTCTGGTCCTCTGATTTACTTGTATCTTCGGAGACAAGTCTGTATAGTCCCCATTCCACTGACTGAGCATGCACAGTTGTAATGGTCTTAGATGAATGCGCGCAAAAGGAACTATGTCCATTGCCGCTACCATCAAACCGATCACTTCCATGCACTGCGCTATGGAAGGAAGAGGAACGGAATGAAGTATCCGACAAGAGTCTAGAAGTTTTGTTTTTCTGGCCTCTGTCAGAAAAATCCTCATTTCTAAGGAGTCTATTATTGTTCCCAAGAAGGGAACCCTTGTTGACGGAGATAGAGAACTCTTTTCCACGTTCACTTTCCATCCGTGAGATCTCAGAAAGGCCAGGACAATGTCCGTGTGAGCCTTTGCTTGAGGAAGGGACGACGCTTGAATCAGAATGTCGTCCAAGTAAGGTACTACAGCAATGCCCCTTGGTCTTAGCACAGCTAGAAGGGACCCTAGTACCTTTGTGAAAATCCTTGGAGCAGTGGCTAATCCGAAAGGAAGCGCCACGAACTGGTAATGCTTGTCCAGGAATGCGAACCTTAGGAACCGATGATGTTCCTTGTGGATAGGAATATGTAGATACGCATCCTTTAAATCCACTGTGGTCATGAATTGACCTTCCTGGATGGAAGGAAGAATAGTTCGAATGGTTTCCATCTTGAACGATGGAACCTTGAGAAACTTGTTTAAGATCTTGAGATCTAAGATTGGTCTGAACGTTCCCTCTTTTTTGGGAACTATGAACAGATTGGAGTAGAACCCCATCCCTTGTTCTCTTAATGGAACAGGATGAATCACTCCCATTTTTAACAGGTCTTCTACACAATGTAAGAATGCCTGTCTTTTTATGTGGTCTGAAGACAACTGAGACCTGTGGAACCTCCCCCTTGGGGGAAGCCCCTTGAATTCCAGAAGATAACCTTGGGAAACTATTTCTAGCGCCCAAGGATCCAGAACATCTCTTGCCCAAGCCTGAGCGAAGAGAGAGAGTCTGCCCCCCACCAGATCCGGTCCCGGATCGGGGGCCAACATTTCATGCTGTCTTGGTAGCAGTGGCAGGTTTCTTGGCCTGCTTTCCCTTGTTCCAGCCTTGCATTGGTCTCCAAGCTGGCTTGGCTTGAGAAGTATTACCCTCTTGCTTAGAGGACGTAGCACTTTGGGCTGGTCCATTTCTACGAAAGGGACGAAAATTAGGTTTATTTTTTGCCTTGAAAGGCCGATCCTGAGGAAGGGCGTGGCCCTTACCCCCAGTGATATCAGAGATAATCTCTTTCAAGTCAGGGCCAAACAGCGTTTTTCCCCTTGAAAGGAATGTTAAGTAGCTTGTTCTTGGAAGACGCATCAGCTGACCAAGATTTCAACCAAAGCGCTCTGCGCGCCACAATAGCAAACCCAGAATTCTTAGCCGCTAACCTAGCCAATTGCAAAGTGGCGTCTAGGGTGAAAGAATTAGCCAATTTGAGAGCATTGATTCTGTCCATAATCTCCTCATAAGGAGGAGAATCACTATCGACCGCCTTTATCAGCTCATCGAACCAGAAACATGCGGCTGTAGCTTCTGGGAGCCCCGGGACCTCTAGGAACTTGTCCATTTTACATAGTTTCTCTGGGATGACCAACTTGTCACAATCATCCAGAGTGGATAATACCTCCTTAAGCAGAATGCGGAGATGTTCCAACTTAAATTTAAACGTAATCACATCAGGTTCAGCTTGTTGAGAAATGTTCCCTGAATCAGTAATTTCTCCCTCAGACAAAACCTCCCTGGCCCCATCAGACTGGGTTAGGGGCCCTTCAGAACCATTATTATCAGCGTCGTCATGCTCTTCAGTATCTAAAACAGAGCAGTCGCGCTTACGCTGATAAGTGTTCATTTTGGCTAAAATGTTTTTGACAGAATTATCCATTACAGCCGTTAATTGTTGCATAGTAAGGAGTATTGGCGCGCTAGATGTACTAGGGGCCTCCTGAGTGGGCAAGACTCGTGTAGACGAAGGAGGGAATGATGCAGTACCATGCTTACTCCCCTCACTTGAGGAATCATCTTGGGCATCATTGTCATTGTCACATAAATCACATTTATTTAAATGAATGGGAATTCTGGCTTCCCCACATTCAGAACACAGTCTATCTGGTAGTTCAGACATGTTAAACAGGCATAAACTTGATAACAAAGTACAAAAAACGTTTTAAAATAAAACCGTTACTGTCACTTTAAATTTTAAACTGAACACACTTTATTACTGCAATTGCGAAAAAACATGAAGGAATTGTTCAAAATTCACCAAATTTTCACCACAGTGTCTTAAAGCCTTAAAAGTATTGCACACCAAATTTGGAAGCTTTAACCCTTAAAATAACGGAACCGGAGCCGTTTTTAACTTTAACCCCTTTACAGTCCCTGGTATCTGCTTTGCTGAGACCCAACCAAGCCCAAAGGGGAATACGATACCAAATGACGCCTTCAGAAAGTCTTTTCTAAGTATCAGAGCTCCTCTCACATGCGACTGCATGTCATGCCTCTCAAAAACAAGTGCGCAACACCGGCGCGAAAATGAGGCTCTGCCTATGATTTGGGAAAGCCCCTAAAGAATAAGGTGTCTAAAACAGTGCCTGCCGATATTATTATATCAAAATACCCAGAATAAATGATTCCTCAAGGCTAAATATGTGTTAATAATGAATCGATTTAGCCCAGAAAAAGTCTACAGTCTTAATAAGCCCTTGTGAAGCCCTTATTTACGATCTTAATAAACATGGCTTACCGGATCCCATAGGGAAAATGACAGCTTCCAGCATTACATCGTCTTGTTAGAATGTGTCATACCTCAAGCAGCAAGAGACTGCTCACTGTTCCCCCAACTGAAGTTAATTGCTCTCAACAGTCCTGTGTGGAACAGCCATGGATTTTAGTGACGGTTGCTAAAATCATTTTCCTCATACAAACAGAAATCTTCATCTCTTTTCTGTTTCTGAGTAAATAGTACATACCAGCACTATTTCAAAATAACAAACTCTTGATTGAATAATAAAAACTACAGTTAAACACTAAAAAACTCTAAGCCATCTCCGTGGAGATGTTGCCTGTACAACGGCAAAGAGAATGACTGGGGTAGGCGGAGCCTAGGAGGGATCATGTGACCAGCTTTGCTGGGCTCTTTGCCATTTCCTGTTGGGGAAGAGAATATCCCACAAGTAAGGATGACGCCGTGGACCGGACACACCTATGTTGGAGAAACACCTGCCTTAAAGTGACAGGGCGGACCGTGGACTGGATACACCACAAGAGAAAGAAATTTATCAGGTAAGCATACATTTTGTTTTCTCTTGTAAGGTGTATCCAGTCCAAGGGTTCATCCATTACTTGTGGGACTTAAGTCATAGCGCCCTACGCGCCAAAATGGCAAAACCTGAATTCTTAGCCGTTAGCTTGGCTAAATGAAAAATGGCGTCAGAAATAAAGGAGTTAGCTAACTTAAGAGCTTTAATCCTGTCTAGAATATTGTCTAACGGGGTCTCCTCCTCAAGAGCCTCAAACCAAAAAGCCCCTGCAGCAGTAACTGGGGCAATGCATGCAAGAGGCTGGAGAATAAAACCTTGATGTATAAAAATTTTCTTAAGGAGACCCTCCAATTTTTTATCCATAGGATCTAGGAAAGCACAACTGTCCTCGACGGGGATAGTTGTACGCTTAGCTAGGGTGGAGACTGCTCCCTCCACCTTAGGAACCGTCTGCCACGAGTCCCGTATGGTGGCATCTATGGGAAACATCTTTTTAAAAGCAGGAGGGGGAGAGAACGGCACACCTGGTCTATCCCATTCTTTAGTAATAATTTCTGAAAACCTCTTAGGGACTGGAAAAACATTGGTGTAAACAGGTACTCCAAAGTATTTGCCCATTTTACGCAATTTCTCTGGAACCACAATGGGGTCACAGTCATCCAGAGTCGCTAAAACCTCCCTAAGCAATAAGCGGAGGTGTTCAAGCTTAAATTTAAACGCTGTCATCTCAGAATCAGACTGAAGTAACGCCTTCCCTGAGTCTGAAATGTCACCCACAGATAGAAACTCACATGCCTCGGCTTCTGAGCATTGTGAGGGTATTTCGGACACAGGCAATAAAGCGTCAGAAAGCTCTGTATTAATTCTAGCCCCAGAGCTGTCTCACTTTCCTTGTAGCCCTGGCAGTTTGGAGAATACCTCTGTGAGGGTAGCATTCATAACTGCCGCCATGTCCTGTAAGGTAAAAGAATTAGACGCGCTAGATGTACTTGGCGTCACTTGAGTGGGAGTTATAGGTTTTGACACATGGGGAGAGTTAGATGGCATAATCTCCCTCTTTTTAGTCAGAGAATCCCCTGGAGATAAATCTTTAAGCGCCATAATATGGTCTTTATCGTTTATAGAAATTTCAGTACATTTGGTACACATTCTAAGAGGGGGTTCCACAATAGCTTCCAAACATATTGAACAAGGAGTTTCCTCTATGTCAGACATGTTTAACAGACTAGTAATGAGACAATCAAGCTTGGAAAACACTTTAATAAAGGTGAAACAGCAAATAAACAAAAACGTTACTGTGCATTTAAGAGAAAAAAACTAGCACTTAAACTGAAAAACAGTGAAAAAAATACAGTAAAATCTTTGAAATTTTTACAGTATGTGTAAGGGACTAAAGCAACATTGCACCCACTTGCAAATGGATGATTAACCCCTTAGGCCCCAAACCAGATTGAAAAACGTTAAAAAACGTTAAAAATCAATTGAACACCATGCCACAGCTCTGCTGAGGCTCCTACCTGCCCTTAAATACGATTTTGTGCAGAAAAAAACCCCTTTGAAATGGTTCTCAGATGCCAGAGGACTCTTCTAGGGAAGCTGGATGTCTCAGTCTGTATTAAAACTGCACAGTTAGAGAGCTAAAATAGGCCCCTCCCACCATGTACTGGATGTCAGAGGGGCCTTAACAAAATATTCTTGGGAGTATCTGACTAGCCATGTGGAAACTAGGCCCCAAATAAAGACTTATCTCCCTCAGAGAAAAAAACGTCCTATTTATGAAATCATGTAAACGTTTTGTCACTAAGCAATATGAATATTAACATGAGTATTACCCTGTTATGTAAGCATGATCCCAGTCGCTGTTAAATCACTGCATCAGGCTTACCTCAAATACACAAGGCTCTGTCAGCATTTTCAAGAATTTATTCCTCTCTCTAGAAATAAAAAACAGAATTTATGTTTACCTGATAAATTACTTTCTCCAACGGTGTGTCCGGTCCACGGCGCCATCCTTACTTGTGGGATATTCTCTTCCCCAACAGGAAATGGCAAAGAGCCCAGCAAAGCTGGTCACATGATCCCTCCTAGGCTCCGCCTACCCCAGTCATTCGACCGACGTTAAGGAGGAATATTTGCATAGGAGAAACCATATGGTACCGTGGTGACTGTAGTTAAAAAAATAAATTATCAGACCTGATTAAAAAACCAGGGCGGGCCGTGGACCGGACACACCGTTGGAGAAAGTAATTTATCAGGTAAACATAAATTCTGTTTTCTCCAACATAGGTGTGTCCGGTCCACGGCGTCATCCTTACTTGTGGGAACCAATACCAAAGCTTTAGGACACGGATGAAGGGAGGGAGCAAATCAGGTCACCTAAATGGAAGGCACCACGGCTTGCAAAACCTTTCTCCCAAAAATAGCCTCAGAAGAAGCAAAAGTATCAAACTTGTAAAATTTGGTAAAAGTGTGCAGTGAAGACCAAGTCGCTGCCCTACATATCTGATCAACAGAAGCCTCGTTCTTGAAGGCCCATGTGGAAGCCACAGCCCTAGTGGAATGAGCTGTGATTCTTTCGGGAGGCTGCCGTCCGGCAGTCTCGTAAGCCAATCTGATGATGCTTTTAATCCAAAAAGAGAGAGAGGTAGAAGTTGCTTTTTGACCTCTCCTTTTACCGGAATAAACAACAAACAAGGAAGATGTTTGTCTAAAATCCTTTGTAGCATCTAAATAGAATTTTAGAGCGCGAACAACATCCAAATTGTGCAACAAACGTTCCTTCTTTGAAACTGGTTTCGGACACAGAGAAGGTACGATAATCTCCTGGTTAATGTTTTTGTTAGAAACAACTTTTGGAAGAAAACCAGGTTTAGTACGTAAAACCACCTTATCTGCATGGAACACCAGATAAGGAGGAGAAGACTGCAGAGCAGATAATTCTGAAACTCTTCTGGCAGAAGAAATTGCAACTAAAAACAAAACTTTCCAAGATAATAACTTAATATCAACGGAATGCAAGGGTTCAAACGGAACCCCCTGAAGAACTGAAAGAACTAAATTGAGACTCCAAGGAGGAGTCAAAGGTTTGTAAACAGGCTTAATTCTAACCAGAGCCTGAACAAAGGCTTGAACATCTGGCACAGCAGCCAGTTTTTTGTGAAGTAACACCGACAAGGCAGAAATCTGTCCCTTCAGGGAACTTGCAGATAATCCTTTTTCCAATCCTTCTTGAAGGAAGGATAGAATCCTAGGAATCTTAACCTTGTCCCAAGGGAATCCTTTAGATTCACACCAACAGATATATTTTTTCCAAATTTTGTGGTAAATCTTTCTAGTTACAGGCTTTCTGGCCTGAACAAGAGTATCGATAACAGAATCTGAGAACCCTCGCTTCGATAAAATCAAGCGTTCAATCTCCAAGCAGTCAGCTGGAGTGAAACCAGATTCGGATGTTCGAACGGACCCTGAACAAGAAGGTCTCGTCTCAAAGGTAGCTTCCAAGGTGGAGCCGATGACATATTCACCAGATCTGCATACCAAGTCCTGCGTGGCCACGCAGGAGCTATCAAGATCACCGACGCCCTCTCCTGATTGATCCTGGCTACCAGCCTGGGGATGAGAGGAAACGGCGGGAACACATAGGCTAGTTTGAAGGTCCAAGGTGCTACTAGTGCATCCACTAGAGCCGCCTTGGGATCCCTGGATCTGGACCCGTAGCAAGGAACTTTGAAGTTCTGACGAGAGGCCATCAGATCCATGTCTGGAATGCCCCACAGCTGAGTGACTTGGGCAAAGATTTCCGGATGGAGTTCCCACTCCCCCGGATGCAATGTCTGACGACTCAGAAAATCCGCTTCCCAATTTTCCACTCCTGGGATGTGGATAGCAGACAGGTGGCAGGAGTGAGACTCCGCCCATAGAATGATTTTGGTCACTTCTTCCATCGCTAGGGAACTCCTTGTTCCCCCCTGATGGTTGATGTACGCAACAGTTGTCATGTTGTCTGATTGAAACCGTATGAACTTGGCCCTCGCTAGCTGAGGCCAAGCCTTGAGAGCATTGAATATCGCTCTCAGTTCCAGAATATTTATCGGTAGAAGAGATTCTTCCCGAGACCAAAGACCCTGAGCTTTCAGGGATCCCCAGACCGCGCCCCAGCCCATCAGACTGGCGTCGGTCGTGACAATGACCCACTCTGGTCTGCGGAATGTCATCCCTTGTGACAGGTTGTCCAGGGACAGCCACCAACGGAGTGAGTCTCTGGTCCTCTGATTTACTTGTATCTTCGGAGACAAGTCTGTATAGTCCCCATTCCACTGACTGAGCATGCACAGTTGTAATGGTCTTAGATGAATGCGCGCAAAAGGAACTATGTCCATTGCCGCTACCATCAACCCGATCACTTCCATGCACTGAGCTATGGAAGGAAGAGGAACGGAATGAAGTATTCGACAAGAGTCTAGAAGTTTTGTTTTTCTGGCCTCTGTCAGAAAAATCCTCATTTCTAAGGAGTCTATTATTGTTCCCAGGAAGGGAACCCTTGTTGACGGGGATAGAGAACTCTTTTCCACGTTCACTTTCCATCCGTGAGATCTGAGAAAGGCCAGGACAATGTCCGTGTGAGCCCTTGCTTGAGGAAGGGACGACGCTTGAATCAGAATGTCGTCCAAGTAAGGTACTACAGCAATGCCCCTTGGTCTTAGCACAGCTAGAAGGGACCCTAGTACCTTTGTGAAAATCCTTGGAGCAGTGGCTAATCCGAAAGGAAGCGCCACGAACTGGTAATGTTTGTCCAGGAATGCGAACCTTAGGAACCGATGATGTTCCTTGTGGATAGGAATATGTAGATACGCATCCTTTAAATCCACCGTGGTCATGAATTGACCTTCCTGGATGGAAGGAAGAATAGTTCGAATGGTTTCCATCTTGAACGATGGAACCTTGAGAAACTTGTTTAAGATCTTGAGATCTAAGATTGGTCTGAACGTTCCCTCTTTTTTGGGAACTATGAACAGATTGGAGTAGAACCCCATCCCTTGTTCTCTTAATGGAACAGGATGAATCACTCCCATTTTTGACAGGTCTTCTACACAATGTAAGAATGCCTGTCTTTTTATGTGGTCTGAAGACAACTGAGACCTGTGGAACCTCCCCCTTGGGGGAAGTCCCTTGAATTCCAGAAGATAACCTTGGGAGACTATTTCTAGCGCCCAAGGATCCAGAACATCTCTTGCCCAAGCCTGAGCGAAGAGAGAGAGTCTGCCCCCCACCAGATCCGGTCCCGGATCGGGGGCCAACATTTCATGCAGTCTTGGTAGCAGTGGCAGGTTTCTTGGCCTGCTTTCCCTTGTTCCAGCCTTGCATTGGTCTCCAAGCTGGCTTGGCTTGAGAAGTATTACCCTCTTGCTTAGAGGACGTAGCACCTTGGGCTGGTCCGTTTCTACGAAAGGGACGAAAATTAGGTTTATTTTTTGCCTTGAAAGGCCGATCCTGAGGAAGGGCGTGGCCCTTACCCCCAGTGATATCAGAGATAATCTCTTTCAAGTCAGGGCCAAACAGCGTTTTCCCCTTGAAAGGAATGTTAAGTAGCTTGTTCTTGGAAGACGCATCAGCCGACCAAGATTTCAACCAAAGCGCTCTGCGCGCCACAATAGCAAACCCAGAATTCTTAGCCGCTAACCTAGCCAATTGCAAAGTGGCGTCTAGGGTGAAAGAATTAGCCAATTTGAGAGCATTGATTCTGTCCATAATCTCCTCAAAAGGAGGAGAATCACTATCGACCGCCTTTATCAGATCATCGAACCAGAAACATGCGGCTGTAGCGACAGGGACAATGCATGAAATTGGTTGTAGAAGGTAACCTTGCTGAACAAACATCTTTTTAAGCAAACCTTCTAATTTTTTATCCATAGGATCTTTGAAAGCACAACTATCCTCTATGGGTATAGTGGTGCGTTTGTTTAAAGTGGAAACCGCTCCCTCGACCTTGGGGACTGTCTGCCATAAGTCCTTTCTGGGGTCGACCATAGGAAACAATTTTTTAAATATGGGGGGAGGGACGAAAGGAATACCGGGCCTTTCCCATTCTTTATTAACAATGTCCGCCACCCGCTTGGGTATAGGAAAAGCTTCTGGGAGCCCCGGCACCTCTAGGAACTTGTCCATTTTACATAGTTTCTCTGGGATGACCAACTTGTCACAATCATCCAGAGTGGATAATACCTCCTTAAGCAGAATGCGGAGATGTTCCAACTTAAATTTAAATGCAATCACATCAGGTTCAGCCTGTTGAGAAATGTTCCCTGAATCAGTAATTTCTCCCTCAGACAAAACCTCCCTGGCCCCATCAGACTGGGTTAGGGGCCCTTCAGAAATATTAATATCAGCGTCGTCATGCTCTTCAGTATCTAAAACAGAGCAGCCGCGCTTACGCTGACAAGTGTTCATTTTGGCTAAAATGTTTTTGACAGAATTATCCATTACAGCCGTTAATTGTTGCATAGTAAGGAGTATTGGCGCGCTAGATGTACTAGGGGCCTCCTGAGTGGGCAAGACTCGTGTAGACGAAGGAGGGAATGATGCAGTACCATGCTTACTCCCCTCACTTGAGGAATCATCTTGGGCATCATTGTCATTATCACATAAATCACATTTATTTAAATGAATAGGAATTCTGGCTTCCCCACATTCAGAACACAGTCTATCTGGTAGTTCAGACATGTTAAACAGGCATAAACTTGATAACAAAGTACAAAAACGTTTTAAAATAAAACCGTTACTGTCACTTTAAATTTTAAACTGAACACACTTTATTACTGCAATTGCGAAAAAACATGAAGGAATTGTTCAAAATTCACCAAATTTTCACCACAGTGTCTTAAAGCCTTAAAAGTATTGCACACCAAATTTGGAAGCTTTAACCCTTAAAATAACGGAACCGGAGCCGTTTTAAACTTTAACCCCTTTACAGTCCCTGGTATCTGCTTTGCTGAGACCCAACCAAGCCCAAAGGGGAATACGATACCAAATGACGCTTTCAGAAAGTCTTTTCTAAGTATCAGAGCTCCTCTCACATGCGACTGCATGCCATGCCTCTCAAAAACAAGTGCGCCACACCGGCGCGAAAATGAGGCTCTGCTTATGCTTTGGGAAAGCCCCTAAGGAATAAGGTGTCTAATACAGTGCCTGCCGATATTATTATATCAAAATACCCAGATAAAATGATTCCTCAAGGCTAAATATGTGTTAATAATGAATCGATTTAGCCCAGAAAAAGTCTACAGTCTTAATAAGCCCTTGTGAAGCCCTTATTTACAATCGTAATAAACATGGCTTACCGGATCCCATAGGGAAAATGACAGCTTCCAGCATTACATCGTCTTGTTAGAATGTGTCATACCTCAAGCAGCAAGAGGCTGCACACTGTTCCCCCAACTGAAGTTAATTGCTCTCAACAGTCCTGTGTGGAACAGCCATGGATTTTAGTTACGGTTGCTAAAATCATTTTCCTCATACAAACAGAAATCTTCATCTCTTTTCTGTTTCTGAGTAAATAGTACATACCAGCACTATTTCAAAATAACAAACTCTTGATTGAATAATAAAAACTACAGTTAAACACTAAAAAACTCTAAGCCATCTCCGTGGAGATGTTGCCTGTACAACGGCAAAGAGAATGACTGGGGTAGGCGGAGCCTAGGAGGGATCATGTGACCAGCTTTGCTGGGCTCTTTGCCATTTCCTGTTGGGGAAGAGAATATCCCACAAGTAAGGATGACGCCGTGGACCGGACACACCTATGTTGGAGAAATACTGAATATACCTCAAAGCAGGTAATCTGCAGGCCGTTCCCCCAACTTAAGTTTTCCCATATTCATCAGTTATGTGTGAGAACAGCAATGGACCTTAGTTACAAACCACCAAGATCATCAAATCTCCAGGCAGAATTCTTCTTCTAATTTCTGCCTGAGAGAAAAACAGTACAACGCCGGTACCGTTTAAAAATAACAAACTCTTGATTGAAGGTAAAACTACACTAAGTCACCACATATCTCTTGATACTTCCTTTCTTGTCGAGAGTTGCAAGAGAATGACTGGGGGTGGCAGTTAGGGGAGGAGCTATATAGACAGCTCTGCTGTGGGTGTCCTCTTGCAACTTCCTGTTGGGAAGGAGAATATCCCACAAGTAATGGATGAACCCGTGGACTGGATACACCTTACAAGAGAAAAGGGCACTTTTAAATGTGGCAAAAAAACGTTGCCACATGTGTAAATATATTACACATGGGGCGACTCATTTAATTTCACATACCACAGGTGAACAATTTCACATTTTAGGACGATTATATTGTGACTCCAGCTACATCATATATGCGCTCACGTGTAAATGTGGTGTGCAATATATAGGATGTGCCTGTAGAAAAATCAGAGTAATATGGAGCGAACATTTGAGAAATGTGTTACGTAAATCAGCTAAAAATAGTGTATCCAGACACTGCTGTCACGAATATACCCCAGGAAAATGTCAGCTACAAATTACTCCACTAGAAAGTATTCCCTTTAGTCAATATCACAATAGGTTTATCCAATTGAGACAAAGGGAAACCTATTGGATTTTAGATTTCAAACGTTATTCCCAATGGGGTTAAATGAGGTGATTGATTCAGCTGCTTTTGTCTAATTTCAGATAGTGATCTAGGTATTGTGATCATTGTGTAGATTATATTTTTAGGGAGTTATGTCTAATTATTATGGTTTATTAGATATTCCATCAGAGATATATACAGGGAGTGCAGAATTATTAGGCAAATTAGTATTTTGACCACATCATCCTCTTTATGCATGTTGTCTTACTCCAAGCTGTATAGGCTCGAAAGCCTACTACCAATTAAGCATATTAGGTGATGTGCATCTCTGTAATGAGAAGGGGTGTGGTCTAATGACATCAACACCCTATATCAGGTGTGCATAATTATTAGGCAACTTCCTTTCCTTTGGCAAAATGGGTCAAAAGAAGGACTTGACAGGCTCAGAAAAGTAAAAAATAGTGAGATATCTTGCAGAGGGATGCAGCACTCTTAAAATTGCAAAGCTTCTGAAGCGTGATCATCGAACAATCAAGCGTTTCATTCAAAATAGTCAACAGGGTCGCAAGAAGCGTGTGGAAAAACCAAGGCGCAAAATAACTGCCCATGAACTGAGAAAAGTCAAGCGTGCAGCTGCCAAGATGCCACCAGTTTGGCCATATTTCAGAGCTGCAACATCACTGGAGTGCCCAAAAGCACAAGGTGTGCAATACTCAGAGACATGGTCAAGGTAAGAAAGGCTGAAAGACGACCACCACTGAACAAGACACACAAGCTGAAACGTCAAGACTGGGCCAAGAAATATGTCAAGACTGATTTTTCTAAGGTTTTATGGACTGATGAAATGAGAGTGAGTCTTGATGGGCCAGATGGATGGGCCCGTGGCTGGATTGGTAAAGGGCAGAGAGCTCCAGTCCGACTCAGACGCCAGCAAGGTGGAGGTGGAGTACTGGTTTGGGCTGGTATCATCAAAGATGAGCTTGTGGGGCCTTTTCGGGTTGAGGATGGAGTCAAGCTCAACTCCCAGTCCTACTGCCAGTTTCTGGAAGACACCTTCTTCAACCAGTGGTACAGGAAGAAGTCTGCATCCTTCAAGAAAAACATGATTTTCATGCAGGACAATGCTCCATCACACGCGTCCAAGTACTCCACAGCGTGGCTGGCAAGAAAGGGTATAAAAGAAGAAAATCTAATGACATGGCCTCCTTGTTCACCTGATCTGAACCCCATTGAGAACCTGTGGTCCATCATCAAATGTGAGATTTACAAGGAGGGAAAACAGTACACCTCTCTGAACAGTGTCTGGGAGGCTGTGGTTGCTGCTGCACGCAATGTTGATGGTGAACAGATCAAAACACTGACAGAATCCATGGATGGCAGGCTTTTGAGTGTCCTTGCAAAGAAAGGTGGCTATATTGGTTACTGATTTGTTTTTGTTTTGTTTTTGAATGTCAGAAATGTATATTTGTGAATGTTGAGATGTTATATTGGTTTCACTGGTAAAAATAAATAATTGAAATGGGTATATATTTGTTTTTTGTTAAGTTGCCTAATAATTATGCACAGTAATAGTCACCTGCACACACAGATATCCCCCTAAAAACATAATTTATGCTTACCTGATAAATTCCTTTCTTCTGTTGTGTGATCAGTCCACGGGTCATCATTACTTCTGGGATATTATCTGCTCCCCTACAGGAAGTGCAAGAGGATTCACCCAGCAGAGTTGCTATATAGCTCCTCCCCTCTACGTCACCTCCAGTCATTCGACCAAAGACCAACGAGAAAGGAGAAGCCAAGGGTGTAGTGGTGACTGAATTATAATTTAAAAAATATGTACCTGCCTTAAAAAACAGGGCGGGCCGTGGACTGATCACACAACAGAAGAAAGGAATTTATCAGGTAAGCATAAATTATGTTTTCTTCTGTTATGTGTGATCAGTCCACGGGTCATCATTACTTCTGGGATACCAATACCAAAGCAAAAGTACACGGATGACGGGAGGGATAGGCAGGCTCATTATACAGAAGGAACCACTGCCTGAAGAACCTTTCTCCCAAAAATAGCCTCCGAAGAAGCAAAAATGTCAAATTTGTAAAATTTGGAAAAAGTATGAAGCGAAGACCAAGTTGCAGCCTTGCAAATCTGTTCAACAGAGGCCTCATTCTTAAAGGCCCAAGTGGAAGCCACAGCTCTAGTGGAATGAGCTGTAATTCTTTCAGGAGGCTGCTGTCCAGCAGTCTCATAGGCTAAACGTATTATGCTACGAAGCCAAAAAGAGAGAGAGGTAGCAGAAGCTTTTTGACCTCTCCTCTGTCCAGAATAAACGACAAACAGGGAAGAAGTTTGGCGAAAATCTTTAGTTGCCTGCAAGTAGAACTTGAGGGCACGAACTACATCCAGATTGTGTAGAAGACGTTCCTTCTTTGAAGAAGGATTTGGACACAAGGATGGAACAACAATCTCTTGATTGATATTCCTGTTAGAGACAACCTTAGGTAAGAACCCAGGTTTAGTACGCAGAACTACCTTGTCTGAGTGAAAGATCAGATAAGGAGAATCACAAAGTAGGGCTGATAACTCAGAGACTCTTCGAGCCGAGGAAATAGCCATTAAAAATAGAACTTTCCAAGATAACAATTTTATATCAATGGAATGAAGGGGTTCAAACGGAACACCCTGTAAAACGTTAAGAACTAAGTTTAAACTCCATGGCGGAGCAACAGTTTTAAACACAGGCTTGATCCTAGCTAAAGCCTGACAAAAGGCCTGGATGTCTGAATTTTCTGACAGACGCCTGTGTAACAAGATGGACAGAGCTGAGATCTGTCCCTTTAATGAGCTAGCCGATAAACCCTTTTCTAAACCTTCTTGTAGAAAAGACAATATCCTAGGAATCCTAACCTTACTCCAGGAGTAATCTTTGGATTCACACCAGAATAGGTATTTACGCCATATTTTATGGTAAATCTTTCTGGTAACAGGCTTCCTAGCCTGTATCAGGGTATCAATAACCGACTCAGAAAAACCACGTTTCGATAAAATCAAGCGTTCAATTTCCAAGCAGTCAGCTTCAGAGAAGTTAGACTTTGATGTTTGAATGGACCCTGAATCAGAAGGTCCTGTCTTAGAGGTAGAGACCAAGGCGGACAGGATGACATGTCCACTAGATCTGCATACCAAGTCCTGCGCGGCCATGCAGGCGCTATTAGAATCACTGATGCTCTCTCCTGTTTGATTTTGGCAATCAATCGAGGAAGCAGCAGGAAGGGTGGAAACACATAAGCCATCCTGAAGTTCCAAGGTGCTGTCAAAGCATCTATCAGAACCGCTCAGGATCCCTGGATCTGGATCCGTAGCGAGGAAGTTTGGCGTTCTGGCGAGACGCCATGAGATCTATCTCTGGTTTGCCCCAACGTCGAAGTATTTGGGCAAAGACCTCCGGATGAAGTTCCCACTCCCCCGGATGAAGAGTCTGGCGACTCAAGAAATCCGCCTCCCAGTTCTCCACTCCCGGGATGTGGATTGCTGACAGGTGGCAAGAGTGAGACTCTGCCCAGCGAATTATCTTTGATACTTCTATCATTGCTAGGGAGCTTCTTGTCCCTCCCTGATGGTTGATGTAAGCTACAGTCGTGATGTTGTCCGACTGAAACCTGATGAACCCCCGAGTCTTTAACTGGGGCCAAGCTAGAAGGGCATTGAGAACTGCTCTCAATTCCAGAATGTTTATTGGCAGGAGACTTTCCTCCTGACTCCATTGTCCCTGAGCCTTCAGAGAATTCCAGACAGCGCCCCAACCTAGAAGGCTGGCGTCTGTTGTTACAATTGTCCAGTCCGGCCTGCTGAACGGCATCCCCCTGGACAGATGTGGTCGAGAAAGCCACCATAGAAGAGAGTTTCTGGTCTCTTGATCCAGATTCAGAGTGGGGGACAAATCTGAGTAATCCCCATTCCACTGACTCAGCATGCACAATTGCAGCGGTCTGAGATGTAGGCGTGCAAAGGGTACTATGTCCATTGCTGCTACCATTAAGCCGATCACCTCCATGCATTGAGCTACTGACGGGAGTTGAATGGAATGAAGGACACGGCATGCATTTAGAAGCTTTGTTAATCTGTCTTCTGTCAGATAAATCTTCATTTCTACAGAATCTATAAGAGTCCCCAAGAATGGAACTCTTGTGAGAGGCAAGAGAGAACTCTTCCTTTCGTTCACTTTCCATCCATGCGACCTTAGAAATGCCAGAACTAACTCTGTATGAGACTTGGCAGTTTGAAAGCTTGAAGCTTGTATCAGAATGTCGTCTAGGTACGGAGCTACCGAAATTCCTCGCGGTCTCAGAACCGCTAGAAGGGCACCCAGAACCTTTGTGAAGATTCTTGGAGCCGTAGCCAATCCGAATGGAAGGGCTACAAACTGGTAATGCCTGTCTAAGAAGGCAAACCTTAGATATCGGTAATGATCTTTGTGAATCGGTATGTGAAGGTAAGCATCCTTTAAATCCACTGTGGTCATGTACTGACCCTCTTGGATCATGGGTAAGATTGTCCGAATAGTTTCCATTTTGAACGATGGAACTCTTAGGAATTTGTTTAGGATCTTTAAATCCAAGATTGGCCTGAAAGTTCCCTCTTTTTTGGGAACCACAAACAGGTTTGAGTAAAACCCTTGTCCTTGTTCCGACCGCGGAACCGGATGGATCACTCCCATTAATAATAGATCTTGTACACAGCGTAGAAACGCGTCTTTCTTTATTTGGTTTGTTGACAACCTTGACAGATGAAATCTCCCTCTTGGGGGAGATAATTTGAAGTCTAGAAGGTATCCCTGAGATATGATCTCTAGCGCCCAGGGATCCTGGACATCTCTTGCCCAAGCCTGGGCGAAGAGAGAGAGTCTGCCCCCCACTAGATCCGGTCCCGGATCGGGGGCCCTCGGTTCATGCTGTCTTAGGGGCAGCAGCAGGTTTTCTGGCCTGCTTGCCCTTATTCCAGGACTGGTTAGGTTTCCAGCCTTGTCTGTAACGAGCAACAGCTCCTTCCTGTTTTGGTGCAGTGGAAGTTGATGCTGCACCTGCTTTGAAATTCCGAAAGGGACGAAAATTAGACTGTCTAGCCTTAGCTTTGGCTTTGTCTTGAGGTAGAGCGTGGCCCTTACCTCCTGAAATGTCAGCGATAATTTCTTTCAAACCGGGCCCAAATAAAGTTTGCCCCTTGAAAGGTATATTAAGTAATTTGGACTTAGAAGTTACATCAGCCGACCAGGATTTTAGCCACAGCGCCCTACGTGCCTGAATGGCGAATCCTGAATTCTTAGCCGTAAGTTTGGTTAAATGTACTACGGCCTCCGAAATGAATGAATTAGCTAGTTTAAGGACTCTAAGCCTGTCCGTAATGTCGTCCAGCGTAGCGGAACTAAGGTTCTCTTCCAGAGACTCAATCCAAAATGCTGCCGCAGCCGTAATCGGCGCGATGCATGCAAGGGGTTGCAATATAAAACCTTGTTGAACAAACATTTTCTTAAGGTAACCCTCTAATTTTTTATCCATAGGATCTGAAAAAGCACAGCTATCCTCCACCGGGATAGTGGTGCGCTTAGCTAAAGTAGAAACTGCTCCCTCCACCTTAGGGACCGTTTGCCATAAGTCCCGTGTGGTGGCGTCTATTGGAAACATTTTTCTAAATATTGGAGGGGGTGAGAACGGCACACCGGGTCTATCCCACTCCTTAGTAACAATTTCAGTTAATCTCTTAGGTATAGGAAAAACGTCAGTACTCGCCGGTACCGCAAAGTATTTATCCAACCTACACATTTTCTCTGGTATTGCAACAGTGTTACAATCGTTAAGAGCCGCTAAGACCTCCCCTAGTAATACACGGAGGTTTTCCAATTTAAATTTAAAATTTGAAATATCTGAATCTAATCTGCTTGGATCAGAACCGTCACCTACAGAATGAAGCTCTCCGTCCTCATGCTCTGCAAGCTGTGACGCAGTATCAGACATGGCCCTAGAATTATCAGCGCACTCTGTTCTCACCCCAGAGTGATCACGCTTGCCTCTTAGTTCTGGTAACTTAGCCAAAACTTCAGTCATAACAGTAGCCATATCTTGTAATGTTATCTGTAATGGCTGCCCAGATGTACTAGGCGCCATAATATCACGCACCTCCCGGGCGGGAGACGCAGGTACTGACACGTGAGGCGAGTTAGACGGCATAACTCTCCCCTCGCTGTTTGGTGAAATTTGTTCAATTTGTACAGATTGGCTTTTATTTAAAGTAGCATCAATACAGTTAGTACATAAATTTCTATTGGGCTCCACCTTGGCATTGGAACAAATGACACAGGTATCTTCCTCTGAATCAGACATGTTTAACACACTAGCAATAAACATGCAACTTGGTTACAATCTTATTTAACAAAAACGTACTGTGCCTCAAAGAAGCACTAAACGATTAAATGACAGTTGAAATAATGAACTGAAAAAACAGTTATAGCATCACTCTTTAAAAACAACACAACTTGTTAGCAAAGGTTTGTTCCCATTAGTAAAGCAACACTAATTAAATTTGAAACATAAAAATCACAGAGCAACGTTTTAAAACACAGTCACTACATAAATCTCACAGCTCTGCTGAGAGAATCTACCTCCCTTCAAAGAAGTTTGAAGACCCCTGAGTTCTGTTAGAGATGAACCGGATCATGCAGAAAATACAAGTGTAACTGACTGGAAATTTTTTGATGCGTAGCAAAGAGCGCCAAAAACGGCCCCTCCCCCTCACACACAGCAGTGAGAGAGAAACGAAACTGTCATAATCAAAACAAGCAAACTGCCAAGTGGAAAAATAATGCCCAAATATATATTCACTCAGTACCTCAGAAATGCAAACGATTCTACATTCCAGCAAAAACGTTTAACATGAATTAAATACCTATTAAAAGGTTTAATGTACTTTTACAGAGTAATTCCGGTGAAATACCATCCCCAGAATACTGAAGTGTAGAGTATACATACATGTCATTATAACGGTATAGCAGGATTTTCTCATCAATTCCATTCAGAAAATAAAAACTGCTACATACCTCAATGCAGATTCAACTGCCCGCTGTCCCCTGATCTGAAGCTTTTACCTCCCTCAGATGGCCGAGAAACAGCAATATGATCTTAACTACTCCGGTTAAAATCATAAGAAAAACTCTGGTAGATTCTTCTTCAAACTCTGCCAGAGAAGTAATAACACGCTCCGGTGCTATTGTAAAATAACAAACTTTTGATTGAAGTTATAAAAACTAAGTATAATCACCATAGTCCTCTCACACCTCCTATCTAGTCTTTGGGTGCAAGAGAATGACTGGGGGTGACGTAGAGGGGAGGAGCTATATAGCAACTCTGCTGGGTGAATCCTCTTGCACTTCCTGTAGGGGAGCAGATAATATCCCAGAAGTAATGATGACCCGTGGACTGATCACATAACAGAAGAAATAGCTATAACTAAAAACAAACTAAAAACTACTTCCAAAACTATTCAGCTTTGATATTAATGAGTTTTTTGGGTTCATTGAGAACATGGTTGTTGTTCAATAATAAAAACATAATTTATGCTTACCTGATAAATTTATTTCTCTTGTAGTGTGTTCAGTCCACGGGTCATCCATTACTTATGGGATATATTCTCCTTCCCAACAGGAAGTTGCAAGAGGATCACCCAAGCAGAGCTGCTATATAGCTCCTCCCCTCACATGTCATATCCAGTCATTCGACCGAAACAAGATGAGAAAGGAGAAACTATCGGGTGCAGTGGTGACTGGAGTTATAATTTAAAATTTAGAACCTGCCTCAAAAAAGACAGGGCGGGCCGTGGACTGAACACACTACCAGATAAATAAATTTATCAGGTAAGCATAAATTATGTTTTCTCTTGTTAAGTGTGTTCAGTCCACGGGTCATCCATTACTTATGGAATACCAATACCAAAGCTAAAGTACACGGATGATAGGAGGGACAAGGCAGGAACTTTAAACAGAAGGAACCACTGCCTGTAGAACCTTTCTCCCAAAAACAGCCTCCGAAGAAGCAAAAGTATCAAATTTGTAAAATTTGGAAAAAGTATGAAGTGAAGACCAAGTTGCAGCCTTGCAAATCTGTTCAACTGAGGCCTCATTCTTAAAGGCCCAAGTGGAAGCCACAGCTCTAGTGGAATGAGCTGTAATTCGTTCAGGAGGCTGCTGTCCAGCAGTCTCATAGGCTAAACGTATTATGCTACGAAGCCAAAAAGAGAGAGAGGTAGCCGAAGCCTTTTGACCTCTCCTCTGTCCAGAGTAAACGACAAACAGAGAAGAAGTTTGCCGAAAATCTTTAGTTGCCAGTAAGTAAAACTTCAGGGCACGGACTACGTCTAGATTATGCAAAAGACGTTCCTTCTTTGAAGAAGGATTAGGACATAATGATGAAACAACAATCTCTTGATTGATATTCCTGTTAGAAACAACCTTAGGTAGGGGCGGAGCCGGAAGCTGCCATGAGAGCAGTGTAAATCTGGAGCTCCGTGAACTGAGCCTTGTACTAAGAGCTGAAATCTGGTATAATGCTCTTATTTCTACTAATGGAACATTAATATGGCTGTGTGAACCTCTGCTGCCAAGACTGAACCCTCTTTGCCTCAATGCGAGCAACAATCGCTTATTTACTGGTAGTTTTCTAAAGTTCCTTAACAAGCTGCGCCATTGCCGAGACCGGAAGTGCTACGGATCTACTATTGCCGAGGCAAAGTCTGCACCAGCAAACTCATACCATCGGATAAGGCACAACCATCGGGCGATCTCACTAAGGCCAGTGACATGGTGGACCAGCCTGCACCTCTGCTCTCTGGAAACCAGGTGCAGCTGCTCGACAAGAACGAGAGGTGAGAGCATGCATATAACCACGCGGCCCACAGTAACTTATTAACTTACCGGAACCTTCAGTACTATGACAGACAGCTGGGGCAGATAAAGATATCAATATAATTTGCTGACAGGGCTCACTAATGAGAAGTGTACTTAAAATTGGACACAGACCAAGGAATCACACTTATTGAACCCCACGCAGTGCGCATAACGGACAGTAACAGCTCTCTTTAAATCTCGCACATTGCGGCCCTTTATATGTAAGACAAGAGAATAATGGAATTATTAACCACGCAGGGTTTAAAATTAAAGCAAAATGGACTTTAAAGCAAACTTCATAACGACATTAAATCAGTGAACCCATTCACTACAGTTCAGTTGACTCGCTGTTATACTTCTTCACTCTATAGTGCATCAATATCTTCACTTTTATAGTGTTTGCAGCAGAAATGGCAGCAAGACATACTGTCAGAACAGAAAAATCGGTCAAAAGTACCCCTATTAAAACTCTCACTATGACTTCCTTTTTACATGCATCTGACCCAGAGACCACACATGTTGAGATGAGTCGGAATGAGCAGTCTCCTAAAGCTAACTCTCAATCTAATACATCGCAACCACTCCCAGAAACACAGCTTTCAGCATCTCTACTGAATAATTTACCATCTAAACAAGACATAGCGGACATAGTTCGAATGTGTATAAGAGAGGAAATGGCAGTGCTATTACAAGACATTCATACTCTAGGGTTCCAGATGGAATCGCTGGAAACCAACCATGAACAGCTCAAGGGAGATGTTAGCACTTTAACTGAACAAGTTTCAACACAACAGGAAATTATTCAGGGTCTCCAAGAAAAGCTGGAAGATTTGGAAAACCGCAGTAGGCGGAAGAATCTAAGAATCAGGGGAGTACCTGAGGATGTATTGCCACAAGACTTCCCGGTCTATTTGCCAGCCCTGTTCCAGCATGTGAAAGAGACATCCCACACATCAGACATACAATGGGTGAGAGCACACCGCGCTTTGCGCCCTAAACCCCCTGATACAGCCCCACCAAGGGACATCATTATTAGATTCAAAAGTTCCTTAGACAAAGAAATGATACTAAATCAGTCCCGCAAGAACCAGCCGATAAGATTTAGAGGAACTGTACTCCAGTTTTATCAGGATTTATCCTACGAGACCTTGCAAAGAAGAAAGGAATTTTCCCAACTAACAACGCTGCTCCGAAACAAAAAGATCCCATAAAGATGGGGATTTCCAGCACAAGTATGGGTCCTCAGGAACAACACTAGATTAATCTGCAGATCCCCGGAGAACATCCCTGACTTCTGTTCATCCTTGGGACTTCATCCAGTTTAGCCTCTGACTGTAAATAGCTCTTTGCAACCTCCCAACAAACGGCCCAGCGAGGTGATATCCAGTTGGCATACAGTTGTCGCAAAGAAGGGCAAAGCTGCGTCAGCCTCACCAACCATGTCCGGCTCATCCACTTGAGACAATCTCGCTAACCTATTTTGAGAAAAGTGTACTTTCATTCCCATAGGTTGGGGTTGCTACATAGCTGCAAGTGATTTATCTATATCTGTTTTGAATATCCATGTTTATTTTGAATATTTAAAGTTTAGCTTAATTTATCTTCAGTTAGCTATTAGTCTGCTATTACGTATAAGGTCCCACAAATCTATCTCCACCATAATAGAAGTATGGCAGCTACATGGAGGAAAATTCCCTCCTCCATCCCCCCTTAAAAACAGGTGGTTATAAATATCTTAGAATGTTCCATCTATCTTGCCTTACTACCAGACTATATGATATTGTTATAGAAATGTTAACAGGGTTCATAGTTCGTACCCCCATTAAACACTCTCAGTATGCCCTATATTAGGACGAGAGACTCGAATCCTAACCCGAAATACCCATTTAGTTTATCTCTTTATATGTTTATTGTTAATACTGTTTTTTGTATTTGTACTGATTTTCTCTATCTTTTAGGAAATGGACTTCACTTAGTGATACTTCTTATACTTTGTACCAGGTACCATGCTGCACTCCTGATAATCTCCACGTCACAAGTAGGTAGATATGACACAATTTAAAGGTAACACTAAACATCATCTGACCCTTTTAACACAAAATGCCAAAGGGTTAAATTCGCCATCCAAACGCTCTAAAGCCCTTTCAGATCTAGCCAAGAGACAAGTAGATATAGTGTTTTTGCAAGAGACACACTTTCAATTCAAAAAAGAACCAAAATATTTTGGGAAAACATATAACTTAGTTTTTCATAGCTCAGGGCCCAACAAGAAAGCAGGAGTTAGTATATTAATTAAAAAGGACCTACCTTTTTCGATGACCCGTATAGACAGAGACCGGGATGGTAGATTTCTAGGACTGACAGGACGGTTGTACGGACGTCCTATAACACTAGTGAACATATATGCCCCAAACGCCAAACAGTTGCCTTTTTTCCGAACTGCATTCAAGAAAATACTGGATTTAGCAACTGGTCCGGTGTTTCTGGCTGGAGATTTCAACCTCCCTCTTCACCCAATAAAAGACAGTTCCAATCCCAATGTTTCGGTCTCAAAGAAAATTACCACATATTTGTGGAAAAATCTAAAAGATTTAACCCTATATGACACATGGCGTCTAATACATACTGATAAAAGGGACTACACATTTTTCTCACACCCGAACAAAACATATAGCAGACTCGACTACATATTTACAAACCAAAAAAGCCTCCCCTTTGTACACAGCTGCGACATCTCCCCCACATTTTGGTCCGACCATTCAGCGGTCAAATTAAAATTTTCATGGCCTGAAATTCCAACAGAGCCATATATATGGAAATTAGATGAAACCCTCCTGAGTGACCCTACTCGCGTCACCAAACTAGCCTCCCTAATATCTGAATACTTCATGATTAACACTAATTCTATAAAAGACCACTTTAAGATTTGGGAAGCGCATAAATGTGTCATTCGGGGGGAACTAATAAAATTGAAAACCCAAGTCCTGCGCCATGCACGCCAGCAGTATAAAGATCTCTCTGAAACCCTTTTGCGACTAGATCATAAATTAAAACTAGACCCAACTGATACTAATACAGCTCAAGAATATCAATCAGCACGAGCGGCATTGGACAACTTCTTAGATATAGAATATCAGACACTACGCAGAAAGACAAATAGCTTATTCTATTATGAAAGCAATAGAGCAGGAAAACTTTTGGCTCGCGCATTAAAAAAAAAACGGTTCAAATCATATATCTACGAAATACAACGCCCGCATCCCAAATCACCTGCAGTCACAACACAAGATATACTACGCACTTTCCTCAAATATTATAATGACCTTTATAATATAACAAAAGCACCCCCCCTGGGGGCTCATATCCAAGGCCTTTCCTCCTATATTGCAGCTTGCCAAGTCCCAACAATCACGCAAGAGCAATTAAATGATCTAAAACAATCAATTTCATTGCAAGAGCTACAGTCAGCCATAACATCTTTACCTAATGGGAAAAGCCCAGGACCCGATGGCCTCTCAGCTAGATACTACAAAACTTTCTCTGACATTCTATCTCCACACCTTACCTTCCTTTTCAATGAGGTCTCTGAAACCAATCCATTTCCTCCATCAATGCTGGAAGCCCATATTACTATATTACCTAAACCGGGCAAACCACCTAACACACCAGCTAACTTTAGGCCGATCTCTCTACTTAATGTAGATGTCAAATTATATGCTAAGATCCTTGCAACCCGAATCAATAGATTTCTTCCCTCTATTGTCCACATGAATCAGGCAGGTTTTATCCCCACTCGAGAGACCAGGGATAATACATCCAAAATATTAACCCTTATGGAATATGCATATCAATGGGAGGTTCCCTCCGCATTCATATCTATGGATGCGGAGAAAGCCTTTGACAGGTTAGATTGGCTTTTTCTGAGAGAAACTCTCCTTAGGTTTGGTTTTGACCAAGACTTAACAGGGAAGATATTTGCACTATATAACACCCCACAGGCTAGAATTAAATTAAATGATACTATCTCGGACACTTTTCAAATCTCAAATGGAACCAGACAGGGTTGCCCGCTCTCCCCTTTGCTCTATCGATGGAAATACTAGCTTCCTATGTCAGAAATCATACAGCCATCACAGGCCATAAAATAGGCGACACGGAATATAAAATAACACTCTATGAGGAAAACATATTAGTTACCCTCACTAATCCCGAATCATCCATCCCTACGTTAATGCAAACATTACACATTTACGGACTTTATTCAAATTTTAAAGTAAACGTTGCAAAGTCGGAACTATTAAGCGTACACCTTTCATCCAGGACCATACAAAACATACACCAACAATTTGACTTCAGAAACCAGGAAAAAGCAATTAAATACCTAGGAGTGCATATTTCCCCATTCATCCAAGAAACACTAACATTAAATTATAAAGCGATCTCATTACAAATTGACTCCCTACTTAGGGACTGGAATAATAAATTTCTCTCCTGGCTAGGAAAACTAAACGCGATTAAAATGATAATTTTGCCCAAAATATTGTATCTCATGCAGACATTACCGATACCCCTTCCCGACCGCATGATATTTCAGCTTCAAAAAACATTAAACTCTTTTATCTGGTCCCATAAGAGACCACGCATCGCGACAGCCACAATATACCGCCCTAAAGACCTGGGAGGTTTAGGTGCCCCGAATCTGCAACAATATAGACAAGCTACTTTTCTAACTAGAATAGTAGACTGGTGCAAACATGCTCCCAATAAAGAATGGGTTTTATTAGAACACCACTTAACTAATGACACCACACTCAGTGGCCAATGTTGGCTTCCAGCCAATAAGAGAACCTTACAGCGCACAACTCCTACCTCCACAAGAGAAACTTATAAAATGTGGGATAAGATTATAACGAAGCATAAGCATATATCTACAACGTATTCACCTCTCACTCCACTCTTGGGAAACTCATCCTGCCCAGTACAATTCAAACCACATGACACTGAAAGCACAGGAATTCAAGAGTCCCTACCCACATATATCTTTTTCCAAGATGGGAAAGTTAAAACTCAGGCAGAAGTTACCTCTAGTTATGGAGATATATTCTCGAACTGGCTAACCTACTCACAGGTAATACACTACCTCACAACACACCCTTTCAAGACCCATTTCACACGTACCCTTACCCCTTTTGAAACTCTGTGCAGAACAGAACACCCCAATAAAGGTATTCTCTCGCTTACTTATAAACAGATTACTACTACATATTTAAATACTTTGCCCTCCTATGTTGCAAAATGGGAAGCAGAAGTGAGGGAAACTCTAACTCCAAAAACATGGCTAGATATCTTTATGCATATGAGCAGATCCTCGTCCTCTATATCCACATTAGAAATGAATATGAAATTGTTGTGTAGATGGTACTACACCCCTATGAGATTGTACCGGCTTTTTCCTACCGCCCCAGCGACATGCTGGAGAGGTTGTTAAGAAATGGGCACCATGTTCCACATATGGTGGCAATGCTGAATAGTGAGGACATATTGGGAATCAATAGAAACAGAAATCAAATCAATCATAACAGTTCCACTACCATACACACACTGGACATATTTGTTTAACCATTTCCCAAGGATCAAATGCAAGTTTAGGCTAGCATTATTAACTGTGACAGACCCTTCTGTCAGGACTGAAAGAGTTAACTGTGTTTAGCTTTAAGAATCTAATTTCTAAAGACAGGTTTTCTGGCCTCAGCTATTGTGTGCTATAATTACATTTAAGTAATAAACAGGCCATTGTTTAATCACCCTCAGAGAACAGACGCTAGGTGATAAGACAAGCCAAATGTGTTTAAGTTGTTATCTGCCTAAGTAAAGTATTTAAGTAATATAATTCTATTGTATCATGTCAAGGGCGCTTCTCCCTTTTATCTAATGTACAACATTCTTTCAACCCCCATCTGAGGGGGGGTCAAAAACCTGTATAAATCTGTGTGCTGCCTTCAAATAAAGTTGTCATTCTGTTTTAAACCTGAAACTGGCTGGGTTGTGAATTGCTGATTGTCCATGCAGGACATTGTTCATCTGGGGTTAACCCTTGGTACACAGTTGGTACCGTAACATTGGTGGCAAGCGACGGGAGAATCCTTATCGCCCAGAAGAGCAACTACACAAGCCAGTAACCTCAGGAAGAGGGGGATTATTACAATACTGACTAAGATGGAAAGAGTACCAGGGACAGAAGGAACCAATGGGCCCAGCATATCAGACAGAACCCCTGAAGAAGCAAGCTTTGATCGGGCGGTTAAAATAAGACTGGCACATTATGGCCCCAACCCATCTGCGGAAATTATCGACCGGGTCATAGCAGCTGTGGAGGCCAACCTACTTCGCCAAAGCGGCGCTGCAGCAAACCCAGTGGAAAAGAGAAAAGTAAATTTTGCAGCTTTTAAAAACTTCCTGGAAACAGAAGGAGAGATTGATGGGTACCTTGCAGATTTTGAGAGGCAATGTGCACTACACAAGGTACCCGCAGAGGACTGGGTCACGATATTATCCGGAAAATTATCCGGCCGGGCCAGTGAGGCTTTTCGGGCCATTCCAGATGAGGAAGTCGGGGATTATAATACTGTAAAAGAGGCTCTGCTCTCCAGGTATGCGGTTACACCGGAGGCATACCGGAGGCGGTTCAGAGACACTGTTAAATTGGCTGGTGATTCCTACCTTGAGTGGGCATGTAAGGTGCACCGCACAGCAGCTCACTGGATAGCGGGGTGCCAAGCCGTATCTGGGGAAGAGGTGCTGCAGCTATTCCTGTTGGAACATTGCTTCGACAAGTTACCCGCAGGAGTTCGAGAGTGGGTTCGGGACCGTAAACCCTCCACCCTGCATGAAGCGGCTCGCTTGGCAGATGAGTATACGGATGCCCGCAAACTGGACACTGCTACCACTAAGCCCCCTGCCAGAGTGGAGTACAGACCCCCAGTCACCCCAGCACCTGCCAGTTACCAACCCCCAGCACACCGCTATACCACACGGTCTCGGGCCACGAACTACCCTCAGAGAGCCCGGTTCAATTCGCGGGGCTACTCACAACCTATTCGGTGCTTTGGATGTAAGCAACTAGGGCACAAAAGACCAGAGTGTCCCCTAAACGCAGCGAACCAAGCACAGTCCTGGAGAAGACCCGCTAGCGGAATCCCACGTAATCCTCAGCCTGCGGCCCGCTACGTAGAGGCGCAAGAATGCTGGGGCATCCTACATGAGGCAGACCCCGTGCAAGCTGCCCACCGGAATAACCGGCAACTGGTTAAAGTGAATGGGAAGGAGGTCAGTGGTCTACGGGATACTGGTGCTACCATGACCTTGCTTCGAAAGAACTTGGTGTCTGAGAAACAGCACACAGGAGACACTGTGGCTGTGAGGGTAGCAGGGGGCACTGTGTTCCGCCTGCCTGTTGCCAGGGTGCATTTGGATTGGGGAGTGGGCGCTAGACCTGTGAATGTGGGGGTCATGAAGGATTTACCAGCTGATGTTCTCCTTGGAAATACCTTGGTCCCCCTTGTTTCTGCCTACGCTCCTATGGGTCCCGCTGATGTTAACCCTGTGACTACCCGTGCCCAGATCCGTGCAGCAGAAACTGACCCCCCTGCTGCTAAGCCCCAGGACGCTGAGCTCAGTAAATCTCTGTCCGCTATTGATACGTGGAAGTCCCGTTACAATGCGCTGATGAAGGAGAAGAGTCACGTAGAGGATGAAATGGTCACGTTAAATAATCATGTAACAGTGCTAGCGGGAGAGAAGAGGAGTGCAGAGGGAAAAGCACGTTTAGAACAGGAATCTCTGCTAGACAGGCTGCACCGACAGACTACAGAAAACACCAGCTTGAGAGTGGAACATGAAACATTAAAGACAAACTTAGTGACACTGGAGGAGAAGCTGACGCTGGCTCATAGTGAGGTGCAGCAACTCAAGGGCACCCTATGTCAGTATGAAGGGATTGTGGATACCTATAAAGAGCAGGTACAGAAAACTCGTAAAGAAGCTGATGAGATTTTGAAGGACTGTTTAGCCCTAGTCTGGGCACTGAAGAAGTTGAACCCTTGTTTGAATGGACAGGAATTCTCTCTCATAACGGGAATACAAATGGATTGTCCCAGCAAACTGACATGCCTACCACCCCTTAGTCCGGTCATCCCCAGGTTGACCCGCAAAAGGGTCAAGCCGGGTCTGCCGGAGTGTTCCACAAGGGGGGAGCTATGTGACAGACCCTTCTGTCAGGACTGAAAGAGTTAACTGTGTTTAGCTTTAAGAATCTAATTTCTAAAGACAGGTTTTCTGGCCTCAGCTATTGTGTGCTATAATTACATTTAAGTAATAAACAGGCCATTGTTTAATCACCCTCAGAGAACAGACGCTAGGTGATAAGACAAGCCAAATGTGTTTAAGTTGTTATCTGCCTAAGTAAAGTATTTAAGTAATATAATTCTATTGTATCATGTCAAGGGCGCTTCTCCCTTTTATCTAATGTACAACATTCTTTCAACCCCCATCTGAGGGGGGGTCAAAAACCTGTATAAATCTGTGTGCTGCCTTCAAATAAAGTTGTCATTCTGTTTTAAACCTGAAACTGGCTGGGTTGTGAATTGCTGATTGTCCATGCAGGACATTGTTCATCTGGGGTTAACCCTTGGTACACAGTTGGTACCGTAACATTAACCCTAATGATCAATTCCGCAAAAAAATTAATACCGCTAAATTGGAAAAAGACAGATCTTCCCAAAATCAAGACTTGGAGAGAAACAGTAACACATCACTTACGGTTAGAAAAATATCACTACGGACATACAAACCGACTTGACGATTACCACTCTATCACTTTCTTATGGGAAGAGTATTTAAACACACACCTAGTATAGTATTAGGTGATAAGCAATGGCACATATACTATCCTCTATCTCCTCAACCCTTCCTTACAACCTCGTAATTTTATTTGCACCCCTAACTTGAGTCTCAGGGTACAGATGGTCCCCCTACCTTTTAACCTAGCTGACCCTTAAACGAGTGCATCTATCCAAATCAAGGTAACCCCCCTTTTTCTTTTTTCTTTTTCAACGGCTGGTACACTGGTACATAGATTATTTTATAACTCAATAGACAAACCATTTCTATGTTCTAAGATCTCGCTGTTTAAATGTTTTATTGTTTGGTTACATATCTACTTAACTGTTTGACCGCTCACATCCTGAAGATTATAGTCTGTCTGGACTTATCCCTTGCTTAGTGTACGGGATTTTCTTTAAAACAATTGTTTAACTAAACCTTCTTTTATCACTTTGTGGTTATAATGCATACAATTCTGTGGAGGGGCTCTGACTCTATACTCAGAGCCGTTACCTCTCTATGAGATTTTGCTAATACCTTACTAAGGTGTGCTTTGCGGTTATCATGTTATCAATGTCTATCGATGAGTTCTGTATGTAACACTTTTTTCAAACTTTCAATAAAAATTATTTAAAAAAAAAAAAAAAAAAAAAAAAAAAAAAAAAGAAACAACCTTAGGTAAAAACCCCGGTTTAGTACGCAGGACTACCTTGTCTGAATGAAAGATCAGATAAGGGGAATCACAATGTAAGGCAGATAACTCAGAGACTCTTCGAGCCGAGGAAATAGCCATCAAAAACAGAACTTTCCAAGATAAAAGTTTAATATCAATGGAATGAAGGGGTTCAAACGGAACACCCTGCAGAACTTTAAGAACCAAGTTTAAGCTCCAAGGAGGAGCAACAGTTTTAAATACAGGTTTAATTCTAGCCAAAGCCTGACAAAAAGCCTGGAAGTCTGGATTCTCTGCCAGACGCTTGTGTAAAAGAATAGACAGAGCAGAAATCTGTCCCTTTAGTGAACTAGCGGATAAGCCCTTTTCTAAACCCTCTTGTAGAAAGGACAATATCCTAGGAATCCTAACCTTACTCCATGAGTAACTCTTGGATTCACACCAATGTAAATATTTACGCCATATCTTATGGTAAATTTTTCTGGTAACAGGTTTCCAAGCCTGTATTAATGTATCAATAACCGAATCCGAAAACCCACGCTTTGATAGGATCAAGCGTTCAATTTCCAAGCAGTCAGCCTCAGAGAAATTAGGTTTGGATGGTTGAAAGGACCCTGAATTAGAAGGTCCTGCCTCAGGGATAGAGACCATGGCGGACAGGACGACATGTCCACTAGGTCTGCAAACCAGGTCCTGCGTGGCCACGCAGGCGCTATCAGAATCACCAATGCTCTCTCCTGTTTGATCCTGGCAATCAGTCGAGGTAGCAACGGAAAAGGTGGAAACACATAATGTTGAAAACCCAAGGGGCTGCTAGTGCATCTACCAGCACCGCTCCCGGGTCCCTGGACCTGGATCCGTAGCAAGGAAGCTTGGCGTTCTGGCGAGATGCCATGAGATCCAGATCCGGTTTGCCCCAACGACGAATCAGTTGAGCAAATACCTCCGGGTGAAGTTCCCATTCCCCCGGATGAAAAGTCTGGCGACTTAGAAAATCCGCCTCCCAGTTCTCCACGCCTGGGATGTAGATCGCTGACAGGTGGCAAGAGTGAGACTCTGCCCTGCGAATTATCTTCGAGACTTCCAACATCGCTAGGGAACTCCTGGTTCCCCCTTGATGATTGATGTAAGCCACAGTCGTGATGTTGTCCGACTGAAATCTGATGAACCTCAGTGTTGCTAACTGAGGCCAAGCTAGAAGAGCATTGAATATTGCTCTTAATTCTAGAATGTTTATTGGGAGGAGTTTCTCCTCCTGAGTCCACGATCCCTGAGCCTTCAGGGAATTCCAGACTGCTCCCCAGCCTAGTAGGCTGGCATCTGTTGTTACAATCGTCCAATCTGGTCTGCGAAAGGTCTTTCCTTTGGACAGATGAACCCGAGACAACCACCAGAGAAGAGAATCTCTGGTCTCCTGGTCCAGATTTAGCAAAGGGGACAGATCTGAGTAATCCCCGTTCCATTGACTTAGCATGCATAGTTGCAGCGGTCTGAGATGCAGGCCCGCAAATGGCACTATGTCCATTACCGCGACCATTAAGCCGATTACTTCCATGCACTGAGCTACTGATGGGCTTGGAATGGAGTGAAGGACACGGCAAGCATTGAGAATCTTTGATAACCTGGACTCCGTCAGGTAAATCTTCATCTCTACAGAATCTATAAGAGTCCCTAGAAAAGGAACCCTTGTGAGTGGTAACAGAGAACTCTTTTCCACGTTCACTTTCCACCCATGCGACCTCAGAAATGCTAGAACTATCTCTGTATGAGACTTTGCATTTTGAAAACTTGACGCTTGTATCAGAATGTCGTCTAGGTATGGAGCCACCGCTATGCCTCGTGGTCTTAGTACCGCCAGAAGTGAGCCCAGAACCTTCGTAAAAATTCTCAGGGCCGTAGCTAACCCGAAGGGAAAAGCTACAAACTGGTAATGCCTGTCTAGAAAAGCAAACCTTAGGTACCGATAATGATCTTTGTGAATCGGTATGTGAAGGTAGGCATCCTTTAAGTCCACTGTGGTCATATATTGACCCTCTTGGATCATGGGTAGGATGGTCCGAATGGTTTCCATCTTGAACGATGGAACCCTTAGGAATTTGTTTAAAATTTTTAAGTCTAAGATTGGTCTGAATGTTCCCTCTTTTTTGGGAACCACAAACAGATTTGAGTAAAACCCTTGCCCTTGTTCCATTCACGGAACTGGGTGGATCACTCCCATCACTAAGAGGTCTTGTACACATTGTAGAAATGCCTCTTTCTTTACTAGGTTTGTTGATAAC
Source organism: Bombina bombina (assembly GCF_027579735.1). NCBI lineage: Eukaryota > Metazoa > Chordata > Amphibia > Anura > Bombinatoridae > Bombina > Bombina bombina. Next base: position 74,470,415 of record NC_069501.1, on the reverse strand, counting down.
CTTGACAGATGAAACCTCCCTTGTGGAGGAGAAGTTTTGAAATCCAGAAGGTATCCCTGAGATACAATCTCCAACGTCCAGGGATCCTGTACATCTCTTGCCCAAGCCTGGGCGAAGAGAGAAAGTCTGCCCCCCACTAGATCCGTCTCCGGAGAGGGGGCCCTGTCTTCATGCTGTCTTAGGGGCGGAAGTAGGCTTTCTGGCTTGCTTGCCCTTGTTCCATGACTGTTTGCCTTTCCAACCCTGTCTGTAACGAGCAGTAGTTCCTTCCTGTTTTGGAGAGGAGGAAGTTGATGCTGCTCCTGCCTTGAAGTTACGAAAGGCACGAAAATTAGACTGTTTGGCCTTTGATTTGGCCCTGTCCTGAGGAAGGGTGTTGCCCTTACCTCCCGTAATGTCAGCAATAATTTCCTTCAAGCCGGGCCCGAATAAGGTCTGCCCTTTGAAGGGAATGTTAAGTAGTTTAGACTTAGAAGTTACATCTGCTGACCAGGATTTAAGCCATAGCGCCCTACGCGCCTGTATGGCGAATCCGGAATTTTTAGCCGTAAGTTTGGTTAAATGCACTACGGCATCTGAAACAAACGCATTAGCTAGTTTAAGCGTCCTAACTTTGCTCAAAGTCTCATCCAATGGTGCTGTGCGAATCGCCTCTTCCAGAGACTCAAACCAGAATGCCGCTGCAGCCGTGACAGGCGCAATGCATGCAAGAGGCTGCAATTTAAAACCTTGTTGAACAAACATTTTCTTAAGGTAACCGTCTAATTTTTTATCCATTGGATCTGAGAAAGCACAGCTATCCTCCACCGGGATAGTGGTACGCTTGGCTAAAGTAGAAATTGCTCCCTCCACCTTAGGGACCGTCTGCCATAAGTCTCGTGTGGTGGCGTCTATAGGGAACATTTTTCTAAATATCGGAGGAGGGGAAAAGGGCACACCGGGTCTATCCCACTCCTTACTAATAATTTCTGTAAGCCTTTTTGGTATAGGAAAAACGTCAGTACACACCGGTACCGCATAGTATCTATCCAACCTACATAATTTATCTGGGATTGCCACCGTGTCGCAATCATTCAGAGCCGCTAACACCTCCCCTAGTAACACACGGAGGTTCTCAAGCTTAAATTTAAAATTTGAAATTTCTGAATCCGGTCTCCCCGGATCAGAACCGTCACCGACAGAATGAAGCTCACCGTCCTCATGTTCTGCAAATTGTGACGCAGTATCAGACATGGCTCTCGTGTCATCAGCGCGCTCTGTCCTTAACCCAGAGCTATCGCGCTTGCCTCTTAATTCGGGCATATTGTATAATACTTCTTTCATAACATTAGCCATATCATGTAAAGTGATTTGTAAGGGCCTTGATGTACTTGGCGCCTCAATCTTACGCATCTCCCGAGCGGGAGACAAAGGTACTGACACGTGAGGAGAGTTAGACGGCATAACTTCCCCCTCGTCGTCTGGTGATAATTCCTTTATCGGTACAGATTGACTTTTATTCAAAGTAATATCAATACAATTGGTACACATATTTCTATTGGGCTCCACATCGGCTTTTGAACACAATGAACAAGCAGATTCCTCTGTATCAGACATGTTTAAACAGACTTAGCAATGAGCTAGCAAGCTTGGAAATCACTCTCAACAAGTTTACAAGCAATTATAAAAAACGCTGCAGCGCTTTTAAAAACACAGTTGAATTACAAAGAAAACTAATTCAGTTATAATCAAGTAATTCTTAACGAGAAGTGTATTAATTAGCAGAGGATTGCACCCATTAGCAAAAGGATGATTAACCCTCAATACCCAAAAACGGATATCAAATTAAGATTTAACGCTTTAATCACAGTCAAACACACTGTCACAGATCTGCTGTGACTGATTACCTCCCTCAAAAACGAATTTTGCAGACCCCTGAGCTCTCTAGAGACGTCCTGGATCAATGAGGAAGAAACAGAAAGACTGTGCTAGAATTTTAACTGCGCAACAAGGCGCTAAAACAAGGTCCCTCCCACTCATATTACAACAGTGGGAGACCTGATATAACGGTTTCTATGCAGAAAAACACGTTAGCCATGTGGAAAAAAATCATGCCCAAAAGATTCATCACCAAAGTACCTCACAAAACGAATAACATGCCAGTAAACGTTTTAAAAACAACATTTTCAATGTCATGTAAAGTTATCACTAAGCCTGCTACCAGTCACTTCCACTGCAGATAAGGCTTAAACATTATTTCAGTATTAACAGTATTTTCTCAGTCAAATTCTAGTCCCTAGAAAATAACTCAACTGCGCATACATTTATCAGCCTGATACCAGTCGCTACTACTGCATTTAAGGCTGTACTTACATCATATGGGTAACAGCAGTATTTTCTTAGTCAATTCCATTCCCAGAAAATAATGTACTGCACATACCTCATTTGCGGAGGACCCCGCATGCTATTCCCCTCTTTCTGCAGTTACCCTACTCCTCAGAATGTCGAGAACAGCCAGCGGATTTTAGTTACGTCTGCTAAGATCATAGAAAAACGCAGGCAGATTCTTCTCCAAATACTGCCTGAGATACAAAAAACGGCACACTCCGGTGTCATTTTAAAATAACAAACTTTTGATTGAAGAATAATTAAGTAAAACTCCAACTCCTCTCGCGACCTCCTTCTTTGTTGAGAGTTGCAAGAGAATGACTGGATATGACATGTGAGGGGAGGAGCTATATAGCAGCTCTGCTTGGGTGATCCTCTTGCAACTTCCTGTTGGGAAGGAGAATATATCCCATAAGTAATGGATGACCCGTGGACTGAACACACTTAACAAGAGAAATTAATCCTCAAAAATACAACTTGCCTAATAATTCTGCACTCCCTGTATGTCTTTATATTGGGGTCCTTTGAATATCCCATTAGATATATTTGTTATACACCTTAGTTTTTTCCGCTCATTTTGCGGTTTTAATAATAATTAGGGTTATTATATGTATTGTTCATACCTTGAATTGATACTGGTATATATCTGTATATATGTGTATATGTATACACATATATAATTTTCTGTAGTGGCACATGTTTTTGCAGAGTGTATTCATATATATGTCATCTACTCTCATCACGAATATCTTTTACCAAACTTAGGTTTATCCACTAACATAATCTTGGTGTTATTAGAAAAAGTTGATAATCCATATTTTAGGGGTCAATTCCATTTATAATATTCCACATTTAAGTTTATCACTTAATATATAGTCACACACAACCAAATATATTACCACTATTAGTTACTATACACATTATGGGTCTACCATTATGGTAGTATAGATGCATATTTCACATAGCTATGACATAACTATGTATTAGTACACGAGTTATGTAATCTTTATAGAGATCATATTTCAATG